>NC_072766.1:11114332-11457779 GCF_022539595.1 Amphiprion ocellaris
AACATGGCCGCCTATAACCAAACACCACATGGCATTTTTACAGAAAGATTCTTCTAAATATTATATATACAATTAAGTAAAATTGAAATTGACAGTTATTTCTAAAGATATTGTAGTAAACCTGTTGACATGCAATAACTAGATCTAGTTGTTCATTTTAATGTAAAACTAATGCAGCTTGCATGTGTAGATTTCTTGCTCATGTTTAAAGAATAAATATGTGACCTTGTACACAAAATGAGATGATCTCAGTGAAACTGCTGTTTTAAAAAGACATTAAACTACTTTTTTAAAAAATGGCAGACTGATTCAGTAATGTCAAATGTCTATGAATATATCTAGTTTTCTAACATTTCTAACACCAAGACAAATTCCACTGCAGCATGAAAAATCCTTCAAACATGTTCATTCCCTCTAATACATCATGAATTAAGCTTTTCTTTTGTAAGAGGAGGAAGGTGTTATTCATTCTTTAGCTGTTAAGTAATCTTATTTAAAGGTCTCTAAACGATTCCCATTAAAATTAAAGGAGACACTTGTACATTTTTCTACAAAGACTAGTTTTATCTAATCAGGACAAAAACAGAAAATTAATAATTTTGGCTTTCATGCACAATGTTGAGTTAGGTGTTCCAGCTGTCACTTCACAAGCTCATTCTCACGGCAGTCAAATCCAAGGAAGCTCAGTAAGTCTCAGTCCTCTTTCTCTTTTCAAAAATGCACAGAACAACTTCCTCACTTCATCCGGTGGTCTAAGGCCTGCATACTTTAACAATCATGCCATCTGCTGATGGAAAATGAAAACAGCACTTGTCTCTCTGTTACAAGGTTGCCAGTAAATGGGTGGCACAGATGGAAAAAAAACAAGAACATATCATCATTTTCGGACTCAGATTTTCCCTGAGATTCAGGAAGTGCACACCCTTGGCGACATCGCTGGATGTGCTGCTGAAAGGACTTTGTGTCTTGCGTGACGAGGGAGCTTTTACCTTTTTCCTGTTCGGCAGCTTCGCTCAAGTCTGGTAGCTTGGATCCCACAATGCTTTGGTTACGCATCAGCTTGTGCTCCTGTACACGGAAACAAGACCAAAACATTCTTTTATCATTCTCACAACATTTTACCCAAAGGGACATTTGATTACATAAAGACAGAATGACAACATCAATGCTTTACCTCTCTGAGTTTAGACAGTTTCTGCACCGGCCCCGGCTGAGTGGGCAGGTCCTTATATCCTGAGGACTTGAACACAGCATCCTTGGGTTTGTCTGAGAAAGTGTCCTCGGCTGTAGGAGGGAAACTCGGGGCTCCGTTTCTAGAATTGAGGCTTCCTACGGTATCCCAGGAAACAGCCCTCATCAGCGGAGGAAAGGCCCCGATGGTCTTGATCTCTGCGGTGCAGGGGGCCTGCTGGGTGGGAGGTCTGGGGACAGGCTTGGCCACCCCTGTGGCCGGGGCCTGGTTTGGGTTTCGACCTGAAACCTCATCTGCTTTATTGACTGAGGGAGGACTCTTAGGCACAGAAAGATCACAGTTGTCCTTCTGAAGCGCAAAACGAGGCGTCAGAGTTCCAGACGACACTTTCCTTTTCTCAGGCGCCTTCCAGTCCACCAGCAGCCTGCCCTGAGGTCAGTGACACAATAACACCACTATTAATACATTCAGTATTTCTGTGTTTTTATGACATAAACTCACACACATTTTATAAGACACATTTTGGACTGGGCACAGAGGTGATTTTAGCTTTCGAGGCACTTAAATATCAAATTCTGATTTTAACCTGATGAAGGCGAAAAATTCTAACTTACAGGACATTAACAAAAGTGACAGTGTGCCTCCTCTACAAAGCTTTCTTTCATGTGCATTTGAAATGATTATGGTTGTTATTTGTGTGTTAATAAAGAGAACTAGAGTGAGTGAGTCTGTAAATCTGACCTCTTGATCCTGACTGGTTACATCAGACTGCTCCCTGCCTGAAGGAACCTCCAGATGCTACAAGAGAACATATCAATGTTCTTGTGTTAATAAAATTATTCATATGATTAGAATCAGACACAGTTGATTTTTAATCCTTTGAACCCCAAGTAGTTTCTGGTTGTTTTTTGCTCCTGTCACATGTGGGTTTACTTTTCCCTGCAGTGTAAAGTCCTGCACTTCTATGGAAACAGCGCAATCATGACGAAGTACAGAGAACTCAAAAATATATTTTGTGCAATATGGCACAGTTTTTGTTAGCATAAACTATACAAAAGAAATAATAAAGCAGAATTTATTTGATAATTTATTTTACAAAAATTTTAAAAACCTGGGAATACCATTTTTCATTTGTTTCCGTACTTGTCTACTATCTGCTCTGTGTTATCACAGGTTTATTTTCAAAATGAGACATGTTGGACAAAGTGATACTGACAAAATACCACAATTTTAGGTTTTGTTATTTTTCCCAACAAAGACTGTCAAAAAGTTGAAAATCCAACAATTCTTTCTGTTTTTACTGTTTCTAGCTCTGGTAAATCATGTAATTTTGGATGTTTTTAAAATTGTTTTAAGGTAAAATGGTTTTCATAGTTGGAAAATTAATGCTTGAAGTGGGTTTTTATTTCAGAGACAGCATGGTAGAGAGACTAAATGTTTCACATAAAGCAAACAAATTAGAGCAGCATTTAAGAATACAAAAAAACTGAAATAAAATGAACACTGTTGGTTTTATTTGTGGGAAATTTGTATCAAGAAATGTTTGCATAACACTTGAGGCCATTGTGAGTGAAAACTGAACTTGTGTAACAATAACAAGCATTCCTTTACCTGACCGACAGACTGTGGGCTGACATGGGTTGACTCTGAAGGTCCTACTAGTGAAAAAGCAAAAAAACAAAAAACAAAAACATTTTCATCAACTCCACAACAAAGCATCAATAAATAATAATCTTGGACAAAAAGTACAAACCAGTCTGAGGGGCCACAGTCAGTGAGCTGCTTCTCGATGAACACGGTGAGGATGACGGTGTTGGAGTTGGAGAAAGAGCTGCAAAGAAAATAAATGAGTCAGATTCTTTAAAGTTACCAACCACATATTGACAATATCTTTAAGGGTCAATATATAATTGCGGGACTTTTTGTAACATAGTTGACAGGTATCATAGTTGACATTTTTGCTGTTTTCAGACCTAAAATTCACATGGCCACTTATAACCAAACACCACATGGCATTTTTACAGAAAGATTCTTCTAAATATTACATATACAACTGAGTAAAACTGAAAATTCTTTATAAAGATATTGTAGTAAAACTGTTTACATGCGATAAATCTACACTTGACTCACACACTACTTTATATTAAATAACTCAGAAAGCCTTGGAGTCTTGCCAGTCTTTTCTTCAGGAGGAAATGACATCATGTGGAGCAGGTCATGTGATCTGGAATTAAGACACTTCCTTGAGAGGTGTTTTTGTAATGGGTAACTTAGTTGAAAGGGATTTCTCAGACACAGACACAATATGTCATTTTCCACATAAAATTTGATATATTTCCAAAAAAGAAATATCCGTCATGATTATCTCAACTTAATAACAAGAACACAATCAAAACAATTTTTGGATAAACTCATTTTATTATTGTTTAGCTAATTAGAAGGTGGTTGTTATTAAATTCAGATGGTTATTTAGTTGACATTTTAGTGACATCCAGTTATTTTTTATTAATAAGTGATTGTTTCTATAATAAATAATTATGGAATTTGTAAAGACATGATCATAATGAACATAAAAACATTAGCTTTTTACTTTTAATAAAAATGTATGCAAGCTATATCCCCTGGACTTCAAAAGTCCCTCAATTACATATTGACTCTTAAAATCCATTTAAACACTAAGACAACATGTGAGATCTCACTAATTACCACTAATGTGTCTGTGTCTGAGTACATGTGTGTGTCTGTACTTGTAATACCTGTGGGCGAGTCGGTGAGGCTGCTGGTGGATCGGCGGCCGCGACGCATCAGAAAGCGATCGCTGACCTTCTTGGCCTGTTCGAGCAGCTCCAGGTTCTTCTGTCGATCCTCCTCAGAGAGCTGCAGCTCCGGGAGCTGATCTTTGACCAGGTCGATCACGTTACCTGTGTTGTCTGAGGAACACAACACACACATGAACAAATATACACACAAATGTAGATACACAAGCACACTTATTTTGATTCTGCGGTGTTTTCGACATTTCTGCAAGCTATTGATAAATTACATATATCCAAGCAAATAGAATGCAAGGGCTGCACAGTGGATCAGTGGTTAGCGCTGTTGCCTTGCAGTTAGAAGATCCCCGGTTCATGTCCCAGCCTGGGATCTTTCTGCATGGTGTTTGCATGTTCTCACTGTGCATGCCTGGGTTTTCTCTGGGTACTCCGGCTTCCTCCCACACAGGTTAATCGGTAACTCTAAACTGTCCGCAGGTGTGAATGTGATCTAAACCAGTAGGCTCCTTTCCTAATATATCAGCAAATCATCAGGTAAATCAGAGAGGCTGCATCTCAAGTGTATTTAAGTGGAATTTCTTGGTTTAAAGTCTCAGCGCGAGGAACAATTCACAGATGGACCTGAGCCAATAAATCAGGTGATGAGTGCTGGTCAAGTCAGTGATATTTTTATCTCCTCCTCTCTTGAAAAAAAGTTCAACAAACTGAACATCAAACGGAACCACATCATCAAAAGCATTTCAGACATGTGGGAGGATTCACCGACTCATCTGTCAAGATACAGATGACCAAACTTCGCCCAAACGTAGTGACGCTTCATGAGCAACGATGTAAAATGAGAAAGCTATTTTGCTTTTAGTCCTGCTTGAAAAGACCAAAGATGTTTTAAATAAAGAAAGGATTGTTACAGCAGTAATAGGGTTACAACTGTCCACTTAGGAAGAGTGCACGTGGAAAAACACTCCAGAATAAAACTGGTGGACTAAAACAAATGATGTTAATGATAACATTTAAATAGTTCTCATAGTGTTGTTTATTTTTAGATAGTTTAAGCTGCAGTGTGTGTGTGTATGTGTGTGTGTGTGTGTGTGTGTGTGTGTGTGTGTGTGTGTGTGTGAGTGTGCGTACCCACCGACTGTGGTGATGGGTCCTCCAGAGGACTTCCTGGCCATGCGAGCTCTGGGACTGTGTGGCCTGAGAGAAAGAATAATACTGATTCAGACACACACTGTCTCTGTTTAGAGCTAAAGCAAAAGAAGGAAACTATTTTAGGGATGCTTGAGAGTGAAGCTGATTACCTGGCCTGCTCCAGAGGACGTCCATCTTGCTGGACAATAGCGGCCTGCTGTGGGTAGACGATGGTGGGGGCGGTCATGATGACAGCTCGACTTTCCGCTGGTGTAGACTGAGCAAAAAAACACAACATAAGAGTCTGAGTTACGACAAGGTTACAGTAAAAGCAGGGTTAGATGAACCTGCTGTGGAGCCCTGATGAAAAACTGAGCAGTGGCAATTTAATTTAACACAACTATAGTTAGAAGGACACATAAACAAAACCTGAACTGACATAATAAGCAAATAAAAACTAGATTTAACACAGTAAGATTCAGGAATAAGAATTTTAGACTAAAATTAAAGCTTTAGATTCAGGTTTTAAGGTTCAAACTTAAAGATCTGCATCCTGATTCTGGCTAGATTGGCACAAATGCTCCCTAAATAATGCTATTTCACACATATAGCAATGATCTGGCCTGTTCTACACTTGCAAAATATTGCTTGAAGCAGAATATTGCTCCCTTTATCAAGGCTTCTTCACTAAATTCCCTCTGGATTCCTATAAAGCAGTTAAAGGTTACTAGACGAGGGATGAGAGAACAGACAAGATGTCACTCAATTGTAGTTTTACAGCATAAAATTCTTCTCCAACTATGAGAGGTAAGTACGCAAACAAACACAGACTCACATCAAACACTATTTCCTGAAGACCTCCTCTAAAAGCTGATCTTTGCCATAGATTCCTAATAAAAGGGATCCCCACTGATGGCAGCACCGCAGACAGGCTGCAGCCTCACCACTGTGCTGCAATAAAGGTGGATGCTTTTATAGTGTTGGCATATGCCCTGGAGATTAGATTACACAGCTTCATTACATTCTGCAGAGATGTCTTATCAGGCCAGCGTGTTTATGAGCGACTGCAGCGGAAGACAATGTTCTCCGATGTTCAGACTGTTTAACACTTTACTGTCTGTGACATGTTTGCTGAATCTGATCTGATCATATCCTCCATCTTGTTGTGAGATGCTCAAATGCTCCAATCTTGAGGGTGTTTGTGAGTTAAAGGCTCAGTCCACCCACAGGCGAACAGATTAACATTTCCCTCACTGTCACTAATTTTAATGTATGCAGATAGTTTTGGTTTGTCTGCTGAAGTTTTGCGATATTCATCTCTGGAATTGTACACTGTGGACGAGTGTAATTTGTGGTTCTCAAAGCAAACAAAGTTTTTCAAATAGATTTTTTTAATGATGAAAAGCATACTTGCAAAACTTTAGCCAGCTTGTAAGACTTTGTGGAGATAAACACGCAAAAAAAGAAATAAAACCGAAGAAATACATTTGCAGAAGTCAGACATTTTTAGTTAAAATAAAACTGTCTACAAGGACAGAGGGTTTTCAGGATGAATTAGGAAAAAAATGGCAACTTTTGTCTTTTTTTTTTTTTTAACAAAAAAAGCACGAATGTGTCCTAAATGACCTACAGAGGACATTTTCTACAGATAAGGTGTTCATCACACAACAGAAAAATCTAAATTAGTCTTCACCCTGAGCTGATTTCAGTGAGTTCTTTGGAAAATTCCTCAGCTGTGGCTCTACTTTTGGTGATTTATTCTAAAAGCCCAGCAAAGTGGCCTTCAAAGACTCATAAAACATCCAAGAATCAGCAGAATTAAAGTAAAGTCTAAACAATTTATGAGACATAACTGTTATATGAGCTAAAAAAGTAAAGTATGTACCAAGTTAAAAGCCAGTATTTGCAGTACTGGTCATTTCTGTTCTCTGCACAGCAAAGCCTCATTTAGATAAGAGCAGAGAGCCTCTCTAACAGGAGAGTGTTGGTAGAAGAAAAGAACATTGTGCTCTCAGCTGAGAAGGATTAATCAAAAGCTTCTACTGGTGAGCTGAAAGTAGCATGTTGAAGGGAAAGAGGGACTCATTTTTGAGGGCCAGACTTCAGCAGGAGCGTTGATGGAATTTCCTCTGTGGGCCAAATGGATTATGGAGTTGTTCGAAACAATACGCGATTCGAAAAGTGACAACTCACTGTGCTGGGAGAGCTGGAGGAACTGTCCAGCTCCTCGGGAGAGTCCTCCTCCTCCTCAGGCAGTGTGGGCATGGCGGGAAGCAGCGAGGGCCGAGAGCGGGTGTGGGGGAAAATAAAGGGTCTCTCAGCAGCAGCGGTGGCGTCACAGGACTCCTTGGAGATACGGTCACTTTGTTCAAGAGGAGCTTCCTGCTGTAAGTGTTTGTCCTCCTCCTCCTGGAGCTGCAAGATCATGAACACAAAAAAACACAATAGATGAAGAAATGTTAAAAGAAAAAGGTGATAATCCTCTCTGCTGTACTACAGTTAGAACTAACCAGACGGTCAAGCAATAAACAAATCCCAAAATAGACATTCTTCATTGAACTGCGACAGCGTGTTAGCAAATCTTCCCAAAAGATGGTCAGAAATAAAACCTCTGCCTTGAAAGCGTTACTGTCCTACGACTCACATATTTGGCTTTTGAGTTTTCACATGAGAACTTTTTAAGATACTTAAAAGGGAAACATGTAACTGTGAGGTAGAGTTAGTGGCCGCTGCTGCGTTCTCTCACACGTCTGAGGCTTTGTATCATTTAGACCATGAAAAATATGATTGTACACTTAAAGGAGATGTTGCAGAGAAACATTTGTATGTGCGTACATGTTTTGTTCTTACTGTGGACATGCCAGAGTACACAAATGCATGCAAAAAGACCAGCTGCACAGTTAACACACTGCTGTTAGCTTCACACTATTTCACTGATATGCAGGTGACTGTAACGCGCCACAAAAACCAAAAGCAAACTATCAAGAATGCAGAAATGTTGTGACTGATTTATGAGGAAGGAAATGCTTTGAACACATTCAGTGGCTGAACTCTTACAAGAAAACCCCACAGGGCACCTTTAAGCTTGTAACTATACTTATTTAGGGCTTCCTCAGAAAATGATGCTTCTGCTAGATTTAAGACGCAGCAGTTGTATCATTTTTATCTGTCGCTCAGCGGAGGAAAATTCAAAAGCGGCATCTCTGCTTTACAGCATCACTAATCATAAAACAAAATAATAAACAGATATAGTGCTCATGGTTGAGCTCCGTGTGTTTTTCTTCCCACACTGTGACTTTTGTCAGGCTGTTGCTGTTTTGACCACAAACACTGACTGGGATGTTCTCTGTTGTTACAAAACTCTGCTACATTCAGTGTACGTTGCTCTCACAAGCTGACTGAGGCAATGAGCTCCTGAGGGACACTGTAAAACAAACAGAGGGGCTTGTGGATAAATTGAGGGAAAAAAAGCCAGTGAGTGCACGCCACATGGAAGATTACTGAGAGGAGAAACCATTATTGTAGAGTCTGCACTAAATGTTTTGTGCTTCAAGTCAGTCAACTGTGAATTTATTAAAGATTTGTTTACTAAAATTGGAAGTGGAAGAGGAAGAATTGTTATATTAAGGACGATGAGAGCATAAAATGAAGACAAATTGCAAAAGATACACCCAAAATAAGACAAGAGCAAACAAAATGATGTTGCTGATTATTTGTTTTGCCGATGAAAATATTGAATAATGGGCTATTTATTTTAGCTGTAAGTCCTTTGAACACTGCAGCAGTTATGTAGCTCACTGAACTAAAGCCAAACATGGCCTAATTTAGTCAGCAGTTATGTGTGCAACTTGTTTGAACCATTGTTTGCTGTTTCCTTTTTAGTCACAAATTTATTCAAATATAAATGCAGGGTAACTTTAACCCTTTGAAGGAGCAGGAGCTGCACATTTCGTACACATTTCACCCAAAATAGAAAGATTTAGCACATTGACCACTACAGGTGCGTCTGTTCTCACTGCCAGTGCTGCCTGTAGTTACACTCACCAGCTGTTGAACAAGGCATGCAGACAAGTGAAAGGTGTGAAGAATTATTGGCTATTTCAGAGGTATGGCATGCACTTAATGCTGGACAAATCCTCTGAGAATTTGGGGCCAAAATATGCAGAGTGCTGCTCAATGTCATCACAAGCATGACAAGTTCTTGGGAATATATAGGGACAGAAAGGCTGTGAGTCACTGGGGAGGAAATGGCTTGTTTAACTCTCTCCCAGTGAGCTGCGAGGATATTTCCTGGCTACAGGAATACTGCCATACAGGAGAATACTCACTTATCTCTCTTAGTCTGCAGAAACACGTAGAACACACACTTTTGCATTTTAAAAACACTCTTTTACTTCACCGTTGCTGATTGTCTCTCTGCTGTAAAGAAACAGAACCTCTCATATGTCATAACTGAAATCCTAAACCTACTTCTTAGTCTACGTTTTCAGAAATTATTTATCAGCTTAGATTCAAAGAAATCAGCTTCAAGGTTCTGTTGCATATATAAATATGAAAGTGAGTCACTGGATGTTTCTAAGTAATTGCTCCTGAAATTCAGGGGAGTTTTGGCAACAACCACCTGCAGTTTTCATGTCATCGACTGCATCAGCTGCTTTTTCTCAAAATTTGCCAAATATGGAGAAGAATAAAAAAGAATAAAATAACAAAAACACTGAACAGTTTGCAGCCAGTGTATCACCTGCTGCCTTGTCTGTTTTACCTCCTTTAAATGTGTTACTAAGCACTCAAACAAACTCAGATGTCTTCCAGTGAAAGAATTCTGCTTTTAATGACTGCGATGAAACTCGTGCTACTCGAAAATGCTTCAGACCAAACAAAGATGTCAAGCTACACAGCAGGAGGTTCGTCGGTGCAGAGTGTTTCCCCAGCACACCATGAGACGCAGATAAATATTGCAGAGTAATTGAATCAGTCACATTATTTCCTGTGGGGGGAACAGGACAGAACATACAAGCCGGAGTGCAGATAACTCCTCACACACAACTCTTTCCTCATTCTTACACAACCAGGAACAGAGAAAACTTATTCGTCCATCAGAACCATCACAGTCAGAATCAACTTCCCAGCCGGAGCTGTCTCAGATGGAGGAGATGGAGGGAACCGGCACCCTCCTCCCCTTCTCTGTTACATAAGCCCACTCCCTCTGGCCAGATTTGTTTAAAATTTGGTTGTGTGAAGCGCAGAGTACAGGGCCAGGGGAGGAAGTGGTTACCACAGAGGCACGATCTGAGATAACAGAGCAGAGGAAGTGTGAGAAAGAAAAAGAAATGGATGCACAGGAGAAAGATGTACGGTCAGGTTAGGGAGCAGATTAACTCCACAAATTTCAAGGCGAAGGAAATATGACACACAGCAGATCATGTTAACTCACCCGGGCAGCTACGAATCAGACCAACAACTGTCTACAAGATTTCATGCACAAGTTGCAACCCACTAACAGAGCTCAACCTGCATGCGTCCCCCTACAAACATCACCCACTAAGACCCCACAGCTCCATGCAGCCGAACCTGTCCACAGAGAGCGTGCACGTTACCTGAGTCCACCGCTGTAGTGCTGTGGAGAAACGCACACAGACACACACTGGCGCTGGTCTCTCCGACTCAGACCGACTTCCCACAGTCAAACTGTCACTCTCAGCCTTTTCCTCAGAAAACTCCTCTATCCTCAGGGCTTCTCCTTCCTTCTCCCGTCCCCTCTGTTCCCTGTCTTTTTTCAGCAGCAGCCTCTCTTTCACTCCTGGGAGCTTTGACCATTTAAGGAGAAGGGCTCTGTGCGCCTCTTTGGGCTGCTGTGGAGTGTGTGTCTGTCTGTAAACTGTGTGTGTGTGTGTGTGTGTGTGTGTGTGTGTGTGTGTGTGTGTGTTCTCAGGCTGCTGGTCCTCTGATCATCCCACAACCAAAACCTGAAGAAACTTAAAGAAGCATGTTATTTTCTTTTCCTGCAGGGTTTGTTTTGTATCTCTTGTTGTACGTGAGGGCATGTTTGTGAGAGACTGATAGATAAATTGTGTCCCTACGATGTGTGTTTACTCTGCTAACCAGGAGGACATCTCTCTTAGGGGCTGCTTATTAGTCCTGAGATGGTTTTTCTCTTCAAATGCCTCCATCATCCTGCATGTTGTGTAAACGAAGGAGCACAGCGGACACATTGTTTGGAGGGACACAGCTGACATTCACACCAAAATGCAGCATCACCATTTGAACTAATGTGAGCTGGTGATCTTAAACGCTCAGTGTGAAGAGAATTTTTGATGAAAGGGGCAATTTGTGCCAAGAAGTCACATGCTCTTTTTGCTTACTCCAACTTGAGGAAGGTTGTGTTTAAAGTTACTTCATGGTTTTGCTCAAAATGAATGATAAAGTATGATAACAACAATCTACACACACAAGTACAATTTCATTTCATTTGCATTTTCATATATTTTGTAGAACCTCCACAGCATTTATAAACAGTATATTGGTATATGTGATTATGAGCAGAAATATCTGTTTATTATAACAGAATATTGCAAAATCCAATTACAGGAGAAAATGTATGTGTTGAGAAACACAGTACATTATTAAAAATGTACTCACACCTGCTTATAACTGCATTACAGTGTGTTACAAGCCATTTATTACACATTTATGTGCTGCTTTTACATGGTGGACAGAGGTGCTTAAAGAAAGGTGTGACTATGATGACTACTTGGAAACTAAGGATTAAAAAGTACAGTTTTATCATATGAATTACAGTGGAGTGTAAGTATAAAGCAGCATAAAATGGAAATACTTGAGTACTCTCAAAGTGTACTAAAATTAATGTACATAGTTCTTCTTCACCACTGTCCAAACCACAAAACCAAGCAGCGCAGTCGCACTTCTCCTATCTTTACATAGCGTCGGCCACAAAAAGAGCTTTTCCCCACAACATCTTCAAAAAGCACAAAAGACCCACAAATACGTACCACCTTCAGCATACAGAGATAAAACTGTATTCTACAGTTATCGAGCAGGAGGGAGTCTTACCTTGCTGCAGCTGCCTGGTCCTGAGCCACCTGTTAGAGCCAGAGCACAGACAGTGACAACAGTTGATTTGCATTTAACAGGAAAGCATGTGCAATGCAAATGTTATGGGCCAGTTAACAAAAGAAAGAAGCGAGAGAGAGGGAGAGAGAGGGAGAGAGAGGGAGAGAGAGTGAGTGTATATGCATCAGAAACAGAAAGAGAAAACAAACAGCAAAGACATAAATTGAGTTTTCTGTCCTGTGAAGCTGATGCTGGCAGTGTGATATTCATCTCACTGGCAGAACTACTGTAACTCTTGTTTCAGGAAGTCTTCCACCCAGCCCACCTTTATAACTAGGGGCAACAATAACCTGGCAACCGTGTCGAGCAAATGAGGTGCTTGATCCGCTGGTTGAAAGCTCTTGTCGCCCGCTTTAGAGGCTCTCTGGAAAATGTTTGTAGTATCGTGGCCAAAAAGCACTAAATACCTGTAACTCTCAGATATTATATCAAGCACCATCAGCGCTCAACAGCGATATGTCACCATTAAGGTAATTTAAAAAACTACAAATAAACCAACTGCTTTAATGTTGCTTATTTGTTGATGACACTTCATGAATTTTGACCCCTGTAAAGCACAAATCAGACTCCAAAATCACCAGATTGATGCAGCTTTTCACAGCCAGAATTTTACTTTATTTGTCCTTACACAGGTCACTCAGAAAAAAACAAGGAAAACTACCCAAAGCAGTATAATTTTCCTCACTTGATCACAATCTTGCTTTTTCTGGAAGTGTCCAACCTGACCACAAAATAACTCCCATTCCAGCTTCAGAGATTCTGTTATTTCCACATTTCATTTCTAGATTTCCCATCAAAGAGCTCACTGTTTACAGCCGCCACACACACGCAGCGCATTAGAGACCCGCTGCTTTTCTAAACTATTTATATTCAGTCTTCAGGGGATCTTTATGCATTACACAACCTGACTATGTCTCGGTTTTAAACAGCAACATAAAACCTAAAAGCGAGTTTTATCTCTTTGAGATGTTACAGTGGTAAGACTGAAGTTGATTTAATATCTCATATCAATGTTTTATTAGTGCGAGGAAGATAGTGGAAGGTAGGAAGGAATGTAGAATAGTTTTATTAAAGCCTTAATGGAGGTGGAGCTGTGCTTTAGATGGCATCAACAAATGTAAAATCACCGCTGAAGCACTGACAGACAGAAAAAATGTCAACATTTATTTTTAGGTTTTGCTTCATTGTGTTGTAATCTGATCAGTCAGTTCACCCGCTGTTATTACCATGAATATTTGTACAGACGATCACGGTTCTTCATGACGACAACCACGATTGAAACAGTAGGCAGAATCATTCTTAATATTTGCATTTTTTTATTGAAATTTTACTGAGCTAAAAGTCCACTCTTCTATGATACATTATTGTACCACAAACCGGGTCCACACCAAAATTAAGTGGATTATTCCTTTACCCTTGATCCCCCTCTCCACTGAGGTTCAAAAAATCTGATAGTTTTTACATTTTACATATCATTTTTTTCCCCACAATTTACACACGCATTCCACCTACTTATGTCCAATAACTGATACCTCATCCTCTTATATATAGTCTTCTACATAGTATTTTTTTTTTACATCATCTGTATATTATGTGCTCTGCAATTTTTGTACTGTGTTTTTTCTTATTTATTCTTGTACTGCCTTTATATTTTTGGAGCTGCTGTAACGGTGAACTTTCGCCACTGTGGGATCAATAAAGTTTATCTTATCTTATTATATTTATTAGCATACTGATATTAACAAGTAGTGTAATTATAGCTGCAACGAGCCTTTAACACGGCTGTAGACTTGTTTATGTGACTGTGTGTGAGTCCTGTATGTTTACTTGCATTGATAAATTTTTTTAATCTTTCGGGATGCTTTTTCATATGCATTTATTGATAATATTGTATTTTTTATTATTAGGATTATTACTTCACTGTATATATGTGTTTTAGAACAGCTTCTTTGTGTTTTGATGTTGTTTTACTTACTGCGTTATTGATTGTTATGTGTTGCCCATTCTAAACAAATAAAATAAACTACACTTCACTATGTGGAAGATAAAACCTTCCACATTCCATATCGATGGACACTAAACTAGACTAAATTGGTTGTTTTTGATGGTAAAATTCTGGTAGCTGTGGATGCCAGAATGCTACCGTAAAATTACAGTAAAACATTTTCTACATTTACGGTAAAGAAATGTATTGATATTGTTTATTTTAGGGTTAAAAAATATGCTTTATTCCATATTTTACTGTAAAAAAAGAGTTTTAACCATTAAAATTTTGAAAATTTACATGAAAATACTACATAAAATTAAGTTTGTGTAACTTATTACAAATATTACAGCATTTTTCTATTATCAGTACAACAGTTAGTATATTTAACGTTAAATATATGTATTTTTTTTAGCAAAAACTGAGGTTAAAGCTGTCTTTAATATTAAAGCATAAGTCTGTTATTCACACAAAAGTACATTAATTTGACTGGTAACAAACTGTATACTACTTATTGTAAATATTGCAGCATGTTTCCATTACCAGTATAACAATATATACATTTAACTGGGAAAAACTGTATTCTTTTTGAGAATTAAATGCAAAAATTAAAGCCTTGTTATACATATTGCTGCATTTTTCCATTAAAACTGTGCAGGAGTCTGGAAATGTACTTTTTCAAGAGAAAAAAAAAATCTAAAAAACACACTTTTCTCCGGATTAACCTATTTACGGTGATTCAGTGTTATATAAACTGCATCAAACTGTTTTAGAGTTTACAGTTTTTCACGGTAAAATGTACAAATACTTTTAACAGTGTAACTATATAGCATAAAGTATTTACTGTTTGTCCTACAGCAGCTTTTTGGACGTGTGGATGCACCAACATGGCACTGGACAATGTAAACTTTAGACAGAAGGCCATAAAACAAACAACTGCACATCTAGACAACTATTGTCAGCTCCTTTAAGATGTAATTTCCCCCCGCTGAGGCCACCCACGAGTTCTCAGCAACCTCAACAAGCTCCAAACCCTCCTCTACATCACAAATAAACAACTGAATATAAGACTGGGCCCTTTGAGCCACCCGGACTCTTTCTAGGGGTGGAAAAGAGTGACCTTTCCTGAAGAGGTGGAACAGAAGGAACCATCCTTTGGCCAAAAACAATTATTGTGGCATTATTAATACTGAAAATATGTGATAAAGTGAGAAACCTCACTTTTTACAGTGCAGGTGTATCAGCTTTCTTGCACATGAGCAGGTTAAAGCATCACAAAAAGACAGTTTTTCCTCTTTTCCTATTTTAAAATAAAAAGCTTTGAGGATTTGAGGAACTGCTTATTTGTTGGTGGATGAGAATATAGATTTCAGTCTTTTGGTGCATCTGATGCTGGAATATGAGGCCAGTTAGATCAGTATAGCATAAGAACTGGAAACTGACTGTAGCTTTGTATTTCCTGTATTTACATAAAGCTAACCAGCTTCTAAACTCTCTGTAAAGAGCGAGTAAGAATTTCTAAATGAGCTGAACAATAAATGTGCTGCAATCTTTTTAATTTCCTAAAAATTCATATTCTTTCACTCACATTTCAGTTATTCTGCTCTAACGCAACTAAAAGCTTGCGCTGCTACTTTGCAAACTACAGATTTTAGCTTCTCTGCATCTTTATTTAAGTCCTAAAGAGCAAATCAGATGTTGATAAAACAGGCTGAACCGCAGGCGCTGAGAACATGAAATATGTAACTCAAAAACAGCAACTTTGCTTGAAAAAAACTCATATTAAAGTGATGGATGTATCCAAAAATACTTGACCCTCATTGTGTTTAGATAAAAAATCATTCTGATCTCCCTCATTTTTCCCCACAGCCCCCTCTGATAGAAAACATAGCCTCCCTAAAAGCTTATTCTCTCTTCCTTCTCTCTGTACCAGCTGTTGTGTGCGATGTAAATATCTGCAGTCTATTCTCAGGCATCCTCAGGGATTTCCATCAGAGGAGGAAGTAACTTTAATTCATCTGTGTCTCACTGTGCACCCCCCATAACCGCCATAACTCTCAAGGCGTATTTCTGTGGTGTGGTCACCATACCATTCATGGGTAGCTGTGGAGGCTCGCTGACTTCTGGGATGGCAGGAGATGGAGGAGGACGCTCTGCTCTGCCCGACTCTTCAGGCTCAGACATAAAGCTGGTGGAGTCTGATCCAGGATCAGCTGGTAGACTGAGAGCTGGAGACTTCAGGAAAGTACAAAGAGAATAGATTTTAGTACAACGTTGCTACTAGTAGTACTAATGTTACTAGTTGTACAAGTAATATAAGTGATGAGGTATAAGACTCTCTTAGAATCTTATTTCCCTCAGGAATATAAGTATCTATCTATCTATCTATCTATCTATCTATCTATCTATCTATCTATCTATCTATCTATCTATCTATCTATCTATCTATCTATCTATCTATCTATCTATCTATCTATCTATCTATCTATCTATCTATCTATCTATCTATCTATCTCTGTACATAAGACACATGAACAGTGTAGGACATTGCCAACAAGACATTGTTTATACTGGTGTGGATAAAAATTTCCACAAAAAATATATTCATGATCGACATATCTCTACTCATAAAAATAAAGCCCATACAGAGCTTGTCTTTCTGGTGCCCAAAAAAAAACCAAACAAAAAAGATTCATTATTGAATATTGACATAATATATTTTGTACATTTCTAATTTCAACACTGACTCGCACACAATTTTTTAAACTTTTGCAATTCATAGTTTTGTATTTCTTGTTTCTACAAAACACAATTAATCCTTGATTATAAAAACATACAAAATGCAGATGTCGCTATAAACTTTTCTGGTTTACGTGTTTGAAAAATACTTACCGGATTCATTTGGACACGCATGGAAATAAAGCATTTAATTTTGAGCCACATATTTCTGTGATTGCTGTTGCTTTTCTAAAATGTATATTTCCACATGACTTTCTGTGGATTATAGTTAAATAAAGATAAACTGTTACTCTAATGTAAAGCAAACACACATTTTTTACGCAGACGAACCTGAGTTGGAGCCGTATCTGTGATCCTGGCCTCCAGAGTGTTCAGCTGCTGATCGGTGTCGGCTGCTCGGACCAGAGCTTCCTCCACCCTCTGAGTGATGCTCTCCATCCTCTCCCTCACCTGGCTCACCCTCTGCTCGCTCTCCCTCACCAGCTCGGCGGTCTCCAGAGCGTTGTTGACCATCGCCTCCATCCGTCTGAGGGTGGACAGAAGGCCTTTGGTGGTCACCTGAAGCCGTGTTTGTTCCTGCTCTGCGGCAGCTCCACCTGAGATCTCCACAGGATCCGTGGCCACTGCTGCATCCCTCTGATCCTTCACGACCGTCTCCACACTTCTGTCCTCTTCTGTTCTCTCGGTGTTGCTTGCCTTGTCAATAAGAACAACTCTGCTGGTGTGTTTTCGCTCGGCACACTCCTGTGCGGATCTGAGAGAGGCTTGCAGGTTGCAGACCTGCTCCCTCATATCAGTGATGGTCTGCTCTGCTTGCTGGAGCTTTGCTTGTGTCTCTGAGAGCTCCTGGTTGGACTTGGTTTCTTTCGTCCGGGCCTTAGCCCCCTCTACGCTGCGGGCTTTCCACCAGTTCACCACGGCCACCTTCTTGGCCTCCTGGATCTGACTCTGGCTCCCAGTCTGGCTTTGCTTTTGCTCCCAGGCTCTCCAGCGCTCCTCCACCTTCTCCCCTTTCTCCTCCCACACACACTTGTGCAGCTCAAGCTCCTGAAGCCTGAAACCACCACCACAGCTTTATAAACATCTTCCTTACACACTGTTATGTCTGTAGTTACCAAGGGGCACTAAAACTGCACTTAGTCTTACACAGAAGATAGTAACTCTTGTGGGTTGCATAATGGAGATGCCAGACACTCTTTTTATTAGCTTCGCTTCTCAGAACTGAGACTAACATCAACCATATCCAGTCTGTTACCATAACAGGAGAAAGGGAGGTAAAAAACTCACATACACATTGACAAGCTGCTGCTTGATGCTTGCCTGTTGCTGCTGGAGGTGAGGAAAAGGCCTCTCCTGCATTTCCACAGGAGCAGAATCCTGAATGAGAGGGAAGACGCAAGACAAATAAGATTCATACATGTATTCCACGCAGTTATTGTCATGTGCTGCACTCACTCCTCCTCACCCTCTCAGGATATTTATTGTGCAAAAGATGAGCTCTTTCTGCGCTCTTGATCCTGTGGATGATGCTCTGAATATCTTCACTGTGTGTGTGGAGGGATGGGAGACTTATGTCTTCCAGACCTCTGTGATGCTGCTGCCGACAAAGACAGAAGTTACACTGACTACATGAAACACAAGACCAGCATCGAGGCAACATAACCTGTGGACAGCAAGCGATATCTACCTGCTGCATATCCTGCATCTCGCTCTGCAGAGAGCGGTGGTTTGGAGGACTGTAGAGACCCTGAGGGCTGATACAGTGACTGTCATACCTGTCAGAATTCAGAAGAAGTAAAATATTATTATATATTTTTTCCCCCCTTAGATGCACGAGTGTATGGACCTTACACTCTTACATAAGTGGGTCAAAAATGACCAATACAATATCTTTTTTCAAGATGTTTTTAGAACATTTTTGTCATTTTGGTTAAGAATAATCATTTGTATTATGGTTTGTATTATATATTTGTCCACACAAGTATAAGGTCATGTTTCAAATATGTTTATTTTTATTTATAACAGATTTTGAACATTTTGATAATTGAAAAAGAAGAATATCACACAGAACAGCAACAGAAGAATGTTACCATCCATTTTGTTGACATTTTTCCACTTTTTTTCTCCAGCTGTTGTTGCTCTCTGTCCCTCCAAATTCGTGCATCACCTCTTGTATGATATTATCAGTGATAAAGAGCTTGGGGTAGTAATACCAATGTTACAATTTCGTAAAGAGTATAAAAGGTAATTAAAAAAAATAATTTGAATGATATCAAAGACATGTTTTTTGAGGAATAGCTGGAATATGAAATGATAAAAAAAATTTCATTACAAAGATATTGTAAGAAAATGACCTCAACGGGTCATTTTTGAACCACTTGTGCATCTAAAATGATGTTTAAATGATCGTGTTATTCCTCTCATGAGCTTGGAATTCTTTTTCTTCACTTGAAAAAAAAAATTTAACTTCTCTACAGAACTATGACAGCTGACATATATTAAGTTATTTTTTTAATTAAGGTTTGACAGCAAGGCCACGCCTCAATAACTCCTCTAATCACCTGGCGAGCCTATTTATTCTTATTTAACCATCGAGCACTGCTCGTCTCATTTTCTCAATCCCACCCTCCTCTCAAGACGTCCCAAATGTACCTAAACACACCACCTTTATATCCATGCCCATCCTCACTTTCATTATTTTTCTCACATCACCTAATACTTCCTCTCCTCATAATACCAATAAATTCACATTATTATAGCTTGGTCTTTGCTAGTGGACCTAATGTTCACTCTGCTGGTGTTACACATGGAGTTCAGGTTGCTTGTCACCGTTTATTTAAAAAAAAAACAAACAAAAAAAAAACAACAGAATTATAAAACTAGAAGTGAGGTGTTTGAAACGTTTGTATCTGAAAGGCAGAGAGGGTTTTATTAAAGATGCAGCTGAGCTGCAGCCTGCGAAATGCAGAACATGATCCAGACAAGAGACTAAAGTCTGAATATCTCTGCCACGGTGGCTTTGACTTTGAGTCTTTAAAAAAAAATCTGTCTCTTCTGAGTTCTGTGATTTAAGGCAAAGGAATTCTTTGCACATCTGTTTAATAAGACAGTTGTGTAGGAGACAGTTGTGTTAAACAGACTCCCACACACTGTTTAACATGCAAAATACATTCATTTTTGATGTTTCTCTGCTAAACCTTCATCTGGCCAATTAATTATAACAAAGAGATCACATTTTAAACAACTCTGTACCCAATCACATTCCTCAAATACTATAGGAGGCCATGAATCCCTAACATCCAGTTAGAAAACAGTCTTTATAGTCACAATCACAAATCTATCCCAAATTCGTTTACAATAAATTGACTGAATGACATAATATCGTGTAATGTGAATGTTTAAAACTCCCAAAGGTCAGAGAATGATTTTTGGGAATGCAATTTGGCTCTTAAGGGTTTTAACTATTCACATCATAGCATTTTATCCACTTAATACAAACACATATAGTGTGTTTTCTAATTTTCTATATGTTATTGAAAATTGCCATTTAGTAGAGAGATGTTTTTGAATCTAAGCCTACCAATAGCAAGTGGAGAATATGATTGGTTGCAGAGTTTAGGATGGCATCTCTCATGAGTCCCTCAACTTCATAGAAATGTAATACTACATTACTGCATCTGTGCCTATCACCACTCAAACTAATGGCTAAACTACTGTAATTTAGCATTAAATGTCATGCCCCTTTGACAGAAAAAGATGAACAGAGAATAAAGAATAACTAAGTTTCTGATTAGTCCACAGAAATATTGTTATAGCAGATGCTTTTATCTAAAAGTAATGCAGAAATGAAGTCAAATCCAAACCATGTCAGAGCAAGAAGTTTTCTAAGAAGCAGCAGCACTTAGTTACAAGTTTCACTTGATAAATGCACCACTAAGTGAAAATACCTCAAAAGAACTTGGTGTGAATGTTCCTGTAACCTCATCAGCTCTGACTGCAGACCCTGCAACACCAGAACATACTGGAAATTAGAGTTAGCTTGGAATTGCCTCATATTAGTGTCAGCAATTTGCTCTTAAAATTGGCTTCCTTTCACAATTTAACATGAAGTAACAACCCTTCCTGGTTTCACAATGAAAAACTAGGAATAAAATATACTACCAAATATATTGATAAGGCTTCCTTCAAGTTTCAAGTTGAATTGTTTGATATTTTTTTGATTTGTGATTGAGCATCAAACATACCTCAATCATTTTGTGATTCTCCACATGAGAGTTCTTCATCTTGTCCATAAGAATGTCTTTCTACACAGGAATATTTAAAAGAGAAGTTAAAACACAAAACAAAAAATGTGAACTGATAATGTCCTTCATGACCATCTTAAACTGACCTTTGTGATATCTCGGTCTCTCAGCGTCAACAGAACCAGGGCTTCCTCAAGTTCAGCCTGTGAACATGCAGATGTTTAACTCGCAATGTGAACTCATAACGTAGAGAAACACAACAGTGTGTCACTGATCTGTTCGTACCCTCAACTCAGCGTTGACCTTCCTCAGTTTGTTGAGACTGTCTTCAGAACACGTCCTCTCAAAGGTGAGTTTTTCATTCTGTGTGGACATGAGATAAACTTTATCACATGATAGCCTTCTTAGGGACAGTAGTCACACTTGAACTTACTTTAAAGATGTACTTTACCTTGTCCTCGAGCCTTCTAATATGAACCTTCAGACATTCAACCTCATTGCTCTGAAGACCAAAAAAAAAAAACATTTACATGATAAAAACAAATCAAACTTAGAAGGAAACTTCATTTGCAGACTGCTGAGTGTTTGAATTACCAGTTTGGTGCAGCTGCTCTGTGTGCGACTCGCTCTGTCCTGGGCCTCTTTAAATGTCCGACGTGTCTCCTCCAGCTCTTCTGTCAGGGTTCTGGCTCTCACTGCTGACCGCTGAGCGCTGCACACATGAAGAATAAAGACATCAGAGCTTTTTCATGCTGTCAAAAGGACAGGTCTCTATTCAAATCTAAAGTGGCAAAAAGTTAAAAACGAAGATTTCAATCTGTGTTTAACTGACAATTACTAATGGAAAAGACATGGTGAAGCCACATTATCTGAGATATCGGTTTTCTACGATAAAACAATGTCTATACACTGCACTCACAGAATTTAACCAATATAATAAACCGCACAACTGACAAAACGCAATATATGTTTTTCCATGACAAGGGTCTTAAAGGATTTCTACAGTATCACAGGTCCAAAAAAGGTGGACTAAGTGACAAATATTTAACTTTCAAAAACTCTGGTAATCTTATTAGCATGGAATGCATTTCTGTATTAGTGGGACATGAGACGCATGTATTGTACCGTAAATGTAAGTATTAAAACTCAGGCACAAAAGAAGTGATGGACGGTCAAGCAGAGATCTAATTAATTAATTAGTGACTTGTGGTATACGTTTTTTCTCTTTCTTTTCGTAAAACTAAATTCTGAGTAGAAAATGGCGATTTTATTGACTTTGTCATTATTCTGTGATGTGTGTGGGTGAAGTTTTCTCTGAGCTCTGAGGCCACAGTAGTAGAAAATGAGCCTGTTTGGTGTCATAATTGTGTTTTACCACCTTTGAAATAGCCTGTTTAGCTGATCTTATGCTTTCCCTCATGTAAATTCATTATTCCATTACATTTATTTTATAGTCTGCTGGTGCCTAAAAATGTGGTTTTCAACCAATGTTTGTTTTCATAGACTAATTTTGAACATGCGTTTACACCCACTCTGGATATGTTCTTGTTAGCTGTGGCTACAAGCAGCTAAAAGATGCATCTGTAGTGACAAAAAGGTGCATCGTTCAATAAATGCGTTTAATAAATTATTTAAACTCTGCCTATATCAAGTATGTTGTCACAGCCTTGGTTGTTCCTTTATCTCCTCCCTTGTGTTTTTAATGGTTTTTCCTCCTTCCCATGTGCATTTTTCTGAGTGGATATAGGTGCGCTGGAGTCAGAGCAGAGCTCCACCAGCTGCATGCAGCTTCATAAACAAGACCTCTGTAAATACTCAGCGCTGCCACTTCCACGTCTAGACTGTAGACTCTGTCACCTTTCCACCCTCTTTACTTCCTGTGCTGTTCTGTCAGTGTAGCTGTTGGGTTTATACTCGTTTCTCTGTGCCTCAGTATCTCCAAACTTCCCGCATTGTCTGTTTCCCTCATCAACTAAGCTCAGCTCTATCTGCTTGCCTCAGTCTCAGATCTCCAGGTTCCTGTCTGAGCTCCAGCCTCACTTTCCCAGCTAACAACCTTCCTCCTCTTCAAACTTTTCCCCTTGCCCAATTGATTCCAGGGTTCCTATTACCTGCCCATCAATTAACAGTCCTTTCACCTTACTTATCCCCTCCTGTCCCTGAGCTTGGGTTTACCAGCTTTAACATATGCAGGATGTTTGATGTTTCGTGCTGATTTTTGTTCATCCTGTTTCCTTTTAACTTAATTTTAAATGTGTTGTTACAGAATACTATTTGTATTTCATGTTATGAAATACTACTATAAATACAATTTCTTATATCACTGATGTGTTATAATCTTATATCACTGAGGTGATATAAGAAATAATGAAGACATTGAGATAATAATGAGCTTTTGTAAGGAATTACAGTGTAATCCTGCGTACAGAGACTGGAGGTGAATTCACAATGAAGAAGAAAGTAGTTAATCCTTCACCTGACCAGCTTGGCTCTCAGCTCAGTGATCTCCAGAGTGAGCTGCAGGTTTACATCTTCACACTGAGCCACTGTCCTCAGCAGGCTGCTGTTCTGCTCACTCAGCTTGCGGTGTGCATGCTTCAGTTCAGCCACTGTGCCTGACAGGTCCTTTCCATCACTGAATCCAAACAAACAGTTACTGAAGTATGACAACAACCTGACTGCAGGAGACAAACGTAAGCAGTAAATCAAGGAGTGAAATAACTAACCAGGAACACTGGAGGCCTTCTGATGAAGTCGCTTTGCTTTGAGAAGACGATAAATCCAACCCTGAGAGGAAATTAAGTTTAGTGAAGCACCTTTTATCTCATTAAGATGTTTATTAGAAGTCTGAACAAAACAGGATCACCGTACCATTTACAGGCACTTGAGAAGAGTCTGGCCAAGATACATGACTGCCGTCCACATCAGTACTGAAACACAAGAGATGGGAGCAAGTTAGTTCCAACAGCTCATTGAAAATGCAAAGGAATAAAGTATTTAATCAACAACACAAATTGGAAACAGTTTAATTGGACACATCCCACTGGGTTTGCAAAATTGAAGTTTTGTGCAATTAATCAGATAAAAAATTTAATTAATTCTAAATTCACAAAAGTGAGGTTCTGGCAGGCCAGCTTCACTTCTTGCCTTCATTTATGGAGATAATCTACATTGATACTCCTGCTGCTGCTTAGAGAGCAGTAGTGGAGAAACACTGAGCTGTTTTAGAGACAGTAAGTAGCACTAAAAAAAATAGTCCTGCATTAAAGTAAAAGCATGTAAACATCACAAGCAAAAGCACCAAACTTAAAGGCACTGCTGTGCTACTTTTAATGGTGAATTTATATTTAAGCAACAATTAATGCTGTCAGTGAGGAGATAATTTCAATACATTGTCGGGCAGTTTAATCTGTAACTGTATATCTGATTTTACATGAAGCTGTATGCCTGACATTTTTAATCATGGTAATGCGGATCCGTCCCTTTACAGTTCAGCGTCACCTGTCCTGGCTGCACTGGGCGATCCACTCCCTCATGGTGGAGTGGAAAGTCTCTCTGCTCACATGTGGGTCCTGACAGTCGGGGTCCAGCAGCTGTCGCAGGGCAGCCAGTCGGTCATGCTGAGGGCTCTGAGCAGTCATGGTCTGCAGGTACTGTATGATGGTGGAGGCCAGCACCTCTCCTGGAGACGAGAAGGAAGCAAGAGACTCAAGTTTTCATCGTGTTATTTTAGTTTGCTGAAATCATACACACTAAGTCTGTGTACCTGTGCTGCTGGTATTACACGCACTATACATGATGTCAATGAGTTCATGTTCAGAGAATCCACCTGTGTCTTTATTGTCTTCAAGCACATCCCGCGTCCCACTGGCTGATTCCCACACTTCACACGTAGAGATGGACAAAAGTCAATTTACATCCAAGAGGAAAACAAAGATACTAGGTACAATTGTTTTGCCAAAGAACAAACTGCAACACTCACCATCGTTGCTGTCAGACATTGTGCTTGTTTCTCTTGAAACCTCAAGAAGAAATGTGCTGATGGACTGTCATAATCCTACATGACCTGATATTTGAATAAACAAATGCATATTGACATCTGTATATCAAGCATAGAGGCCAAACATCACAGCAGACATACAGATAAAAATCAACCATGAATTGAAATCAAGCAATAACTCATATGCAAAGTTAAACATTTATGATTTTAATAACTCCTTGCAAGATCTGGCTGTTTTGAATGCATACATGTATGCAGGGTGATCTGGTCAGATGGCTACATATGACAGATCATCCTACTTTTATTCTACAAAAAGGAAAATGTAAGGTTAAAATAAGCTTTCAGGCACAAATTATGTGTTAGAAGACTAAAATGTTTTACAGGAAGACCGCAAAATAGCTGACTCCACTTCTACAATTTCATACTGTAGCCTTTCTGTTAAATATGCAGAAACAGGTTAGAAAATTAAATGCTTACTTCTCAATCCAGACAGTTCTTCTGAAAAGAAATATATTTTTTAAAATGTTGAGTTGGGGCCTTCATTTCCATTCTTTATCTGGTCTTTTTGGTTCACTGTGATGCTACATGAAGTCTTCAAGATGCTCTTATGCCTGTTTTCACTGCTTCACATCAAAACCAGCTGACACCCCCCAGCAGCCCTCTCCCACCCTCCTCCCCCCATCCTCTCCCACCTCCTGACATTTCTGCCAAAATACTGCCCTGCAGAGGTCTGTGACAAGGCTGCACCACTTTAAATTCACCGCTTTAACATATCAAATGAACAGTCTGACAAGCATTTTTCACCCATTTTGAACGTTTAGTCCTGCAATTGTAGGAAACAAATCACATTCTCCAGTCAGTGGCGCAAATAAATTACTCCCAGTCCATGAAATCCTACTGTAGTAACATAAATTGATCGGTCTTTCAAAATTACCGACATTTACATGTTTCATTTGTAAGCCAATTGATACCAAATCCAAATAGACTGTTTGAAAACTCAGTAAAGAACTAATGGAGCTCATTTTTCGTGCAATTATTATCATTTTTTAGTTACTGCTGAGTCGACAACCGCGTTTCCATCGGAGCGTACGACGAACCAAACATTTAGGAAACCCGACACTCTAGCCGGACGTAATTTCAGTTGCACCATCCGTGTGTTTGTGTCTTGTCGGAAGCATGAAGTAGCTACCAACAGGCAGCGGACGGGAGTTTTTGTATCTTTTATTTTGTGAATTCAACTTCAAGCGGGCTTCTCCTGATTCAAGATGTCACGGGGCTCCATTGAGATCCCTCTACGGGACACAGATGAGGTAAAACTCCTCTGATGTTTAGTATTTCTAACTATTGCGTATGTTTAACTCAGTGAGCCTCGCTGTACTGCTAGCCGTTAATGCTAACTATAGCTAGCATAAGCTAATGCTCACTACACATCACTGCGGCGGTTTAAACGTTTGTGTAAGATCTCTTCAATTCGATTGAATTATAAACAGTAGAAATACTTAGTCTTTAAGTACAGAAGTACTACTGTTAGCAAACATTATAAAAATCCCCGCAACTATGAGACAGGCTCCTTTGCAAACTGTAGGTCAATCATTGAGATGTTTTCTGTCAGTGCCCCTCTTAAAATATTAAACCTTTATAGAGGCATTTCTTAATTCAAGGACTTATCACATAGATGATATTTAACTTTCAGCAGCAACCTAAAATCTTAATCCCCACTGTATAGTTCCGAGTATATTTTTTTTTTACGTGAGATTTCATCAAATGCATCAAACATCTGCATCTTAATTCATAATAACAGTGGGCAATGTGGGGAAAAATGGCTTTCACAGTACATTATTTTATGTGAAGATGATACCTAGATACATGCTGCTGAGTTGCATTGCTGTGCACACAGAATGTTTGTATTATTTAGACAGTCTAGTTGATATTAACGGGGTAAACAGAATATTAGACAACCATCACAACCTCTAAGTCACTATACATTTGGATGAATATCTCTAAAATACTTGCAACAAACACTAAACAATACAACCTTCAGCACCATTTGCCTACACTGAGATTTGTTGAAGCAAAGTGCTGTATTTAACTGTTTATTCAATATAGTATACCTAAGAAACTCGCAATAAGTGTTTGTTAAATTAAGCCAAATATGGTTAATGAGACAGTGGGAATGTGATTATCTTTTTTTATTCAAGTAATTAATACTGTGATGTGTTAATCACTTGGTCTATAATATGTGAAAGACAAAATGTTTTACCCAAGTCTTCAAAGGGCCTAATTGATAGTTATCTAAATTAGAGACCAGCCTACCGAAATTATATGAAAACACAGCATTTTCATTAAAAAGATCTGAACTTTTAACAATGCAGATGTATTCGAAGAATCGGGGCATAAATAGTACAGAAAAGTAAACTTCAGATTGTCTCCCCATATATGCAACACGTATAGAAAGTTTTGTCAGACCTTGATGCGTTGTGACTTGAACGATTTGTGTTATGCAGGTTATTGAGCTCGACTTTGACCAGCTGCCAGAGGGAGACGAGGTCATCAGTATCTTAAAGCAGGAACACACACAGCTGCACATCTGGATTGCTTTGGCGGTGAGTGTATTCTAACCTCAGACCATTACTATCTTTCTCGGTCTGCAGATATTGATTAGTTTCGCTTTCTTAGAGTTATTGACATTGAAAACAGGATAAGGCAAAGTAGCAAATTCTCAAACTTGAGAATCTCAAACCAGCACTTTAAATGATCGCGCAATTACTGAAATAACTGACAGTTGATTGAATAATTGTTTCAACAGGACACTTATTGATGTAATGTAAAATGTTAAGTATATCAGATCTGATTCATATAAAACAATGTGAAATGCAGTCATTTGTGAGAGTTTGTCTTTTCTTTTTCAGTTGGAGTACTACAAACAGGGCAAAACAGAGGATTTTGTCAAGCTTTTAGAGGCAGCACGTATTGATGGAAACCTCGACTACAGAGACCATGAAAAGGACCAGATGACCTGTCTGGACACACTGGCAGCTTACTATGTCCAACAAGCACGTAAAGAGAAAAACAAAGATGCCAAGAAGGAGCTCATCACACAGGCCACTCTGCTCTATACTATGGCCGATAAGATCATCATGTATGATCAGGTAGGAAAAATGTCTTTCAAAGCTGGTGATAATGAGAGAAAGCTTCCACTATTTTTTTTTACATTTCAGTAAATACAACATGCTGTTGTCTCATTCAGAACCATCTGTTGGGTCGAGCCTGTTTCTGCCTGCTGGAAGGAGACAAGATGGACCAGGCCGATGCTCAGTTCCACTTTGTCCTCAATCAGTCCACCAATAACATCCCTGCTTTGCTTGGCAAGTTGAATATAGAAGAGCCTAGGATTGGTCTTTACTACTGTTGTTGATTGATTAAAATAGTAACACAATTGTTGCCCAACAGGTAAGGCCTGCATCTCCTTCAATAAAAAGGATTACAGAGGAGCACTGGCATACTACAAAAAGGCTCTGCGAACAAACCCTGGCTGTCCAGGTAAACCAGTGACATGTAATATCTTTAAACACTGTATTACCCATTACTGTTATCACTACCACAGCGACTTAATACTGCTGCTACTAGAACTTGGTCAGACCTGGTCAATATCTATATTTCTTCATTGTTTTAAGGTTATAAAGAGTTGTGGCAAAGATGTGTATGTTGTAAGACTGTGCTTTAAAATTCAGCAATAATGCTTCCTGAAAGTAAACTGTACTTTATGTAACAATACATTTATTATAATTTATAGGTGTTGCTTAAAGCTAACTAAAAACACAAACACTAAACTTGAATGAAATGAATACATGTTAAACATGCGACCATAGTGAACTTTTGAAGTTGTGTCTGATTTTGAATTGTACTGAAAAATATATAATGGAAGAAAGCAGCAATAGACAAACATGTAAAATCACAATCTGTGTTTTGTAATTTTTTTTATTTTTATTTTTTATCTGTAAATGCTGAGACTGGATCCAAACATCTGTGATAAGTGAAGATGAGATGATATATGAGCAGGACTTTATTTACTGCTCCAGTTTATACTGTATTTCTCAGGCAAAGAAAGTTATTACAGAATATTCCTAATGTGTCTGATCTGTCTTGTCTCTTTCTAGCTGAGGTAAGGCTAGGGATGGGCCACTGTTTTGTCAAACTCAACAAACTGGAGAAGGCTCGTTTGGCTTTCGGTCGAGCGCTAGAGCTTAATTCAAAGTGCGTGGGAGCGCTTGTTGGTTTGGCAGTTTTAGAGCTCAACAATAAAGAGGCGGACTCCATCAAGAACGGAGTGCAGCTCTTGTCACGGGCTTACACCATCGACCCCAGCAACCCCATGGTGCTCAACCATCTCGCCAACCATTTCTTCTTCAAAAAGGTAACCACATGTCTGTTTTCCTTTGACATACTGACAGAAGGTTAAATCCTTGTGTTGTTTAACCCTTATTTGTTTCTGTGCGTTTTCTTTTCCCTGTCAGGACTACAGTAAAGTGCAGCATCTCGCCCTTCACGCTTTCCATAACACAGAAGTCGAGGCCATGCAGGCTGAGAGCTGCTATCAGTTAGCTCGCTCATTTCATGTGCAGGTAATGTCCTAGCCAGCCCTTTGCATGCTTACTGAGTGTTTGCATCTTGTAAATTTTTGTCTATGATTTTGCTTCTCTTTCTTTTCTTCAGGAGGACTATGATCAAGCATTTCAGTATTACTACCAGGCCACTCAGTTTGCTTCGTCCACCTTTGTGCTGCCCTTTTTTGGTCTGGGACAGATGTATGTGTATCGAAGAGACAAAGAAAACGCAGCACAGTGCTTTGAAAAGGTTCTGAAGGCCTACCCCAATAACTATGAAACTATGAAAATCCTGGGTTCCCTCTATGCAACATCTGACGATCAGGAAAAGAGAGATATTGCAAAAGTAGGTATCTTGTCCATCCGGGACAGGAAATTGTGCCAGATTTATCTTGAGGAATATGTTAAATAATTATTTTAGGAAGGTAGTTGAATTTGAATATATATGCGACTGTTTTTGTTTACTAGGGCCACTTGAAGAAGGTAACAGAGCAATACCCAGATGATGTGGAGGCATGGATCGAGCTGGCTCAGATCCTGGAACAAACTGACATCCAAGGAGCTCTGTCTGCTTACGGCACAGCAACCCGAATCCTGCAGGAGAAGGTGCAGGCAGACGTTCCCCCTGAGATCCTCAACAACCTGGGGGCTCTGCACTTCAGGCTGGGCAACCTGGGGGAAGCCAAGGTAGAAAACAACATGCAGTACAGTTACTTCAGCCTTGCATCCTACTGTAGCCACATTAATTTAAACCCATCATCTGCTATGTAGCTGACAATGTGAAATATACATTGAACAGACAGTACAAAGATTTTTTTTTTTTTTTACTGTGATATTTACTGATCATGAAGTGAGCAAAACTCTATATTTAACATAAACAGCAGCACTATTTCAAGGTTGGGGTCTTGTCTTCTCCCTCAGAAATATTTTCTAGCATCTCTGGACCGAGCCAAAGCTGAAGGAGAGCATGACGAGCATTACTACAATGCCATTTCTGTCACCACCTCCTACAATCTGGCCCGTCTGTACGAGGCTATGTGTGAATTCCACGAAGCTGAGAAACTCTACAAAAACATCCTCAGGGAGCATCCTAACTATGTGGACTGTAAGCATGCATCGTTCTACAGTAAAGCATGAGATCATGAAGATAAGGGGTTGTACTCTTTTGAAGACCATTAGATTTTTTTCTCTTTTTTTTACCTTTTTGGCCTGCAGGTTATTTGCGTCTTGGAGCGATGGCTCGTGACAAAGGAAACTTCTACGAAGCCTCTGACTGGTTCAAAGAAGCCCTGCAGATTAATCAGGTACAATCTGCTGGTGTGTCAGTATTATAACACTGATAGATGAAGTGTGATGTCAGATTCTTTTAAACATTATCTGATGCTTGTTCTGTTTGCTGCAGGATCACCCAGATGCCTGGTCCCTGATTGGAAACCTTCACTTGGCCAAGCAGGAATGGGGACCTGGTCAAAAGAAGTTTGAGCGCATCCTGAAGCAGCCGTCCACGCAGAACGACACCTACTCCATGCTGGCTCTGGGTAACGTGTGGCTGCAGACTCTGCATCAGCCCACCAGAGATCGGGAAAAGGTGCAGAAAGATGCCTTTTTCTTTCTAATCAGCTGACAGAGAAAATGAAGAAAAGGAAAACACTTTGTTAAAAACTATTGCTAAATAACTGCAGGTTTTCTCTCAGGCAGCTGTTGTGGCTCAGTCTGCCTGCTAAGGGCCAGTGATGACCAGGTAGCTTTGTCAAACACACGGTCAAAAATCAATTCTGGATCAAAAGTTGGAGTCCTCAAAAAGTTCTCAAGAAAGAATCTCCAAGCACTTTTCACTCCACTTTTCCCACATTATAGAATCTTTGTTGCTTTCTTTCTTTAACATGCTGCATAATAATTGTAGTTGAACAAGATGGATCATGGTATATCTCACCTTGTCATCAATATAATTAATAGATGAGTACTTACGCTTGTTTTCTCTGAAGCTTAATAAGCCAAAAATTCATTCACACGCTGTTTTAGCTTCTGATGTTAGCAGAGGCACGCTCCATTTGCTGTGAGATGGCGTGTCTCCCTGTAGAAAGGTTGAGTCAACATTGTTTTTCTTGTGTGTGTGTATGTATAAGGGGAAAGTAATAGATTCTCATATTAAGTAACAGTGGTTATGTCTTGACAGGAAAAGAGACACCAGGATCGTGCCCTGGCCATATACAAACAAGTCCTGCGAAATGATGCCAAGAATCTCTATGCTGCCAATGGCATCGGTGCGTTCAGCTTTAGTCTGTTTTTGTTCTTTTTGATTCATTCTCCTGTATGTGTATGTTGTGCTAAACATAAATTTCCTTCGTCCAGGTGCCGTCCTTGCCCACAAGGGCTATTTCAGAGAGGCGCGTGATGTGTTTGCTCAAGTGAGGGAGGCCACAGCAGACATCAGTGATGTCTGGTTAAATCTGGCTCACATCTACGTGGAGCAGAAGCAGTACATCAGCGCTGTGCAGATGGTAAGGCCCCTGGTTGTGCTAATCTATAAAATTGATTGTTTTAGTCAATGTTTCTTTTTCCTCTTCAGTACTGTTGACTATTTTTTTCTGCAAAACAGTATGAGAACTGCCTGAAGAAATTTTACAAATATCAGAACACGGAGGTGCTGCTGTACCTCGCAAGAGCACTCTTCAAATGTGGAAAACTCCAAGAGTGCAAACAGATGCTGCTGAAGGTAACATGAAGAGAATTGGAAGGCTTTTATTTTATTCAACAAAATGAAGGGACTACAGCTTTTGTATTTGTGATGTGTACACCTCAAGGCCCGCCACGTGGCACCCAGTGACACGGTGCTGATGTTCAATGTGGCCCTGGTGCTGCAGAGACTGGCCACTCTAGTGCTGAAAGATGAGAAGAGTAACCTGAAGGCTGTGCTCAGTGCTGTCAAAGAGCTCGAGTTGGCTCACAGGTAGTGACTTGATTTATGCCTCTGCTTCATACTCTGTCTAATCCTGCAGTTTCATCACTTATCCTCCTCTTCCTCACACAGGTATTTCAGCTACCTCAGCAAGGCCGGAGACAAGATGAGGTTTGACCTCGCTCTTGCTGCGTCTGAGGCCAGGTCAGTCTGCATTTATTCTTGTTACAGTTAAAGACATGCTGAAGGTTTTTCTTTCTCTTCTAAGAACAGTTTAAGAACATGTATGTTTCTAAATGAGTGAAATTGACACCTGTGGCTCCACAAATACTGGCCTCTAAACGTCTGTTATTTCACCACAAATGCAGTTACAGATTGAGAGACTAATTGATTTTTTTCCAAAAGCTTGTTCCCACAATTGCATTTTTTACAGTCATTGTAATTACAGAGTTTCAGAAACACTGATTTAGAATGTGTTGTGATATAACTGTGGGCATCTGTGGTGTTGTGGGAATGCAGGCAGTGCTCTGACCTGCTGAGTCAGGCTCAGTACCACGTTGCAAGAGCCAGGAAACAAGATGAAGAGGAGAAGGAACTTCGGGCCAAACAAGAACAGGAGAGGGACCTGCTGCGCCAACAGTTGCTAAAAGAACAGGTACATATGTTCCTACTGGGTGTCATTATGTGCATTATGTCTGATTTTGATTCACTTTTGATCTACAACACTTATACATTGGTTGCCTTGTCTCCCTCAAATCTTTTTTTAGGAGGAAAAGCGGAACAAAGAAGCAGAAGAACAGAAGAAGCTCCTGGAGCAGAGAGCTTTGTATGTGGAGAAGACCAAGAACCTGCTCACCTTCGCAGAGGGATCAAAGGAAATGGCCAAAGAAAAGAAGAAGTCTGGTGGTGGTGGTGGAGGAGGTCGGGTGAGTGTCAGCACTGTTACCAGTCTCAGCAGCAGACTTTAAGTCACACTCAACATGCAGTGTGGATAACGTACTTGTTTCTACCTTTAAGCGTAAGAAAGGTGGCGACATGGATGAGTTTGTTAACGACGACTCTGACGAGGACCTGCCAGTGAAGAAGAAGAAGAAAAGAAAGGGCGGCAGTGGCAGTGAACAAGAGGAGGGTGAGGATGGAGAGAAGAAGAAAAAGAAGAGGAGGAGGTGAGTTTGCTGCAGTGAATGCCAAATGTAGTTTAGTTTGACTGCAGGGCATTTAGATACTAAGAGAAAACTTTGTCCTGTGTTTCAGACCAATTAAAGGAGGAGATGAAGACAGTGATGATGAGGAAGGAGCATCACGACCCAAGAAGCAGCGTAAACCCAAAGAGGGACGCAAAAAGATTGAAAAGGTCTTTTTGGTGTTTCTTTGCTCTGTTCTTCTGTTGTGATTATTGTACAGATTCTACAATTTTAACATGTTTCTCATTATAGCCCCAGCCTGAGCGTATGCCACCGTCCCTTAAAGGAAAGATCAAGTCTAAGGCGATCATCTCGTCTTCTGAGTCCTCTTCAGATGAGGATGGATTGAAAATAGCTGAGGACAGGTAGAAACCTACTCAGATTTTACGCTTAAACGAGGACATCAACAGAAAGTTAATGGATGCACTTCTTCCCATACAGACAACAACGAGACAGCGGTTCAGGCTCCGACGATGAGGGCGGCCACAGGAAGCGCATCGCATCAGACAGCGACTCCGATGGCGGTAGGAACCGATCAGGCAGCGAGGCGGGCAGCCCTCGGCGCTCTGGAGGCTCAGAGGATGATGAGTCGGGCAGCGACCGTCCAGTGAAGAAGAGGAGGGTGCAGTCCGACTCGGAGCAGTCAGACAACGAGAGCAAGAGGAGTCGGTCGGGATCAGACGATGAGTCGAGGGCTGGTTCGCCCGTCGCAGCGTCAGACCGAGGGTCCGACAGGGGCTCTGAAGCAGGATCAGACAACGAGGGCTCCCCGCGCCGCTCTGCTTCAGAACAGGAAGGCTCCAACAACGAGGATGACGACAGCGATTAAACTGTCAAATCACTCGCAAAGACTCATGTAATACTGAGAAAACTCCTCACTTATACATTTTTATTTTCTATTAAAAGCACGGATATCAGCCTGTGTAATTACTTTAGTCTAGAAAAATGTCTTTTTGTATGTGAGTGTGGGGCAGGGGTACAGCATTATGGTCTATTGGTCATATCTTACTGGAAATGTCTTTTCACAGATACTGCGCTTCTTTGGAGATGTTTAGTTAAACATAGATGAAATGATGCAGTTATATAAAAAAAAGCACACACAAACTATTTTGTATCTCAGATGGTTAGATGAGACAGTGACCTGAAACTGGGATGATACGTCAATGAAATGTCAAATAAAAAAAAAAAAAAAAAACAGCAAAGAATTGTGTAAGACTGCTTCATTCTGGTCCTATGTCACACTAATGTTGACCTAACAAATACTTTAAACTTTGTTGCTTCTAATAAGCTGGAAGTAAACAAACAAAAAAAAAAAACTGATAAGATGCGGGTGGACTGCTCTACTACATGATAAATTTGTGGTTGGAAAATCGTGTCCTGTGACTCAAATCTCCCAAGCTGAATTTTCGCTTTGACTACACAAACGTATCAGTTACACTTTTTTTTTTCAAACTTTTTTAGATGGAAAACAAGGCTTTTAACAATTAACAGACCCACAACATATGTACTCTCAACAAAAAAAAATCTCAGACTGACAACATAAGACACCTGTATCTCCACCATGCTAGTATCAGGTAATTTAAAGGCTTGATAATGCAGCTAGTTATTTGAATCTAAACCCAAAATTTGTGATTTTTGACATATTGCATATCACTGTACCGACAGGTCACGTGGACAAGATAAATTTATATTAAACAGGTTGAAATAAAGCAACAGCATTTATTTAGTTGTGGAAGCCGGCATAGCTGGGCTACATCCCATATTAGAACCATCTGTAATGAGCAACATACAGCCTTAAATTAAGTCATCTCATCTTGTACATCTTAACAAGGTCAAGATGATCCACCCCAAATGACCCCAGTTTTCACAAACAAGTCTTTAAACAGAAAACTGTGGGGGGAAAAAATCTTCAAGACACAAAAATGAACTGTTAAACTTTATTTCAAGGTCTGATCTGTAGTTGTACACTCAACTTCTTGCACTCGACGTTACAGTGACACTCCAGAAGAAGGTGTAAATGTACACATACAGTACATTCTTTGTAATTTCATGAAGATAAAAAGACCATTTAAGAACTTGACAAATATGGCAAACAGACGTAAAATTTCCACGAGTGGTGAACAACCGTAGCAAAGCAAACTAAGCTTTGGCTGTCTCAATGTAAAAACCGAGACATTCAAGTATAGTCCGAGATACATTAGAGGTATATCCATATGAATTGATAAATAAAAAAAAAAGAAAAAAAAAAAGGCCACACAGAATCATTCCTAACAGCGCTAAACGTTTTATACTTAAAAACAAGCTCTTGATTCATCAAACTTAATGTGGGTAACTGAAATCATTGTGCGAGTAAAATAGGTCACTACGGTTATGGACATAATCAAATCCGGATTAAAATTTTTCAGACAAATGGCCTATTTTCAAGCACAAAGTAACCATTATAATCATGGCAGCCAACAACTGCAACTCAAGATTGTTTTAAAGAATCAAGGAAAGAATATTTTACTATTGCAACGACTCATGATGTTCAGCAAAGTGCATCTAAAAACTGATTAACAAATGTAGATAAAACAAGGAGAGAAGTCTCTTTGCATCATGTTAGAGTCTTTTCTCTTTTGTAAACAGTTTTTAAGTAAATAGTTATGGCAGCACTTGGTGACTCCTACCAGATGTCAGAAAGGTGATAAAATGGGTCAAGTTCTGGTGCTGGTGCTTTTTTTTCCCCCCTGCCAAACGCTGCCTACTCTTAAAGGAAACATAACCCAAGATAATTGAAATGTATAAAACATCTGCTGTAGGAAATCAAACAGGATAGAAAATGAGAATAAAGCATAAATATAATAAGATTGTGGTGATTCTGTCTTGATCGGGCAAAACATTTCATAGTGGAATGAATTGTAACAGCGGTTACAAGAAGAGAAGGAAAGCGATAGAAGGAAGGGACACATGAATACAAAAAAAAATGAAAAAAATAAATCACTCATTGCATCCTGATAACACATGGCTTTGGCCTGTTTCTCAGTAATCTTCATCCTCTGACTCCTCTTCCTCTGCAGTCTCCAGCCAGGTCAGCCACTGGTTCACCTGCACCAGAAGTACAATACCTCCATTAATTACTCAACTATATGGAAGTACAACACAAAATGGCTGCAGATTTTAGAGCAGCTTTGCATACGTATATTTCTATTACCACGAACAGGGCTGTGGTTCATTGATGAACTGTCCAAAAATTTACCTGAAATAATGCTTTTCCTTTTCCTGGATACTCCTGGGTGATATCCTCTTTCCATGAAAGGAAACCTTCCTCTTCAATTATTTCCATGTCATAAAGGTTCGCAAAGTAGCGCAGCAACATGCCTAAAAAATTACAACCATTACACTTCTGAAAGCCTTCATACCAAAGTTATCCAAACTCGGTGCATAAAAATGGATTTTCAGTTACGTAGAACTACAACTGTACCTTTGGGGAAACCCTTGGCATTGCAGTGCACCTGCAGCGCATAAAGCGCACTGACTTGCAGGTCGATGTAATCATGTAGGAACTTCTGCATTACTGGCTTGAAAGACAGCAGCAACTGCTTCTCCTTGTCCAGCTGCTCCTTGCTGGGTGCTGCAAGCTGCTCTTCATCGTCCTCAGGGTTGATCTCATAAGCAATGTACTGCAAGAAGCTGCCAGAAAACAAGACCATCATTACACTGTAAAACCCTTACAAAGTGACGCGTGCTGTCAGATTAACTAACAAAGCATTGTCTGATAGAATATGTGTGCTTCATTGGCAGAGACTGATTTAATCATTAGAAACGGTGCTGTACCTGGTAATGAGGATGTTCACAAAGCCTCTGTCAGTGTGGAGTTTAGGAGAGATGTTGTCCTTTATCCACTTGTAGATAGACTGTGGAGAAGGATCTACTTTGATTTGCTTCAGCAGCTCCTTCTCCAGTTTCATCAGTGGGAACAAAAAGCTGAGACCTTTGCCCTCCAGAATCTCCAACATCCTGTCCTTGTTCTGGTCAATTTCTATGGGAAGATAAATGATTCTTTATTAGTAGCAGAAAAACTATCTTCATTGAGTATAGTACCAAATCTGCTTCTCAATACAGAATAAATTGTGTGAGCACTAATGGTCAGAGTGGACTTGCACATACCTGGTAGCATCTTCTGCATGTTGACCTTGCTCTGCTGGAACAGGTCACTCAGCCATTCACGGTCCTTCAGTTTGACCATCTGCTGGAGGCAGAGCAGGAACAGCGGGAAATGTGCACCATTCTCCAGCTGATGGGCAAAATCGTCAATGCTGACGAGGTCGGCAATGATCGCTCGTGCTGCAAACTGAGCTAAGTACGACTTCACCAAAGGGATTTCTTCCTCAATCTTGGGACACTGGTCCAGAACACTCAGAAAGGCCTATGAAAAGGAGTGCAGCATGTACACAGTAAGTACCGAATAGCAGCTTGGTATTGAGACAGTGAAACCTGTACTAAGCAGTCTCATCCAAGTACGTTGATCAACTTTAAAAACTCGCTCTTAAAAACTAAAGTTATGACACTTGCCTGCATTAGGTTTTCACAAGTGACGAGGCCCTCCGTGCAGAGTGAATGGATCAGGGTGCTTGCATGTTCCTTATCCTCATCTGAACGATCAAGGGAGTAGACCATGATCTTGTTCAGCATCTCAGACAGAAAGTGTTTGGGAGCCTTCATCTCCTTTGCAGCATTCAATGCCTCGTCGATGTTTTTGCTGTTCAGGTAGTCTGCCACTAAAGTCTCCTTGAAAAGCAAAACAAAAAATGTCAGATGTGGTATGGAAGCATGTATTATCTTATGCAAGAAGTCAACCAAGACAAGCGTGAGCACATTGAGGAACTTACAGTCATTTTGCGCAACTCTTCCTTTGTAGGAGGAGCTTTTTTGTTGGACTTTGCTGGTTTTTCCTGAATTGGAGGAGGATTGGCTTTGAGGCCAAGCTATGGAGGAACAAACAAAGCAAAGTGAGAATGCGCTTCCTGAAAAATGAAAGTATGGATTTTTGTTTGAAAATCTAAAAAATGTTACCTGTCCAATTGGGGAACCCATCTGAGGAATCATAGTCATCTGTGGCTGCAGCTTTGGCACTTGGTTTTTATTCAAGATGAAGGACTGTGCTGGCCTCAGACTGATCTAGAATGCCAAAACCAACAAGTCTATTAAAATTCCAGTTAGAATATAACTCCACATTCTCAGTTGATATACATAATAGAACATAACCCTGCTGAAACAATACATTTCAAATACACCTTGGACTACCAGAGCAAGCAAAAATTAAAATAGCCAAAGTTAATGATTAAAAAAAAATAATCTTTGCTTATCAACGCAAGTGGCTGTACCTCATCCACATTGAGTTTCCCCTTCTTGCTGAACCGTGGAGCCATATCCTTAGACTGCATCTGCACTAAGTGATTCTGTTTGTGATTGAAAACTGGTGAATGCTGCCCCTGTGAAAGATTTCACACAATCACAGTTATCAATGAATAGTGCACAGGTTCAACATGGCAATAAAAATGAACAACTACAATATGGCACATACCTGGTTTGGTTTTACGTAAGGTTTGCTTCCTGCTTCAAACTGTGGCTGGTGTGAACCATTGCCGTTTCCAATATGGCCATTAAAGATGGGGTTTGCACGGTGACGACCCATGGTAGGAGAATAGTGGTCCTGAATGACCCCTGGACCTGTACCAATGCCACTCCCTACCCAAAACAACAAAACAAAACATTAAAACATTGCTTGAAGAGAATAAATCCTTTATAATACATACAGTATGTAGCTTAACTTCTTTTACAGTAGTAAAAAAAGCAAGCAGTTACATACCAGGCATTTGTCCAAACATATCAGCCAGCCCACCGAGAGTCTCCCTGTCGTATTTCACTCTTGTTGGAAGGAAAGAGGAGTTGTCCATGAAGAAGTCATTCCTCATTGCATCACTTGGAGGTGGAATGAAAACCCCCAAATCCTGCAAAGCACAGTGAGACTCTAGTTAAAATCTAAGGACACAATCTGACTACGAACGACACTATTCCCTGTGATTGTTAAACTAAACATTTATTGAGAACAGCAAAGTAGTTAAACTAACCTTTACTGCATCTTGACGAACTTGGTTGATAGTCTTTGGTCCATTGTCAACATAAGCTTTGCGAGGCACCCAGTTGTTGTCTCGCAGCTCCACCGTGTTCTGCAGCAGGAAACGAATCCTCGCTGGCAATTCCTTGTTGTTTGTTAAGGATCGCATGCGGCCAAAGTACTGATCCATTAAAGACTGGAAGAAGAGTTTATCTGTTATCAAACAGAACTAAACAATTTAAAGACAAAACTATTGTTTGCATTTGTATCCACATACTCACCTTAGCCTTGTCATGATCAAGCTTAGGTCCCACTGTTTTCATTATCTGACAGAGGCATTCCAAATCTTCACCCATATCCTTAAGTTGGACTCTCTTCTTCTTCTCCAAAAGCTTGAAAAGAAATACAAAACATTTAATACAATCCGCTTTAATTTCTGCTGGCGTGACCCAACATGATTTTGAGAACATACATATTAAGAACGCATAAGTGTGACAAATACACCCAACCATGTAAAGGTAGTAAGCACAACTTACTGTTTTGATGCACTTATGGAGGATAGATTCATGGATAAGGTTGAGTTTGCCAAGTTCACCAATGAATTTGATGTTGCCCAGCATCTTGATCTTTGCAATAGCACGCTGCTCCTCCTCCTCGGAGGTGAGTGGGCCATCGTGTTTTTCAAAGACTACACAAGGAAAAGAAACGGAATATGAAAACAAGGAAAAATACAAAACATGACCAAATCAGATTTTGCAATTTGACCACATGTATTAAGTATGATCCACTTACTTTCAACATTCCTGGCGCGATTCTCAAACTCATCTTGAAGCTTAGAAATCAGAAGCCGCCTGAAGGTCTGTAAAGGAGAACTTGTTCAAAATCCAGACAAAAAATACTCCAGCATAGTACATAGTACAAGTGTCAATTTTATTGTTTAAAGAAATCTTACAGTATTCTGCTTTTGTGTTGCTTGATTTTCTGTTGATGGACCTTCAAAGTTGGGTGCATCCTCTGCCAAGCGTAGACACAGTTGAGCGTATAACTGGCTATACTTGGGCTCTTCGAGGGCTTTGTCAACAATCTAAAGAGAAAGAAATAGAAAACGAGAAATGACGGGCCCATTTTTTTTGGTATAACGTACAAGTACAGGTAAGAAAAAATACTCACCAACAAGATGGTTCCTTTTAACACAAGTTTTGAATCTACACCCACATTGAGGAGCTCCAGGCATAGTTTGTCAAACTTCTCAGGAGTCAACTTATTAAGTATGCTAAGGAAGAGGAGGAAGGGCAAGAGGTTAAAAAAACATCCCTTTAAATATGCCAAAAATACCATCAACAATTTCTAATGGCATATTTAGGTCCTGTGTTTTTTTTTTTCTGCTTGATCTGTGAAACTGGAGTCAATATAAAGTTCTATAGAAACTTACCCTCTCACTTTCCTGAAGATCGAATCATTCTGGCCTTTCTCGTTGGAGGAGTTGGCATCTCGTCTAGTGCTTCGAGAAGGTACCCATCTCTGAACGCTAGAACCTGGGGTTTTCCCCAGGAACTCGCTGTAATGGACACAAAACATGGTCAATGTCACAATATGGATCCATTTATCAGGAAAAGAGTCTTATCACAGGTATTTAGCCCTGATCCACAGTGGCTTAGTTAAAAAGGCCATGTTGGACTTGTTGTTTAGTATCTTTCAAACTGTCTTGTCAATTGTGAAACTTGTGGTAATATTCTTTGGTTACAACTGACTATTAGTAGCATAAATGCTGAATGCATGCCCTGTCATGTTAAGCCATGCACTGACCACTAAAGACTGTCATAAGGTATGACAATCTGTGTTTGGATTGTGGGATGTCCATTGACCTCTGCCTGGAATAGCAAATATGTTGTCCGTACCCAAAAGATGCCCAACATTTAACACAGTAAGACACGTGATGCTACATGTCAATTGCGAAAAACAGAGTGAAAACAGCTTCAGCTTGAATTCTGTCAGCTCTTGAATCAAAATATTGACAGTGGCAACACTGAATCAACATGAACTACTGTTGATGTGGTACGTGGTTCGAAAATTTCCAAGTAAAAGGCTTTGGAGTATTTAAATTATAGGTTTCATCAGAAATATAGAAAACCACCATCCGATCATGGTATAGAGTCATATCATAGTGAACATGGCTATAGAGGCCATCAGAGACAGCTACCTCCCCAAAAGTGCTGTACTCAAAGAGTAACACATGTGAGTCTATAGTTTAAGGCCAGTGCTAAAGCCTGTATATTTTAAGTGTCATAAGAAATAGTGGATGTGTTGAAGGATAAATTTGAAAAAAAAAAAAAAAATCACCTGTTGCCGACAGTCTTGGGATAGTGCTGAGGTGCACCCCCACCTCCTCCCCCCACACTGTTATAGAACAAAAAAGGAAAATAGTTTTAACTTAACATAATTGTGAGTCTAAATTTGAATGTGAGCTATCTGACTTGCTTGCGTGTTCTTTATGAATAGGCCAAGTGTGATGTGGTAATGTTAATTACCTGAAACGAGAAGGACCCCCTGGTGCAACGACACTCTCCACTTTGGCGGCTTGGCAAAGAATATCTGAAAAGAATTAAGTTCTGGGAGTGGGGCAGGAAAGATCGACCTGCAGGCAGAGACAGGTATACGTTAAGAAATTAGCAGTGTCAAATGCACACAGTTGAGCTTCATCAATCACACTACAGTCAAGAGATAATACGCCTGACCTAGCAGGTCTGGTTTCCAGTTACCGCTTAGTGGATTTCAGCGAAATTGCTGAGCACATGAAAGCCAACACGTGCCCGTACAAGTGAATAGGAAGCGGCGTACAGCTAGCACATTAGCCTAGCACGGGAATGCTCGCTCACTACGTTGGCACAGATGTGTCGACGCCGGTTTCCCAATCCCAGTTTACCCCTCCCTCATCTTAAACCACATCGAAACCCCTACTAGTCGTTTCTGACTATTAGAATCATAATTTAATTTAATCAATGTTACTCTATCTACATAACCCGGTTAATAATCACCACATTTACAGGTAACTGAGATTTCGACACAAGACCTCGTTTAATGTCAGAATTTTTCCACTCTAATTTTTTGGCAGTTTTACTCCCAACCATCGTGTATAACATGACATCAAATGAAATAGCAAGACAAATGTATATATTCCGTGTACTCTCGAGTATCAGTTTTCTACACAAAAGTTGCATTCAAAAACCCGAAATACTATTCAAATCCTGAGTTTCACAAACATGTATGATGTGTAATCCAACCACATCAACGTGATATTAAGTATAAAATTGTGTTAAACCAATAAAGGACATCCTATCAGCTGGTTATACGAGGTCTTTGTTCAAACACCGGATGTCGACGCAGCGACATCTTGGAGGTTTTGTTCTCCGGGCCGCCGGTAAGCTAACGGCTAACAAGCTGTAAACAACTCTCAGCTCCTGACCTACTTTTCTCCTGACATATAACCACTTCACCACAGCTTTTCGATATAAACGATGCCAGGTAAGGCTAAACAAGAAAATCACGATTAGTATTTTTCCTTTTCGTAAACAACACAATCAAGCGAAGCGAACTTCCTACTAGACAGACCGGTCGGTTAGCTAACCAGCTAGCCAGGCAAGAAAAACAGCGACATGTCCTACCTTTACAAAAGGAACGTCAGCGTAACAGTTGTCTTGTCAACCAAGAGGTAAAAAAATGAAGGTAGAATATAAATGAAAGCTCTGAAGCCGCGTCAAAACCTTTATGGTTTTGAAATATTGTTAAAAATAAGAGAAACGCGACGGCTCAGACACGACAGCTACCGGCTACAGTGAAGAAATACTGCTGACTGTTCGTCTACGTCATGTGAGAGCCGCTTTTTGAATGGGGGCAGTCTTAACGTCATCATCCCACCCTGGTCACACGTCACACGCCAAAAAAAGTCATGCAGGTTTCGCAACCCAGTCTCAGCCTGGAGGGTTTGTTCCCTCCAGTGTTGTTTAGAAGTGAAATTCAAGGATTTTCTGGGAAATCAAGGACAACTGACTGTCTAACAGGGTAGATATATAAGTGAGAGACTTCTGAAGTCCATGGGATTCTAAGCACACTCTCATTTGCCCATTTCTGTATCACTCTTGTATATTCTTGTATATTTTGTAAATTTTTTCTTTCTATATTATGTTTTCCATATTCTTATCTTATTTCATTTTATTCTATTTTATTTTATTGTATTCTATTTTATCTAATTTTATTTAATGTATTGCACTTTACACCTGACCCTAATATTCCGTGTTGTCTTGTTGTTTACCCCCTTGTTGATTATTCAGCTGCTGTCACGACAGAATTTCCCTCTAGGGATTAATCAGTTCTGTCCAAGTGTAATGTAGCTTGTATTTTATTTTTATTAAGTTGAGGTATTCATGACAGATATTTCTTTTTTGGCAAGATATCAAATTTTATATGGAAAATAACAAACTGTATCTGTGTCCGAGAAATCACTTTCAACTAAGTTACCCATTACAAAAACACCTCTCAAGGAAGTGTGTTGATTGCAAATCACACGACCTGCTCCACATGATGTCATTTCCTCCTGAAGAAAAGACTGGCAAGACTCAAAGGCTTTCTTAGTTATTTAATATAAAGTTGTGTGTGAGTCAAGTGTGGATTTATGGCATGTCAACAGTTTTACTACAATATCTTTATAAATAACTTTCAATTTCAAATTTACTCAATTGTATATATAATATTTAGAAGAATATTTCTAAAAATGCCATGTGGTGTTTCTTTATAGGCGGCCATGTTGCTTTTAGGCCTTAAAACAGCAAAAATGTCAACTATGATACCTGTCAACTATGTTACAAAAAGTCCCGCAATTGTATATTGACCCAACAACTATCTCTGTGTATACAATATCTTTATGCCAGATGATGCCTTTTAAAACTTGTGTCAAGACAGTATAACTAAAAACTAACTCATCTGGTCAGCATTTTGTGTGATTACATTTTAAATTTTTGATCAGAATTCATTATTTTTATTGATAATGTTTATTTGTTTATTATGATATAAGTTTACCACTGAAACTATATGTATTGAAACTGTATGTATTGAAGCAAGACACTCAGTTTTATTTCCCTCCTCTTCACATCCACAGTGTTAGCCACAGGGTATCAACTCAGAAGCCAGTAGGGATTCAGTGGTTTTATTCAAAGATGCCACAGGAAGAGGAGAGATGTTTGTTGACACTCAAACCTGCCAGTCTGCCACACAGAGGCCCAAGCGGTTTGTAGACCAGCTTTACCGAACAAAAATAGAAATGCAGCACATAATATCTTATTGAATTCTATCCATTCCTTTCAACAGGCGAATAAATGTTTGTTGTTCCAACACGCAGCATCTCTACAGCAGAATGGACATCACGAAACAACCAAATTTTTGCTGTTTTGGAAATTTAACTGTAACTCAAAGTCAGAAAAGAAGAGCATTTGTATGCTGTGTTTGTATTTCTGTTCAGTGTAGAAGTAAACATTTTAATCTTTTGTGACAGATATACATTATTACACTTATAATATTGACTGACTTTGACCACATGACCTTAAAGACTGATTACCCACTTGTCCTTCCTGTCTCTTAATGTGGAGTTCCAAAAGTAATATACCTGAACAAGTACTGGATGTATTTGCATTAAGTTGTCAGAGATACGAATCTTCCCCAGTGGGCTCGTAATGATTTTGCTGGCCATCTGACCTTTCAAAAACTGATGAAAAAATTCCTAAAATCTCCAGTGGATATTCATGGGTCCCTGAGGATGAATCCTACTGTTTTTAGAGACTGCCTGACCTTAGCTGTGGCATCACCATTAGGCATAAAATGTCATCCTCCCTTCTTTCAAAGCTGCTTTTTTCATGAATGTTTCCAACTCTCTGTTCAGAGAGGACTGAGACAGTATAAGCTGATGTTATTTAAACTCTATTTCATGAATTTTATCTTTTTACAGAGGAGTAGAAGGAGTTGGGTGTAACATTTTCAGAAGGAGCTCTGTGGATTGTGTCTATTAATAAGAACATTGCCGTGTTATTGTTCACATTGACTTGGCAAGATGAGTCACTTCCTCCATTGCCAGTAAATTACTACAGGGCAAGACTCGACTGGTAACGCCTCTTGGTGGCTCAGGTTACTCTGTACTGCCCGTTATGCAAGATAAGGCCAACAATAACCTTTGCTGTTATGCTATGATGAACATGATCCAGATAAGATTTTAAAAGAGCATGGAAAAGTGTGTTTCTGGAACTTTTTCTGTGTTTTTTTTTAGTATGTCTTTGATTGACAGTATAGAGAATTTTCAATCTAGCGTTGAAAGTTTGAGCCTGTGCATTTCCACTGACTTGTGAGGTGGTTAGACCTGAATATCCAGATTGTCTGGGGAATTTTTAAAGGACATTGTGTTTTGTTGTAAAATATCCAAGTGTCTAGTTCAGGCTGGACTGTGATGTGGAATGCTAAGTAATCAAAAGAGATTAAGCCAGTGATTAAAAACCTTTTTGGCTTGTGAGCATTTGAAGCAAAACATTATCTACCTTTGACCCCCACGTCACAGGTTTATCATGTTTTTGAAATGCAGGCAGTTTAACTAAAGAATGACGCATTTCCTTCTATTTCCAGAAGCGTTAGCGGGTACATATATTCACTGTTTCACATTAAACAGAGCCAAATGAAAGATAAGTCAGACAAGTACACACTTGTAATCCATTTACTGACGAGGAAGCAGCTAAAAGTAAATGGACCTTGATTTGGGATTGTTTAACATTTCTGAGAAAGTCTTATTTATTCAGCTGTACTGTATCTAAGTGTAACCACTGCGTGAAATCTAACACTTCCCTAGTTTCAGGTGTTGACACACACTGATTATTCCAAATCTCATCACTCTCAAAGATGTTTGTTTCAGCATGTTTATTTGATCCTTTTTCGTATTAGAAAAGGGAGAATTAAATCTCTTTCTGTGCCTTCACTTACTTGCTTCTTTACCCCCGAGGGGCATCAATCATTCATCAAAAGCGAAATGAAGCCAGTTGTCTCACAGTAAACACTCCACACCAAGTTAATTAAGCCCAGTGTGCCAATAAAGTCAGCAAAGGCAGGCTTTGCAGTCAAGGAAAAACTGTGCAGTTTCAGTTGGAGCTGGTGTGAAGTTAGTTCTCATCGCACTGGTTTACTTTGTTTCTCTTTGATAAGGCTTCATTGATCTGCTGCGGCTTCTTGAACCTTGTCTCGACCTTTAGTATTAAGAGCCTTATGTAGAAATTTGCTGAATACAAACTACATTAGGAAACATAATACCTGAAATGTGTAGTCTACTGACTTGATACCCATCAACTACGTTGCATTTATTGGCACCAATTCACCACATAAATCGTCTGTGGGCATTTTGCATAGTAAAGTCAAAAGCTTTCAATAGTATGTTTTAAAGGGAAACCCAACAAACTCAATGATTCTCTTTGAGAAGCTCTTGGCAACAGAGGAAAGAAAAAAAAGCTTGTTTTTAACAGTAGGAAACTTGCAGCAGAAACAGGCTCCTGGCGGAAATTCATCTGCCTCGAACAGTTGGGGTGAGAGGAGGGCAAACAAACAAATAAATAAACAATATTATTTAAATATATGCAATATTTAAATGTACACTTCATTTTTCCTCTTTACATGACCCATCTGAACTATTTAGAAGCAGGGAGCATCCCCATAATAGTGCCTGGAAACCAGCTACAAATTAAAGGCTGATGTCGTAATCAAGGGAATAGCAGGACTATTCACAAATACAACATATGACATATGAAGAAAGGGAAAGTCTGCATAGAAAGGCCACAGGTAGCCATTTTATCCATTCATTGTTAAAAACAGCTGACAATCTCAACCTTTAGTCAACTTAATTCCTCAAAGTGCTTAAAGAAGCCAGTTTCAACAATATAGAAGACTTCCTATAAAGCAGCACCATTGTTGTGTTGTACGATTGAAAACTCCAAGACAGCTAAAAAATAGATTGTGTGGGGAGATGTTTTTGCTCCCTGCTGTTTCAATTCCATCCTTGAAAAATTAACTTCGACATGTTTAGATTAATAAGCGAACAACTCATCTGCACTGACACCTTGGAGTGACTCTGCATGATTCAGACAGATGTGCCCCCATTATGTCATTACAGTCCAAACTCTGCCACTAAGACCAGTGGACTGACAGCAGATAATAGTCATAGATCTGGGTAGACAAATAAAGGTGCAGTATAACCTAGTAATAGTCCATTGCTTAAGGCAGCACTGTAGGCTTCTTAATTGAGAAATAATAGTGATCCAAGCTAAAATTAGGCCAGTTCCACAAAAGATAGCAATCAGTGAGTAGACCAACACCATGGAAAGCAGTGACAGAAATACCAAACAATCGTCCTTCTCGCCAGAAGGACAAGAGTAATTTTGAAAAGCGATAAAATCGGCTGAGAGGAAAAGCCATGAGGATAAGTCTGGAATTTCCAAAAAGCCAAGTGAAAATCAACTCTTCAGCTATAAGAAAAACTGCTCTGTTGCAAGGGAGTAAGTCACAGCATCTGTCTTTACCAGCTTTACTATCGAGCATCATGGAAGGAGTGAAATGCCAAGGGGAGGCTTTTTGTTGGCAATGACGGAGTACTTTATATAGATAAGGAAACTATGAAGAGAGCCAAATACAGGCAGATTCCTCAGTAGAGCCTCCTTCTGAGCAACAGAAATGTTAAACTTGATTGATGATTGTATATAGTATGTAATAATGACACTGAAGATGCAGCAAAATATGAATATCCTCTTTAGTCCAACACCAAAATACATCAAACCTAAGTCAGTGTCATACTTAAAGTATATGCTATTATATATATTCTCTTGGTTTGTGAATTGCTCATTAAAAGCTGAAAAATGACCTGATATTCACAAAGGAATATAAACAGAATATACCCATCATATGGCTTAAAATGAGACAATTTATCACAGAGAGGTCAAATAATATTACATGAAGTAAATTGAGAATTTAATTTTAGCCGTCACAGAGGATTAGGAATCACTGTGAAAGACTTATTAAAGTTAATTAAAGTTGGTGCCCAGAAAAAAATGCATGATTTTTCAAGCCTAAGCTGAGAAAATGACAGACAATTTGTGGAAGAATGAAAGAGCTGAACAAATGGATCATGAAAACTGAAAACTAATTTGGGTTACACGTGTCTGAATGCTTGATCAAGTCTGAAGCCAGTAGATGGTGCTACAGTCCTTCCTGGAACGTTTTCTGTTGTTCAAACAGAAAGTTCCAGGTGCCCTTTTTGGCACTGAAAGTAACACACAATTAGCTTAAAGTTTTGACAAGCGAACTGGACTGTAAAAAGAATGAATGATTTGATTTTCAATACTGTACAAACATCAGTGAAATTTAAACTGGAGAATGATTAAACACCTTGTTAACAAATACGATATTCACATCATTTCAAATGAACACATAGTGTCAGTTAATTAGGTTGTTGACCTGCTCATATAAAATTATGTTTGCGTTATTTAACACCGTTGTTTTCCAGAATGCCTGCCCAGTAGCAGCCATTAAATCGAAGCTATCAGTAAACAGCAAACAGTAATTGTAAAAGCATTTCTCATAAACATTTTGACATGTGACACTCTGTGCATCACAGGTGTAATTAACAGCTACAGCGTTCACAATAATAAGGCCCTGGAAGTCACACCTGATTGTTAGTCAGACATGTTGATTTGGGAAAACAATCAGAAATGAGGTCTAATGTATTTTTAATGTTAAAAATGTGTGACCTGGTTCAAAATAGACATCATGAGGAATGTTCAAAAATGTGTCATATTCTGAGCTTGTCTAGATTTTTCAGTTATGAAATGACAGTCATGGTTGCATGATTAAATATTTGAGGAATACTTTAATGAGCCCCTGAACGTCTGTTGAAATGTGATGTTGAGATGTCTGGTGGTTGAACTACAGAGCATGTAACCACATTGTCCTTGGCTCAGTTCTGACTGCGGACCTTAATTACATGTCACACCACTCTTTGTCTCCCTGGACTTCCTGTGTGCGTCTCTATTGTCACAGTTAAATCAAGATGGCTAACACATAATCTATAAAAAAAACAAAAGAGATGGTAATGGTGATATAGCTTGGAGCTTTCGCCTGCTTTGTCTTTTAGTACTGTGAATAATTTTACTCTTACATTTGGAAATGCAATATTCAAGAAGTTTCTAAATAATGTATAGTTAAATATAGAGTGTACACTTCTGTACAAAGTGCCATGTTGAATATTTATTAAAAGGGGACTAGTATAACCCTGCATACAGTGCTATAGTGTACCCATTACCTGTAATTTACATCAGTCACAATAATGAGTTTCTCTTTTGGGACCAACTTAGTTTTGTTTCAATTCTTTTGAGTGCTTTTGAATGCTGCAAAGCTGACTGAGTGAATTACAACAAAGCATATGCAGTCTGCATGTCTGTGAATGCCACGAAAATTCAGCTGTTTTTAGCTGCACATTTCTATTTCCTTGCCTTTTGTGTTTACAGTATTCTTCACACTTAATCCCACGTCATGTGCACATTTGAGGACGAGCACATTCCAGGGACACACAAACACTTGAGGATTATTAGAGATCCATACCTACAATCCATACAACAAGTTTAGAAATCATCCATTAAGGAATCGGGACAGCAGGGGGAAAAAATCCTCTTTGGAATGCAAATTTAATTGACTGAACTCTCTGCATACAGAACATGAATCACATTAAGAACAACCATAGCTTGGCTGAATTATTCATACATACTGGCCTATTGAATCCCCCTCTCCAGGCTCCCCCACCCGACAGCACAGTATAGGTTGTGTCAAAAACTTGCAGTACTTCCCCGACTCTGCTGCTGCTGTTGCTCTCATTTATCCTGGACGTGTCTCTCATTTACCACGGGAGGGTTTCTTTGCTTGTCACTTAATTGGCTTTTATTTATTGCTGATGGAGTGGTTCATACATGGCAGAGACGGTGCGTGGCCTCAGATATCATTGCAAATTAACATACAGGACTCCCCCAACTTGCTCATACTGATTGCGTGTTTGATATTCTGAGCACATACTGCATGAATATGCTGAGGTAGAGCAATAGTGGCTGTCCTGTGCGCCAAATTGTGTTGGGCTTGAGGGACTGTCTGAGTCATCAGTGACAAGCCCTGTGTCTGATTTCAGCTCTGCTTACACTCTGGCTGGGCTTTACCTGGGGGGTCTGACGGCATTATCATGAGATTCGCTGGAGGAGAGAGCTGCTCCCCGGAGACAAGTTAAAGTGTTTTCTCTGTAATAAGGGAAAAGAGGAAAAGAGAGAAAACACTCGACATCTAATTTTTGAATCACAAAAGCAGTTCTGTGTCATATTATTTATCAGCAATCAGATTTAGGTATATAATGTGTAGGATAACTGAGGTATATATTTTAAAACCTCATGAACGCCTACTGATGGAAATGCTGTTTTTAAAAACCATGCCAGCAGCATTACTCTGGGGATGGCATTGTTGGTTGGTTGATGCAAACTGAAACAGGCAAATCTGGACTAATATGGCATTCTGCACTCACATCCATGTTACCCAATAATTGCAAAATAATGACATTCACTTTGGCTGTAGTTTGTGTTGGGCACTAATTGGCAAATGCTACAAGGCTAAACTCATAGTAAACACAGTAAGCACTATACTTGCTAAACGTCATCATGTTAGCATTGTCACTGTGGGCATTTTGCCATGCTGACATTCGGATTTAGCCCAAAGCACTGCTGTGCATAGTGCAGAATCAAAGACACACACACAGAGCCTTGTTGAAGTTTCTTTTTGTTGCCATTTTGCCTTTGTTTAGCATGCAGGAACTGTCCCTCCAACAAAAACAACAGCATCAGTGGTCTGAGGAAGAGCTCCAAATTGACATATGTTTATGTTCAAGCGACAAAGCCCTTCACCAGCTGTAGTAAATATGGTAGGAGGCATAGAGGCAGTAAGAAGTAAGCAAGACCACAATCCTTTGTTAACCTTAATCCCTTAACATTCACTCCATTTTTAGTTAAAAAAAAAAATGACAATAAGCTTGTTATCATTTTGGTAGTTCCTCTCTGAACGGTGTAAACATTGTGCAGCATATAGTGTATGTTCCTCTAGATGACAGAGAAGGTAAGAAAGTGTGCACTCTTTTTTTGCAAAGTAATGAGCTATAAAACTGTTTCAGTCAAGTGATTCTGAGCTTTCAAATGATGAATTTGTCAAATTTCATTCAGAACGGACTGATGCCATTGAGAACACAGAGGTGGAATATTCACTCTACCAGTAAAGTCGTCAACCCACAGTGTAATTCTAATCTCAATATAGTACTTATTTTACCACAACTCTAACCAAATAATCTGTTACCATACTAACTAACACACAGCCATGTGTTTGCCACATCATAAAATGGATTTCTAAAAACAATGTAGAGTAAAAGTTTTAAAATACACAGGTGTTGCCCTGCAGATGTATAGATATCAGATCAGGAATTCCTTTTATTTGCTGTTCCAGAGCCGTGGGTGATGCTTTATTCTGCATTTCTTTGCATGCGCATTTCACATTCCCTCTCATCAATACAAAAAGGCTGAGCTTTATCTGGTTAGTCACAGCATGAGTATCATTACAATCTGTATCATTGCAGCTACACAGATAACTAGCTGAGGTAGTGAATGGGGCTAGTTGACCCAGCTGTCTGTATCACTCAGGATGTTATTACTGGCTGCTACTGAGGCTTATCGGGCCAGGCTGTAGCTGTGATTATGACTGTACCCATGGCTGTGCTTTGGTTGTTATGATTATGACTGTGTCACTTTGCTTTATAATGGGTGTAACAATAACTGCATGCAGGGGTTGGGGTTGTGCGGTGATGGTTGTGCTGGCCGAGTGTCGTAATGAAGCTGCAGTATTCCTGACCTGCTGCGGTGTGTTGGTAACACGTGTCATATCTGCTATCTGATAGAAACACCACAGGGGTTCAGATCCAGTGTGGCAAAGCAATGCTCTTTTGGGTAATGTTAATCAGAGCAGCAAAGAGTTGCTTCAGTACAGCTACAATAGTCTATAATAACATCAAATTAACCACAACTTCAACCGAAGTCTAAGCAATTACTACATCCGCAGCCAGGCAGAGCTGCTGCAGCTGTGTTCATAGTCGATGGCTGTACTCTGTCGGACCTTTAGAAAGGAGGAATAGGCAATAAATGTATCATGTAAAGTGTCACATTATCTCTCTTTCCTGTAGTATCTGCAGTGTATCCCTAAACTGGCAATATATTAGAAATGGACTTGAACAACATACTAACTAATCAGGGAAAATGCACAAAATACTGCAGGGGCATGCAAACCTTAATGTGAGGTAACACAAAATAATTATATACAAAAAAAAAAAAAAATCCCACTGTTAACCTTCAGCTTGCTCTCCCTGTGCATGTGTGGGTTTTCTCTCGGTACTCCGGCTTCTCCTACAGTCCAAAAACATGCTGAGGTTAATTGGTGATTCTAAATTATTGGTAGGTGTGAATGTGAGAGTGCTTGTTTGTCTCTATGTGTCACCCTGTGATAGACTGGTGACCTGTCCAAGGTGTCCCTTGGGATAGACTTCAGCCCCCCGCGACCCTAATGAGGATTAAGATATGTATAGATGATGGCTGGATGGATGTTAACCTTCAGGTGCTCAAAACCTGCTCTTTGTCTGTTAATTTGTGAGTTAATTTAGGCTTCCTGAGTACACAGCATAGAGCAGATAAAAGTCCCTCCCTAGACTCAGAGAGAGGACATGAATAGCATCTTAAAGCCCTCGTCTATCACTTCCACAATACAAGAAAGTTTCATGTGCAGTATAATTGATTCCCCAGAGGGTCTCTGTGAGAGATCTTGAGCATCCAGGACATACTGAGTAGGATGGACACCTGCTGTCATGTGTGCTCTACCTGTGACCTTGTCTTGGACACCATCTTTACCCATCAAGCCATTCTGCAACCAGAAGTTGGCCGAGTGCTTTTTCCAAAAATAGTATAGCACCCCAAGGCATCACGGTGGGACAGACAATTTCCCTGGGCCCAGAAAAATAAAGGAGGTGCTTCTTCTCCAGTATGAAACTAGTCAGTATAATGTACTGTCTGCCTTGGGTGAAGTCTGCTGGCATCACTCTGTGAGGACAAAAGAACTAATGTGCTGGGCAGAAGAAAAACATCTTCCCTCAACATCCAAACAAGTAATAAAGTCATTTGTCAAAATCAGCCTGTGGCAGCAGCACTGAAGCTCAGTGTTGTAGTCTGAGGCGTAACAAGCAGGCAATAGATGCTTATTAGCTTATCAATGAGCGCTCATCGTTGCTTTCATTTGAGAGTTCAAGGTGCGATACAAGTGGAGATATGCAGTGAGAAGTCTTGACAAATAGATTATATTTTCATGACATGACATATTACTTGTAGTCAATTTAATGTGGCTATCCACTTTTGGTTACAAGTAATTATGCAGGAGAAAATTGTATGTAATAAAAATACAACTCAAGGCCCTTTCCAAGGCTTTATTAATGCATTTAAAAGTGTGGATGACTGAGTGTGGCACCAAACAATGGCTCGCTAGTCTTGTGTGGTTTTGCTGCTCATATCAGGAATCAGTTTATATAAGAGCTGGATTCTATAGGGTTGCTGAGGAAATTATATGACATATATTCAGAGCATGAAATGCAGTCACAAGAATAAAAGAATGTTGTAATATCAAGGACACACACACACACACATGCGCACACACATGCAGAAAAGGTTATGCACCCTTGAAAAAAACAACTCCTAATGACGAAGGACGAAAAGAAAAAAACAGTGCCATTTTCTCAGTTACATCCACATGCTAGGCTCAGCTGCATAAATAAATCCATAAATGAAAAGACCGAGGGTTTCACTTAGACACCGAGGATGTTGCCCTGAGGGGAGTCATGAGTCAAAGCTCCCCTAATGACTAAATATTAAGAACATGGAGAACTTAAGGCTTGTGTTTTTTCTCCTCTGTTTGATTTGACATTGGTATTCCTGCTCACCCAGCCTCTCTGTAGCTTTCTGTTGAATAAGGAGGCAACGTTTCTGTTTATCAGAAGGTTTTGAAGTCGAGGAAATAAATAGCAAACATCTGAAAATATGCAATAAAATTGCTCTCTGCTTCCCACTTTTGTCTGCTAAGTAGAAAGGCAGTGCAGATGAATGTACTGCATGGTTGGTTACTGCATTAATCATATCGATCAGATGTATTGGCATTTAGTCTACCTTGCTGTGACAGGCTATAGAAGCCACTCAGCGTTAACATATATACTGAACCCGGCAGAATTTTTTGAAAAAGCGCTGAGATTTCAGGCTCTTGAGAAGATCAGGCCTTCACTCAATCACTCATTCCCCTTTGTAGGAAGGTCTTTTCACCAAATTGCTGAATATTCATTATCCATACAATGCACACCACAGTCATCAGTATTGCTGATGCTGGTTTATTGTTTCCCTTTCAGGCCACTTAGTGTAAAAACTGTGCAGTAGATTTTGTGCTTCATAATACTTGTATGCTACATCAAGATGTATTCATGCTAATCTGCATCTAAATATGTTTATCCTTTAAGATCCTTAAACACATATAATCGTAGGATTTATTAAATATCCCAAAGGTTTTTTTTTTTTTTTTTTTTTTTTTACTGAGATTAGGATTATGGGATTTACTGTAGTTTGTGAGACTTTTTTTTTTTTTTTGCTGAATGGGCTCTAAGGAATGACTACATTATCTAAAGAGATACCTGACATCCCAATGATTTTTACTTTAATGCCTCTCTCTCTTTCCTCCTATCAGCCACCTTGTTTCTCCATGCAGGTTGAGCTATATTGGCACTGATAGCTAACTCCCACATGGTGCAGGTTTTAGTTCTGTTCTTGGAGTGCGTTACACATGTTGACAGATGTCTCCCAGCATAGACTCAGACAGAGATAGATCCCAGTAGAGCGGAGTGACAGGGTGAGGACTCAGCTGAGCAGCTGGGAGACAAACTCTGTTCAGGCAGAGGTAATGTGACCAGGCTTGAGATCGTCTGCACAGCACGGCTAAGCTGAGCTCCAGCATGCCTCTGTTTCTCTATTGCTGTGTCCTGCTACTCAGATCAGCTCTGGGAAGCACTGAAGTCCTGTCTGCACTCAGTCTGTCAGCATAGATCAGAGTCATTGTAGTCAGGCCTGAAATTTACCTGCAGCCTCAGTGGCTTATCACAGCCCATACCAATTAAGCTCATCAGCAATGTAAGGGGGAATCCAAATGTACTTTTTGCCCCTACTTAACAGACACCCACCCTGTTTCACAGCTTACCAACAGAAATAAAACAGCAGAGCAGTGTTTCTCTTGCCATATTCCCACCGCCCAAATGAGATGAGCTTCACTGACACCATCTGCCATGTTGTATAAATAGGTGCTTTTGCATGGAATATAGCATAAATGTACTTTATCTTATATTATATCAATGTAAATACAATTGAAGTTATCAAGCTTGCATTCACACTAGTACTATTTTTTTTAAAGAATTTGCTTCTATGCTTGTTTGTTTACTACTTTTCTCCATCTTGCAGTTGTAACAAATGGTGTTAACATGCTACTACTTGGTAGCTTACTGCGAAAAGTAGATATACAAAGCTCAGCATCAGACCAATTTGTAATCCCATCTGCCAGAGTATATATAGTAAAACCCCACATGCGGAAAAAGTCTTAAAAAATGCATCCACATAAGACATGCAAAGCTCCAGCAACAGCACCTCCCAGCTTCATATGAAATGATTTTCTGTCGTCACTAAATGCATGATCAAGACCAGGCTTGTTAGGTTGGCACATAAGCAATAATCAATATCAAAGATTGAATGGGACTCTGGCAATCTATTCTGCATCTTCAGAAGATCAAGGGGCCCTTTAGTATTCTCATTCTTATTCCAGATCATGGGCAGAGGCTGAAACTTAATTACGTTCCGCAAAGTGCAGAGTCAAGCTGAGTCAATGTCAAATTTTGTTTGCTGTCAAGACATGAACAACAGGGAGATTTTTCAAGTTAGAGTTAGACATTTAGGATTTTCTTTTTTTCCTGACTTGACAGTTTTGATTTATGACGATTAATTTCTGCATCGGCTATTGTACTTCTGAGAAAAATTACAATTATTGTATTCTCAACACCTTTATGTAATGGATGGCAGTTACTGTTGAAAATTGCATTTTAGAGCAAAGCAAAGTCTATGTAGAAATGTATCTATATGCATACAGTAATGAAAATATGTGTGGAGGGAAAAAGAAACCAAAATGCTGTGAAAAAGTGAAAAAAAAACTATCTTTGCTTCCCAAAGAAAATACTAATGTTCTTTCACTGTGCAGTATTATAACATTTGATGGTGTTACTAAATGTAGTTTACCACCACCAGAGTGAGAATGTGTGAGTGAATGAATAATGGATTCATTGTACGCACTTTGAGTATGCCTTAATAGAAAAGTGCTATATAAATCTAATCCATTATTATTATTATTATTATTACTTCTGCCAAGCAGAGAAAAGATGCCACTGAGTACTTGTTGGATTTCCTGATAAAAGTAAACTGGAAAAATGAAAATATATACCGTATTTTCGCGACCATAAGGCGCACCGTATTAAAAGGCGCACCGTATTAAAAGGCGCAGTCTCAGTTCCGGGTGCTATTTCTGTATTTAACACATACATAAGGCGCACCGTATTAAAAGGCGCAGTCTCAGTTCCGGGTGCTATTTCTGTATTTAACACATACATAAGGCGCACCGGATTATAGAGCGCGTGCATGGTAAAACATACCTGTACTAGCTTAAAACATGCATGCTAGCGTGTGTTTTAAAAAAGGCAGCGGAAGCAAAACTGAGTTCAGTTGTACTTTATTGAAGTATTTAGCAATGTTTTCACGTTGTTTTTTGATCAATCCTCATTCACAAATCCATCAAAGTCCTCATCTTCTGTATCCGAAATGAACAGCTGGGCTAGTTCTCCATGGAACACGCCAGGTTCCCGCTCGTCATTGTCAGAGTCCGTCTCGTTGCCGTGCGGCTCCTCATAAATGATGCCGGCTTTTGCGAGAGCTCGAACAACAGTGCAAGCAGACACGTTAGCCCAAGCATCCGCAATCCATTCACAAATTGTGGCGTAACTCGCCCGGCGCTGCCTCCCAGTCTTAGTAAAACTGTGTTCGCCATCTGTCATCCATCGCTCCCACGCCGTTCGCAACTTCACTTTGAACGCCCTGTTTACACCGATGTCCAGCGGTTGGAGTTCCTTCGTCAAGCCTCCCGGAATGATAGCAAGCTCCGAGTTCATTTGCTGCACTTGGTTTTTCACAGCGGCTGTGAGATGGACGCGCATGGAGTCACAGATCAACAGGGACGGTGACGCCAAACCCATGTTGTTTTGCATAATGCAAATACCGGCACTATATACCCACTGGGGGCGTGCCTTTAGCCTCTTCTTTCACGCCCACACTTCCCCCTTTAACGTTCTCATGTTGTCCTCTGTCACGTCCTCCTTTTCTCTATATAAGCAGCGTGTCAGCAGGAAATGTTCTCAGTCAGTCTAGCGGAGCTCATCAGAGTCACACAATAACATTTACACATTTTGGAACTCGGTGCACACATAAGGCGCACCACATTATAAGGCGCTCCGTCCATTTTGGAGAAAATTTAAGACTTTTAAGTGCGCCTTATGGTCGCGAAAATACGGTAATAGAAAAATGATTACATCTAGTGAGACTGAACTCACACAGATTAACATGATTGTAAATGTAAGAACAGAAACTGACAACCAACAAAAGAACCATTATCTACTATAAATACTACCAGTCAAATGTTTGGACACACCTTCTCATTTATTGGTTTTTCTTTATTACAGGACTATTTACATTGTAGAATCTCAATGAAGGCATCAAACCTATGAATGAACACATATGGAATGATGTAGTTAACAAAAAAGTGTGAAATAAGTCCAAACATGTTTGAGATTCTTCAAAATAACAGCCCTTTGTTTTGATTACTGCTTTGCACACTCTTGGCCTTTTCTCAATGAGCTTCATGAGGTAGAACCTGAAATGGTTTTTACTTCACAGGTGTGCCTTGTCAAGGTTAATTTGTGGAATTTCTTGCCTTCTTATTGGGGTTGGGACCATCAGTTGTGTTGTGTAGAAGTCAGGTTGGTACACAGTTGACAGCCCTATTTGACAACTGTTAGAATCCATATTGTGGCAAGAACCAATCAGCTAAGTAAAGAGAAACGACAGTCCATCATTACTTTAAGGACTGAAGGTCAGTCAGTCCGTAAAATTACATATACTTTGAATGCATCCCCAAGTGTAGTCGCAACTGGCTCACATGAGGACCGCCCCAGGAAAGGAAGACCAAGCATAAACTCTGCTGTGGATTAGTTCATCTGAGTCACCAGCCTCAGAAATTGCAAGTTAACAGCACCTCAGATTAGAGCCCAGATAAATGCTACACACAGTTCTAGTAGCAGGCACATCTCTACATCAACTGTTCAGAGGAGACTGTGTGAATCAGGCCTTCATGGTTAAATAGCTGATAAGAAAACACTACTAAGGAAAAGCAACAAGCAGAAGAGATTTATTTGGGCCAAGAAACACAAGGAATGGACATTAGACCAGTGGAAATCTGTGCTTTGGTCTGTGGAGTCCAAACTTGAGATCTTTGGTTAGACCCACCATGTCTTTGTGCAACGCAGAAAAGGTGAACGGATGCTCTCTACATGCATGGTTCCCACCGTGAAGCATGGAGAAGGAGGTGTGATGGTGCCGGGATGCTTTGCTGGTGACACTGTTGGAGATTTATTCAAAATTGAAGTCACACTGAACCAGCATGGCTACCACAGCATCCTGCAGCGACATTCCATCCCATCCAGTTTGCGTTTAGTTGGACCATCATTTATTTTTCAACAGGACAATGACCCCAAACACACCTCCAGACTGTGTAAGGACTATTTGACCAAGAAGAGAATGATGGAGTGCTGCGTCAGATGATCTGGCCTCTACAGTCACCTGACCTAAACCCAATCCAGATGGTTTGGGGATGAGATGGATTGCACAGTAAAGGCAAAAGGGCCAACAAGTGCTCAGCGTCTCTGGGAACGCCTTCAAGACTGTTGGAAAACCATTTCAGGTGACTACCTCATAAAGCTCATGTAGAGAACACTAAGAGTGTGCAAAGCAGTAATCAAAGCAAAAGGTGGCTATTTTGAAGAATCTAAAATATAAAACATGTTTTGGCTTATTTCATACTCTTTGTTTACTACATAATTCCGTATGAGTTTATTTGTAGTTTTGATGCCTTCAGTGAGAATCTACAATGTAAATAGTCATGAAAATAAAGAAAACCATTAAATGAGAAGGTGTGTCCAAACTTTTGACTGATAGTAAGTGATAAGCATGAACATAGATTTGTTGTAATTTGTGCATTTTTTACATGCACGGATAACAAGACCTCTTCGTTTAATCAAATTTCTACCAGAAAGCGAGAGAACATGCTGCTTGGTGAGATGTCAACTAAGAGATGCTAAAACCTCCCTGCAGTTACAATGAGTGACAAACATCTCATGTGAAGTTACACATGAATCCATGTTGGAGGAAGCAGTGTCAGGCAATATACTGCATCCTTTAGATCAGTGCTTTTACTGTGTACCGGCTTCACAATGACACTATTGTGGAAGCAAGATTTTGTCTCTTCGATAGCTATCAAGCAAACACTCCAGACTCCCAGACTCTGCCTTACTCATCCTTTTGAGTTCAGTTAGCACAGCACACTGTTTGACAGGATGTGAAGTTGTTCCCAGGCACCGTGTTAGGCCATTGGAGTGGTACGGCGCTGACTTGTCATACCACTTGTGGTCTGATTTTGTGGATGTTCTGCGCCTGCAGACATAGACTCAGAGTCACAGGAAGAAAAAGACTTGTCTGTATTTTTATTTTTCTGCTGTGAAAAGAGGTGGTGGGGGTGTAAGAGGGAAAAAAAACTGTTGGAAAGAAGCCCTTGTTCACAACATTTAATGCAACGGCAAATCCTGAGCTGTAGAGACTAAATGTTGCGTGGTTGTGTGATCAGTGCCGACGGTTGCCTGTAGCACTCGATACATACTCAAAATATTTAAATGCTATAAGCAGAACTCTGTGCCTGATGGACCGTCGTGGTGCTGTTTAGAAAGAAAAATGGACTAAATGCTCCTCTGGCTTTGCCGCCACACTGAAACCTGTAAGCGTGTCAGTACAAACTGCACTTTTTTTTTGAACATTTAAGTTGCCTTGACCTGGTTTTCTTATATTCTCAGAACTTGTCACAAAAGGACAAAAATTGAGCTAATCCCCCCTAACAAGTATTGTCTGTGTCAGTGCAGCCTGATGCTTATTCCTCTGTGCCGACAAAACTCTACTAATGAACTAATAAAACACATCACTCAGTCACACTGCTGCACTGGGTGACATGTTCCTCGTTTCCATGAACACGGACACTGTAGTTAATTCAGATTCAAACCTACACACACCACTCTACTCTTGCTCACTAGCACAAAACATACGTGGCTCAGATGCTCAATTGGATAGAAATCTGGGGAATTTGGAGGCCAAATTGACACCTTGAACCATTTGCCATGAAATTGATCCTTGACAATATTAATAAAGGTGGTATATTTCAAAGTAAAATCCACGAGTACCAGGACACAAGGTTTCCCAACAAACATTATCCAGAACATAACATTGCCAAGTTTGTCTTCTTCCAGTGCATCCTGCTGCCATGTCTTCCTTATATGCACCCGGTCATCCAAGGAAACACGATTCATTCAACCAGACCACCTTCTTCCTTTGCTCCATGGCCCAATTTTGAAACTCACATGTCTGTTGTAGACACTTTAGGCACCGAGCAAATGTCAGCACGGACGCTCTGATCAGCCTGTAGCTGCGCAGTCCCACATGCATCAAACTGACACCTTTCTATTATCACCAGTGTTAAGGTTTTCAGCAATTTCAAGCTGCTTTTTTTTTTTTAGGATAAGACCACGTGGACCAGCCTTCACTCCCCATGCACATCAATGAGCCTTGGGCGCTGTCGACCCTGTCACTGGTTCACTGCTTGTCCTTCCCACGGACCACTTTTGTTAACTGCTGCGTACCTGAAACACCCCACAAGAACTGCCACTTTGGAGATGCTCTGTCCCAGTCATCTCGCTGCCACAATTCAGTCCTTGTCAAAGTGACTCAGATCCTTACACAATTCATCCTGCTTCAGCTCCAATAGCTCGCTGTTCAGTTTCTGCCTAATATATTCTACCTTTTGCTATTATAACAAGATAATCAGTGTGCTAGTGGTTTTAATGTTGTGGCTAATTGTTGTACGTGTAACTTTATCGTGCATCATATTTGTTCATTTTCACCCCTCAAACACCTTCTGTTCTCACCTACAACTTTCTTTCCATCACCGGTGAGACTGATAAAGCATTGCTGCTTTTAAAACTAAGAATAGACTAATCACAGTAAATTGATCAGTTCAAGAATCGCTGACATACAGAGAAGAAGACGCATTACTGCTGAGAAAAGTGTAAAAATAAACCCATCACACTGTTGTAGCGTGCTCATCAGTAGGGGGTAAATCTACCGGGACATTTTGGCTCACAGATAATCAAACCCCCCAAATATTTTGTTGGAGTTGCTCAGTGTGTGACAAGTTTCTCTCATCTGGACACACAACACCCAGCTAGCGAGAATGTTTGTGTGAATAAATGCCTCCTTTGTTCTTTTTCATTTTCTTGCTTTGCTTTGCTGAACGTAACTGTAAGGCATGATGCTAGCGTTCCTGTCAGTTTTATTTCTTCTTCACGCTCTCTTGCTGCTCTGCAACTTTATTCTCTTGTTGTTTTATGATTTCTTCATCTTCTTTTTTTTCCCTTTTCAGTTCTTTTAAACATTGACAGGTGCTTTAAAACAGAGTGAAAGCAGCCCTCATCCAAAGGGAGGATTCCAGGTGACATTTCTGTAATGACAGCTTATACATTACGTCTGACAAGCAGATGGGTGAGTGACATTTGGCATTTGCTTGTTTTTAAGCAAAAATATGTTTTTCATTCAGAGTAGAATAAACCATGACTGCCTGAATTTATTTTCTGTGATACCTTTCAATGTTAATCTTTAAATCCCACAATTTCCCCAAATTTAACAGGACAGAACTTTCCACAATGTGTTTGTCGATACATTATAATTAAGTGACAGAACAATCTATTAAAATAATACCATAAAATAAATAGTGCCAAATAAGCAGGGAAATACAGGGGACACACACAAAACTTCTTGCAACCACAGTTAGAGAATGAAATATCAAGAATGCAATAATCAGAGTAATTTAACTGATGACTTCTGCTAATTGCTCACCTCCCCCTAACCTTTATCTGAACTCCATATTTATTCCATCCTGTCCCAGAAGAAATCCTAATTGCTCACACAATTTGCTCATGAATATTCAATGAAATGCAGATGCCACATTGTAATAAATAAAATATAGAAACCCAGAGCAACAAACACGTTGTTTTGTCCCTCGAGAGAGATGTAGAGTTCATATAAGCTCAAGGCTTTAGGCTCCATAGTGGCTTAACGATCGTGCAACACAACTAACAGATCAACTGGGTGTCCTGAAAAATTTGAAGGCAACCATGGACAAAATGAGGGAAATTATTGCCCCCTTCAAAACTTAATGAGGTAAGTTTTACTCCTCCGCTGGCCTTATGTATGATTTGTGGGGTATTCGGTCAAAAGCTGTGACCTAGTCTCACATTGGTTCAGCACCCCCTACTCATTTTGTTGCTGCGACTGAATCTGCCTCCTTCAATTAAGAGCTCACGTCTCCTCCAGTCTTTTTTTGTGCTCCATTAAATTTCTAATGATCCTATCCAGTTTGAATTAAGAATCCAATATAACTGTCAAAAACAGATGTTTATCTGCATGATCCTCAGTGAAAAATGGCGTAAAATGATCCAATAACTTCCTTCCAAAAGAATATTGTACAGTAACTTAGTATTCCAATGTTTCCCAGTTTTATTGGCTCTGAGGTTGAGTGTTCATACTGTTATTAGTGATGTAAAGAAAGCAGTTAAAGTAATTTTACCATAGTATATCCATTTAGTGTTACTTCATACTACACTTTTTAATTGCAGAGAGAAATATGATGTTTCTAAAATATCTAATTAACCAGATCTTCCTGACACATTTGGCCTATTTTATAAAAGGACAAATCTGGGGCTCCTTGTCATGTTTCCAGTGTCCATGAGTTGATGCACCAAAGAGACATTTAAGCCCCAATCAGGTGAAATGATCAGATATAACTTTTTCTTTGTTCTTCTCCCGTTAATTATTTAGAATCTCTCAGATTTAGCTTATGTTGGCATCACCACCTGTATCGGCCAATAAAGCTTTAAAATGAAATATTGGAACCAGGATAAAATGGACAGGAAGATGAAGTTTGTCAGGCTGAAAGTTTACAGCTTAGTTTGAAAACGTAATTCAAAACGAAAAATAGCATATTTTACATGTAAGTTAAAATAATTTTCCTATTTTGCAAAGTAAATGTGTGCATTTGAAAAGCATTTTATTTTGTGTCTGCATCCTCCTATGGACCGTCACGATAAGAGTAGGCATAATGATGTTAATCCCACAACAGGATCGACTTTATGTCCTTTGTAAATAAGTGGAAAAATATGTGCATTTATCTGTAACAGCATCCTTAGTGCTCCATAGCCAGGCCATTCTGCAGCATAGACTGATCTGGCCCCACTATTATCATTCTGCCATGTTCAGGCTTGTTTGTGTTTCTGTAATCACAAACATATTCGGTGGAGCTGAGCCAGGGTGCAGCAACAGATTTCCCTTTAAAATGGAGACAGGTAATTGTTTTAGTTGAACATTTGCACACAGGGAGGTAAACATTGTCATTACAATGGCTATCTCACCAAATAAATAAAATAAATAGATCTACCAGAGCTGCCGTACTGCACTGTTGATATTCTCTGTTTTTATTTTTCAGTGTGGTAGAATGCTGCTCTGAGTGTTTTTTGTTGTCGTATTCCGTGGTGAAGGGGATTTTGAAAGTAGTAACATTTAGACCAGGAGTCACCAACCTTTTTGAACCTGAGAGCAACTTCAAGGGTACTGAGTAGTATGAAGGGCACCTTGTTTGATACACACTTCCTCAATAGCAAACTTACGCCATCATCTTTAAATAATAATAATATGAAAATAATATGTAAAAAGACTGTCTGATCACATTTGTTAATTATTCCTCACAATAATTTTTAAACAACGATTTCCACAACTATTGATGGTAGGAAACACACACACACACACACACACACACACACACACACACACACACACACACACACACACACACACCTATATATGGAAATCTGTTCCAATATTTAAAAGTCAGAGGTATCCCATCTCTGAAACTTTTGTAAATATCTTTCTTGGCAGTTTTGTATGAATCAGCATGTTTGCAGCATTTTGTTCAAAATCACACCAGTTACATTTCTGTGCAAATGATCACTTCTAACATTTTTAGGAAATCATTAACTGTCATCAAATCATGCTTCATTTGTGCAAACCACTACCTTTGTAACATTTTTGAACAATTCATGAACTCTGTCCCATGTTTGTACAAATTATCAGTTATGTAAGAAAAAAAAATCAACTCTTTCACATTTTGAAATGAATCCTATCACATCAGTACTAATCACCAGCATTTTTCACCAGCATTGCAGCATTTTTAACAAATCATAACAAATCATTACATGTTTTCAACAAATTATTTTTCACATATTTGTGTAATGGCACAGTGTTTTGAATGACGTTTTACCTCTTTCTTTGTCTGTAAATGTGTGTTAGTGGCACTGTTCCCTCTAAGCTGCGCGCGTGCGCAATTGCGCACTGCTGACATGGTCTCTGCACACAGAAAATCTGCGCTGCGCACAAAAAAAAACAAAAAAAACCCCAAATTGTAAATAAAATAAACACATAATTCGTTCTGTGCTATTTTTCAATGTGAGTCAGTGAGTGACCGGTGACTGGCTGCTGCAGCCAATGATGCGATTCACATACGTATTTACCATAGACTGTATATAATGGTATTTACGCAGCTAATCAACGTCAGGCGTCCTTATGTGCAGCCATCGTTGTTGTCATAGATATGAATGAGTAGATAGGACACGCCCCTTTGAGCTGCGTGCTACTGCGAGGCTAAGCTAGTGGGGGCAAAGTTTCAGTGCATTCCGTTGATGTAGACGGCGTTAAAACGGAAACAACAAGTATACCGGCTCACTGCGCTGCTGTTACGGCCAGCGCTTCCTACCCTGTGTGTGTGTTTTAACCATATATTGTGGCTATGCAAATAGAGCTGTGTGATCCCCACTCCCTGGTTGGACCACGACGGCAGAGGCGTGACTGCAACCAGGAGTCCTGCGATTGGTGCGGCGCTCACCAGGCTGACCAACCGAAAACTGCCAACTCTTTTAAAAGCGTTGGCAGTTCAACTGAACGAGGCAGCTGACTTCTAGCGTGTCATTCTGTGTTTCTGTGTGGTTGAGGCAAGATAGACTGTGTGGTAGGAATTGGGCCAGGATTAGTGTTAAAAACTGATACAGCAACATTTCATTTCATTACAGGTAGTTTTTGTTTGTCTAGTTTCACCAGGGTTAGGGGTGCTGACTCCCATGTAGTTTTGTTTTGTGCCAGTTCCCAGGTAGTGAGCCTTTTTGTTTACTTTTTTCTTTTGTCCACAGCGATTGTATTGTATTGTAGTGTAGTGTTAAGTTCTCCTTATGAGAACTCTTCTTGTGTTTTGCTGTTTTCTTTAATTTGAGCAGCACCCACCAGCCATCTTCCTTAGTTTTGCCTCATTTGTATAATACCTTGCACATGTTTGTTCAAACTTTTCTATAATAAATAATTAGATTTTTACCAACTACAACTGTTTATGTTGCTTCCCTTCCCCCCCAAGCCGGGGTTGTAACAGCTGTATACAATTGCACACTGCGTCGTACGATTGAGACAAGGAAACTTGGAATGACTTTTCATAGGTAAGAATAGTTTTTGGCTCTTTTTTCATTATGAAATCTTGTTGAGAGCTTCCAGTCTATGAGAGCTAACTAGTTAGCCACTAGCAAACGCTAAGGCGAGCTAGCAGCTTGACAACCAAATACCAGACGATTAATAGTAGCTGTAGTATAGTTGTACAAGCAGTAGTAGTAATACTAAAAGTACAAGCAGCAGTAGTAGTATAAACAGCTGTTAGAGTCGTAGAAGTAGTATCAGCATTTGTAATAGTATTACAAGTTGTAGTAGCAGTGCCAGTATCAGCAGCAGTAGTTAATGTACTACCATTACTACTAGTAGTAGTCACATTGCTATTACTACCACCAATACTACCAATAGTAATAATAATAATAATAATAATAATAAATTTTATTTATAAAGCGCTTTTCCAAAAACTCAACTAGTAGTTCTAAAGCCTAACTCATGTATATCCAGATTACCATCTATGTTCTTCCTCCAAACCCATTTTATGATTGGGATTACAGGCAGTTCTTTAGGACTGCTCTCAAATAATTGAAATGTTACTAAACAAGGTTATACTTATCAAATTAAATAGCTCTGGTCTCCAGTATATTGGCGAATTCGGTTCTTTATACTTAATTTATTAGCATGATTTCTTTTTTATATGTTGTGTACAGACTTAATTACTTCTGTCTACTTTTCTTACTCCATGTAGGTTTCCCAGAGACTATGGGTTGAGGAGGAAGTGGAAGTTTGTCGGCTTAGACCTAGTGTCATTCCATCAGTGTTAACCTTCCCGGCTCATCTTGGAAGAGTACGTGCCAGAAAGACCACGACCAAGCAGCCTTGAGATCTTAGGCAGCATCTCTCTGAGGTGGGTGTCGACGGTGTTCACAGTCAGGTCTGTGGTAATCCTGTCAAAAAACAAAACAGAAAAAAATCTAGATTATAAATCAACATGTAACCAAAGCACTCTGTGTATAATGCCATAGTATAGGATGTAGTTCAGAAAATGCCGAAGTATAGTATACTTTACTCAAGAATAACATAGTATGGCCTGTAGTTCATAGTACAGCGTGTTGGCAAGAAAAAAAAAACAAAACATAGATTATGTGGTTCAAAAAGCGCAAAATGATAGGATGTTGCCTAAAATTGTCATGTATGATATGTGGTTCAAAAAATGTCATAATGCAGTATATTGTCAAATTACTATGTAATTCAAGAAAACATCAGAGTATAATATGTCATCTAAAAAATGCCATAGAATAATAATTTCATTGCACAAGTAAAAGTATAGTAACTTTTAAAACTGTTTGAATTCTTATATGCTGCTAAAAAAAACAAAGAAAAGGTCACAGTAATATGTCAATTAAAAAAGTCTATAGTATAGTGTGTCGCCCAACAAACATCATAGTATAGCATGTCGCTCTAAAAACGTCACAGTATAGCCTTTAGTCCACAGCTGTCAGTAGGTGAGGAGCAACACAAAAACAGTCCAAACGCTGGTTTCCAGAGGGTTAGATGAGTATTTATTTGAAAGAGGAAGTTTACAACAACACATGTGAGGGGGTTAAAAACAAATGGGTGTTAGTAAAATAAAAATAAATCAACAGAACTAAAAGTGAACTTCACGTTGACATTGATGGGCATTCCAACCAGGAACAAAGTAAAAGATAATCAATACGAAAAAAAACTCTTCCTGTTCACCTCTTAAAACCCCAAAACACACCACAGTAGCACCCTAAACTAAAGCTACCAATGGGTTTCGTGTTTTCCTTTGTGAACAATTCAAAGGTCCCTCTCTATCTCCCCACACATCCACCAACCACTGGAACACATCTCCAAAGTTCTGCCGGGCCAGCTCAGCTTCCCCTCAGAAGAAGTGCAACCACCTGCCAGATGAAGGAGCCTTTTGAGAGGCAGCTGGCATCGTGATTGGACTGTACTTTGGTCTGTTCCAATCCAGCTTCAGCTCCAGAGACGGCAGGCGGGATGAGTCAACGGAGGCCAGGTGGACGAAGGTATGCAGCTGAGTACAATCCAGAAAACAACAGAGGAGGAGTGCAGCAGCCCAGGACCAGAACAAGCAGAGTAGCATCATATGTCTCTGAGAAAACATCATAGTATAGCCTTTGGTATGAAAAAACGCCATCATATACATCGTATATTGTACAAATAACAAGTCAAAGGAAAGAGACATACATTGTAGAATTGTAGTAATTCTGGGCTGACTGATTTACTGATTATCAGTATTTTGTTTTTTACCGATTTACGGTAATAAATCAATTTAAAAAAGGCGCTACTTTGGCTCTGAACCTTGATCTACCTGTGGTCGCTCTGTCTTCTGGAGTGATTTGATTGTTTATACGTCACGAATAAAACTCCTTTACCTTAACAACTGTAAACAAAACAAAAACGTATCAACAAAGTTTTCTGTTAAAGTTTGTGTTCTTGTAAGTTTAACTCCAAGATTATAATACTTTCATTTACTGCAAATGAATATCCAAATGAATATACTCTAAATGTTTCACTAATAATCATTATCAGCCTTAAAACCCACAAAACACCCCTCTATACTCGACCACACTTAGTACAGTCCGGTTCCCCCTTCTATAAATCTGCTTGGACTCTTCCACTTCCTGTTTGTCAAAGTGGCCTTCTACCTGGACAGGTTTTGTTGGAGCTCATGCAACAAACATTTTGGGTAACTGCACTTTAATATGGATGGATGACACTGAATTAGAGTCTGTTTTCATGAGACTGAGTTAAGATGTGTAGCTCTGTCATTAAATAGGAAATTATTTCTCAGAATTTACAGAGAAAATTCTGAAATGTTTGCTAGGTTAGCGTCCCACATGTTCTTTGGCTCAGCTAAAGCTAACTCCAACTTCGGATCTCTTGAGTTGCTTGTTGTTAAAATATCTCGCTAGATTTGCTGAAGCTCAGGAAGTCTGAGATGTTTGTTCAAAATAAGCTCATTCTCACGTCTTATCTGAACTGTCTTCTTTTGTTTTAACTTGCCCTAAACTTAGGAGTTAATGAAAGAGCAGCACATCCAGACTCAGTCTCATTATGTAGAGATTAAACTTCAGTATCATTCATTGATGTTAAAGTGCAGTTTTTCAAATGTTTGTTGCACATGCTCCCGACCAAACCAGTCCAGGTGGGAGACGATGTGAAGAGAAAGCTCCAGAGGATGAATATCACACATTTACGTTGGAAATAAATGTCCTTTAATTTGACATTGTCATGCAAATGATGTTCAAATCTTTGTTGAGTGTTTTGTTGATGTTGGTTTCTAAATGTTTTTTGACACTCGGCCCCAAAGATTAAAACCTTCTACGGCTCACAAGCTGCAACAATTCACACATTATCAACTATCTTTCTGACTAAACTAAGATAAAAAGTGAAAAACTGCCTGATTCCTGCATCATGAATGTAAATCTTTTTGGTTTTTATGACAGTAAACTTAATATATTTGGGTTTGACATTTTATAAACCAAAACAATAAATGAATTACTGGAGAAAACAACAGATTAATGGACAAAGAAAATGTGTTTTCCAACATATATGGCTGAATTACTCCAACATTACAAGATATATACAATTTTAATTCAATTTTATTTATATAACGCCAATTACAGGTCAAATTGTCTCAAGACACTTTATTTTTATATTTTTTGTCATATCTAAAATATGACAAAGTAAGAAATTAAAATTTCTTGACGAATCCAATTTATTATTTGGTTTTTAAGAGACTAATGGGCAACTAAAATAACTTTCTGAACTAAAACTAATAAACATGAGGTCAAATAGAAGGAAGAGTTTTAAATACTGCAGTCCCACAGCGACAAGAATAAAGTTTGTCAACAAAAACTAAATCTGCTGGTGGATTCCATTAAAGTCCTAATAAATGATAATAAAGTGTGATACTAAAGGTTTGTGGTGCTAAAACTGTCAAAGTAAAGATATCAAGTTGAACATCTGGATGGACCTTGATAAAAGTTGACCTCCCTTGATTTCTCTGGAGCGACTCCATGGATTTTATGGATGGTGGTTAAAGACCTGCTCTTCTAGTCGTCTTCCTTCTAGTCGCTGTAAAAAGTCAGTCCATCCTGACCGACTTCAACACCTCTTCATGACAACTTGTTCTGCCTCCGACCTGGTGGAAACTCCAGAAACTCGGGAAAACCTGTCGAGACTCGAAGAACTCGTGGAGACTCGAAGAACTCGTTGGGCGGGGGAAGGTGTGGTGGGCGGTGGGGGAGTAGAGGGGGGAGGCCGCCACCCACCTCCCCGCCTACTCTCCGCCCCGGCTCCACCCAGACTCCGCCTTGGCTCCACCCATGTGGTCACTTCAGGAACTACGATGCCAAAGGGACGACGAATTTATTTCTTTTTATCTGATCTGTAGCTCAGTGAGTTAAGGATTTGCCTATGGAGCTGCAGGTCGCTGGTTCAAGACCAGACACTTCTTAAGTTTTATCAAAATCCTGACAAAGACAAAGAAAGAAAAAGGCCAGTGGTGGGTCTTGAACCTGCGACCTTCCACTCTGTAGTCCTCTTCTTATCCCCCTGAGCTACTCGCTCAGATACTAAATCTTCTTTTTTTTGCGCATTTATCATCTAGTTTTTGTCATTTTCGAGTTTTTTTTTTAACTCGAGTCTCGTCTCGACCGTTTTTCTCAGGAGGTTGGACTTCAGCCTTTGTGCTGGAGGGTTGAACCCTCAGTTCCAAGACTTTCCAAGCCTCCACACCTCCCGAGTCCTCAGGACCTGAGCTTTCACACAGTCTGAGGGCTGAAATTTTCAAAGTCCCACAGTAGTTCTCTGTTAGTTTGAACCTTCAGACAGTCCAAGGACTGATATCTTCTAAGTTCCTGAGTAGTTCTCTGTTAGTTTGAACCTTCAGACAGTCTGAGAGCTGAAAACCTAAAACTTCTTGAGTAGTTCTCTGTTAGTTTGAATCTTCAGACAGTCTGAGGACTGAAGTTTTAAAAGTTTCTCAGTACTCCTCTGTTAGTTTGAACTTTCTGATTAACAGAAGCCTTAAAACTTGTGATCATGAGTCTTGATTTCACATTTAGACCATCCATCTGAGTTCTTGTCAGACCTTCACCTGTGGATTTTTTAGAAATCCTGAACAAACTTTGGTTCTCTTCACTGAACAGTAAAGTTTGTGGAGATCAGAAGGTAACATTAGTTTGATCAATGCCTTCAACTACTAGTAGACTTTATCTGGAAAGCAGTTTTCTTAAATGCGTTCTTAGTAAATCTGTCCACAATCAAAGCAAGAACATAGCCAGAGGAAATGTTTGAAGAAACAACTTGATGTTTTCATTTCAGACAAGAAAACCCTTGAAGGCCTTTATCTGTTTTTGCTTTTTTGATCATTTTATTGTTCCTTCTGTTTAATTTGATCTTCTAAAATTTAACTGGTGTCCTTTCAAAGGTTTTATCTTTAGTTTGATTCTTCTTAAATGTTTAGTTTTGCTCTTTTCTCACCTTTTATTCTGTTCTAATGTCTGATCTGATTTTGAAAAGTTTTGTCTTTTTGATGTTTTATTGTTGTTTTTTTTTGTTGTTTTATCGGCTTGTTTTAAAAATTTCCTTTTCTTTCCCAACGTTTAATTTTTCGATTAAATCTTTAAGGTTTTTCTTTTTAAATGTTTTACCACCCTTTAATGTTTAATTTTCTTTGTTAATGCTTCATTGTATTTTCTGTTTAATTCCTCTTTAAAGTTTTATTGTCTTTAAGATTTAATTTTCTAATTAAACATTTAACTTTTTAATTGAATGCTTTGACTTTTAAAGGTTTAATGATCTAATTAAATGTTTTATATTTTTTTAAAATGTGTAATATTCTTGTTAAATTGTATTTTTTAAATGTTTAATTATCTAAAATATTTCATCTTTAATGTTTAATATTTCTGTTAAAAATGTTTTGTTTAATTTCATAATTACATGCTTTGTATCTTCCGTTTAATTATCTAATTAAATATTTTGTCTAATATAATTTAATTGTATTTAGTGTTTAATTTTCCTTTTAAAAGTTTTATTATATTAAATGTTTTTTTCCTTTAATTTAATTGCTTTTTTACTGTAGTCTATTTCTTTAATCTTTTTTTTCTGTCAAGATTTTAACCCCAACCTTAAAAATGAAACAAACCCTTAAATCTCAATGAAAATACTTCTGTTGTCACAGTCACGAGTTAGTCAATTATTCAGTTTATCAATTCAGCTTTATTTGTTTAGCACCTTTCACACAGATTACAAAACTAAACAAGCAAAGAGAAAAAAACTATGCTAAAACTATGATTAAAACTCAAAAACAAACAAACAAAAGATTTAACATCATAATAAAATATGTTGTGTCCAGGGGATGGAGGGAGTTTATTGAAGTCTTCTTGGGCTCACATGGGAAATCATTTAAAATATAAACTTGATATTCAGTCTAAGGAATCTGCAGAGTGACAGAAGAACCAAAAATATCTCCCGTTTTCTCCTTTAATGAGTCGACTCTTGTGCTTTCAGACCAAAGAACTACAGACTCTTCACAACCTGCTCAAACTCTTGGTACAGGACCTCACCACACGGGTCAAGAAGGTTTCCTTCTCATTTCTACTCTGAAGCTCACCTTCTCCTGCTCAAACTGCTGATAAATGTTTCTGCTGCTCTAAAGTCTGGTCTCCAGAACTTCCTAAAAACTCTGAGTCTCTTCTGCTGCAGGTTGCTTTGGAGAACTGTTGCAGAAAACCTCACTAAACCACATGGAGGGGCCTCAAGATAGTCGTCCAAATGAAACCATACAAAAACCAAACTAGCACAACCCAAATGCTAAAGTCTCCTGCAGCCTACCAGAGAACCTCTGAGAACAGAGAATCAGGACAGGAACTCTTACCTTCTGGACAACCAACGCTGGTTCACAAACAAGAATACAGAATGTGTCTGACCAAAAAACCTCTGAAGACTCACTACAGCCAAGATAAAGACACAACTCAGCTGCAACAAATCCACTAATCACTGCACACATTAGCACCATGTGCTAACTGTGGCTAAAGAACCACATTTACCAAGACAACTATCCAGTACAAAGCCCTAAAACACACCAAGAAACACATTAAAGACGATTTTACTGCTGGAAGCTGCAAGCCAACGCCAAAAGAACGAACTAAAGCAATGGGGCCAAACCCGGTTCAGTGGTGAAGAGAAGCAGAGGAAATGTTTGTCTGCAGCTAAATAAAGCAGGAAGACACTGAGCTGCTCAGGTGTTCCTGATAACACCAAGCTGCTCAGGTGTTCCTGATAATACCAAGCAGCCACCTGGACAGCCAATAGGAACATGGCTTCCTGGGAGTCCAGAGGGCTGGGTTAGTGAAGGAAATTTAATTTAAAGTTGAAGCAGAAAGTTAACAAAGAAAGTTGAAAACCACCTTCTGATACCTGAAATCTCTGAGTTTTCACACAAAGAACACCTGAACATGTCAAACTGGTTCCATAGTAGAACCATCATTGTAAAAATGTCATAGTATGGTGTGTTGCTCAAAAAACATTAGGACCCGACTGTCAGGGGACAAACATGTAAGAAACATGAGAACAGAGAGAACCCAACCAGTAGGTCACAGTTTATCATCCCCCAGTCATCTCCTGAAGTCCATATGGTGAGAGACATCAGTATCTGGTTGTTAATTTACCAGAGGATGCTTATAATCATGCTGATGTGGTCTGTACTCTACAGTATTTTAGTGACTCAATAAATGCCTAAGTTGTTTTTTTTAAATGTTTTTTAGTTTTTAATAAACATTTAACAGCCTATATGTAATCAATAAATGGCCTTTGCCTGTCAAGAAAAATTCATTCAGAACTCTGATATGTTAACAGTACTAAATAAATCAATAAATACATGCATACACACATAAATAAGTTAATACATTAACTGTGTTAAGATAAGATTTAGATTAAAAAAAAGTTGTTTATGTTTTTGCAGAATCCAGTATTGCTCACTGGTTGGTCATTACATTTTATTAGTTTGATTTCACTGTTTAAAATGATGCCACCTCTTTTCAGACAGAACCTGTGATAATAAAACAATACAAAATTTTTAGTTCCGTGTTAATAAAGCACTTAAAGCTTTAAGTATGGCTAAATGCTTTTTTCAAAATTAAATATATCACTCCTTAGGTGGTAGTGGCCCCAAGTTCAGTAAAGTTGGAAAGATATTCACAGATTCAGACTTCCAGCATCAATAACTCGTTAGATATAGGTTGTCAAAACATAAACGGTGCCTCTTTCCCATTGTTGCAAGGCAGACAATGTGCTACAAGCCCAGTTTTATCAAAAGTAGCTGTCTTTCAAGCTACAGGAATAACATTGGTGTCTATGGAGTGAACAGGGTCCGTCTGCAATTTGCAAAACCGCTGCAACAGTAAAGAGAGACAAATATTCAATAACTTCACTCTTATACATTGTAGTGTCACTAAAATCACTGCAGCCTTCAACTGGCTCCTGTTGACAAAGTGTTTTAACAGAAATGTAAATGCTGTAATTTGATTCTTTTAATGAACCATGTAACTTGAATGGATGTGATGCTGGTGTGACCACAGTGCACACGTCTGATGTTGCTCACAGTGGTCCAAGGGATGCTCAGGGAGTTTGTGTGTTTGCTCAGACTCATGAAAAATTACAGGGAACATTGGTTAGTGGGAAGCCTGGCATTGCAGAGCTTATCATGTCAGCAACAGTCTTACCTTGACCTTGCAGCTCACAGTTCAGATGGTTCAGTTTCCCAGTGATGTCCATTAAAAATGAAAGGGCAAGAATCCACTCAGTGTCCTCAAGCAGCAAGGTGTCTTCCCCTTTGGACTGCATCAACTCTTTGATTTCGGCCAACAGTGACAAAAAACGCTGCAAAACTGTTCCCCTGCTGATCCATGGGGTTTCTGTGTGTAGTAACAAGTCACCATGTTCAGCTGACAGCTCCTCCAGCAGCACCTTCAATGTCCTGGTTGTTTGGCTTTGGAGCCATTTATGATCTTCACGACAGGAGTCATCACATGATCAAATCCGGCCACTTCTCTACATACATATGTCCTGCTGGTGAATGATGCAGTGGTAATTTAGGAATGTTGGGAAGTCTGGATCACCTCTGCATCGTACGTTGAAGCCTGCATGCTGACCCGTCATGGAGGGAGCCCCGTCCGTCGTCACTAAAACAAGCCTTTCTAATGGTACATTTTTATCCGCGAAGAAACTTTTCGCCACGTAGTAGACGTCAAAGCTGCCTTTAAGTCCCGGGCTTTTCCTGTCCATAGTGCACATACAGTCTATGTGTGCTACCAGGTGGCTAGTTAGCATGGAAGCTTTGTAGCGGCTAAAGTAGCGTCTCTCCACATCGTGCCGCTTTGCCGATGCAATAGTCGCCCCGCAAATAGGACACATACATTTATCTTTCACTGTCGTGAAAAAGAACTCTTCCTCCAAATCATCGTGAAAATAGTGTTTTCTCTTTCACTTCTCTGCCATGTTTTGGGGGTAAAAACCACATCTAGCTTCCCAAAGTGTCTGCGTCCTGATGCTTCAGCAAAGAGTGACGTGGTGGTTTGACATGCGCAGTCAACTTTGACTCAGACAAGGTCAAAGTTCATTTACGCTGAAGACATTTTTGTTTTTTTAAAAAAAAAATTTATAATAAATATTGTAATTTAAAATCTGCATTAATATAAGTATTTCTGATTCAAAAATAACAGCAACTATAATTTTTTATAAGGAATTTCATGGTGACTAGTGTTATTTTTAGAACATGTGTGGTGGGCAACTCACATGGTCTCTGCGGGCAACCAGGCGCCCACGGGCACCGTGTTGGCTACCCCTGATCTAGACAGTGAAAGAAGAGGAAAAGATCCCATGAAATGCACGACCACAGTACTGACAATTTACCAAAGTGAGTTTAAAGTGGATTTGATATTAGCAAAAAAAAAATAATAATATGATTTTTTACATTCCTACTTGTGACCTTTTGGGGGGTCTGATCCCTGGATTGGAAACTACTGGACTAAATTATGTAACAGTAAAACTCAAACTAGCTTTACCTCTACAAACTGTACCTGTAAAATGTAGATTACTAACTGATGCATCTGTATTAACAATCTAGTGTCATACGGTAATATATCAGAGAAAAGGACCAAGCTACTGCAAAACTACTATTTTTACTTTTGGTTCTTAAAATTTAGCTGCTAAAACATCTTTATTTTCACTTCTAGTGGTGTATTTCTACATGACCTAAAAACCCAAAGGCTTCTTCTACCACTGTCTCTTATAGTTGTGCATGTTAGTGTGAAATGCTTTTATGATGGAATGATATTAAGTGGAGCTGCCAAGAAAAACAAACCATTTCTTGTTCTTCTCAGATGATTGGCTCATATTATATATTATTCAGAGAAGAAAAAAATCCGTCCTCATCACCTTAACGTTTATTCTTACATGACAACCTGACAATAAGCGACTCCAGGCTAAAGGATAAAAATTGCCTTAATCTCAGAATTTCCATATGATGCCGTCTGCAACGAATAAAGCAGATCCTGCTACTTGGCACAATGTTCAGCAAGCAGTTACTGTGTTAATTCTGTTATATCCAAAGTCATAACATACATAAATCTCAGTTTATTGGTATTTCAGGTAGCAGAATTGAAGATAATGATGTTCCTGTACATAGAGGTTATACACGACACACAATCTAGCTTTAAATTTCAGATAATCACTTGACTTGTGAATTTGTAGCAACTCTACATATGTTTTATGAAGTATGTTCAGGTATGTTTTGAGGGAATTTTCAGTGCTGCTGAGATTATTGTGGCACTTTTAAAGAGCAGAGTTTTGTGTTGCACAGGGAAGCTGTCATGACAGATAATATGCAAACACTGCACAGGACCTAAGTGCCTCGAAGCACTTAGTGATGGTGTGGACAGTAATGCACCACCGGAAATGGAGAAGGTTAGAGTGTTTATAGCTTTTAAATATGCATGTGGTCATTCTGCTTGGTCCTATTTCTACTTGGCCACACTTTACATGCCACGTTAATAATTTGCAAACAAAAATATAGCAAACAACAGTTCCTTTCAAAGGCCGTAAAAGCTTGCTTTCAAATCCTCAGCATTTTTCTGGAAGATTAATGATGTGAAAGAGGTGCATTAGTGTGTTACTTGGTGCATCCTCAAGTATCAATATAGAGTCAAGAGTGGTGAAAAGCATTGGGCTGATCCCCGAAAATATGTTACACAGAAGTGACTGAAAATATGTATCTGTTGATTTTCTAGGCATTTGTCCTGCTCAGGGCCACAGCGCAGTGAGGAGAGCTGTCATATTTTGTCCCTGCAGCCACTGAGTCTGCCCCATTGTCTCCTTGAGCCAGGAGCGTTCTTATTTGGAGCTCGAGCTACTTCAGGGTACTTATGTCAGTGTAGAGGAGCACTGGCTGGATGCCAGTGTCCCCTGAAATTACTCACCTCATCCTGTCACTCAGAGTGTGACGAGCTCCTTCCAGAGGCTTCTCATCTGAGGTGCTTGTACAGGCGATAGTCGTGACGAGGACTGGGCAGTAAAATCAAGGGCTTTGATTTGTGGTTTAGGCCTCTCTTTACAGCCAAGGTCTGATACCGAGGTGCGCTGTGCTTGAGTTGCAAAATTGTCATATACCACGGCTATCAATCACACAATTCTTCTTGCCCTCGCTTGTGCAGTGCAGGTGACAATTTACGCTGTGACAAATGAAGCCCAACTGAGCAGCCTCATGACCTGTGAGTCAAAGAGGAGGGCTCAGCTGCAGGTTTGAGTGCAGGAAGAAGCAGAAGTTGAAGCACAGTCCTGCTCTCTGAAGGCAGTCTCTCAGCAGCAAACACAATATGGATGGACCATCCACCCGGTAACAAATACTGCACCTGTGAGCCTTGTGTTAATGTTTTCCCATTTACACTCACATTTAAGACACGCATACTGTACTGTGCTGCTCATGGGTGTTTCCCATATTTTCCCACAACTTTATTTCATTAGCATTTCAAACAATTTCCTGCATCTAAAATCTGTCACATCTCCTCTTTCCAGATAACAAGATCAGAGTTGCTAACCCTGTGTCTCATGCTGCTCAGGTCATTGGATAGCAGAGTGAGAAGCATATTAAAGCAGTGATTGTAAACAAACTGCCCCCTGCTTTGCTTTTGCTGTTTTTGAGCTCTCTGGTTTGCTTATAAATGGCCCCAGAGAGGCATCCAAATGATCCAAATTTGCTTTCTGGGTAATGATTAATTTATGCTCACCCTTACTTTTGCACTTTTGACAATCCCCTCTCTGGATTCTGTATTCCTGTAATTGGATTTTGTTTCCAACACTGTATAAGCAATCAAACCCACTGGCGTAGGTGCTACAATGTTCTGGCCAAGTTAAGGAATATAGGATATTTACAGTTACAGTGAAGGAGCTCCAACTGCATTCAGTATGGACCACAGTTTGTTTGTTGCCTGTATACAGTACTTTGAAGCTAGCATTTAGTAACTTTTTAAAGTTAAATTCATGCCTAAGGATGTATTCAGTTCATATTTTATGTTGTAAACTTTGTAGAAATTGCATTCATACAGATGATTCCAAATGAAAAATGGGATCCGGTGGTAAAAATGATCTGAAAAACAATTTATTTTCACTGTGGTCAATAAAAATGGAAGACAAAAGGCTGGATTTGGATACATGAAAGCATCTTGTTCAGTTTCTGGCTGCTGTTTGCAATTATGTGGTGTCTACTTCACAAAAGCAAAGACTAATTACACAATTAGTGCCTAGGAAAGTGCCCCGGCAGATGAAGGACAGCTCAAAGGCACGGCGGATTTGTGTGAAATCAGCAACTTAAGAAAATAAATCAAAACATAGGCTGCTGATTATGGAACAGAAATAGGTAACACCATTTACTAAAGCCACAATCAAGTCATTTGAGCATCCTTTACTCACAAAATAACAACCACAGACTGCGGATGTGGAACGAATGCAGTTGGAGTCAGTGACCAGAGTTCAAAGGGAATAGAAACGAGATTAAAGACATCAAACGTTGGTGGCAACTGATCTAACCTGTCGGCAGGAGCTAATCTCTGTCTGAGCCCTGAGCTTCTACATGCTACACTCTGTCCTCTCTTTTTATTCCCAGATGTTTCCCATCACAATGAGGTGCAGACAGAAGTGTTTCTGAAATATGTCCATTCTCCAATTAGCACAAACTTTAGATCAGCAGTATGAAAACGTGGACTGATCAGACTTAATTTTCTTCTCACCCTGATTACCCTCACTGAAGAAGCCATCTGACCCTTTTCTGAGCTTGAGAGTTAAGCTAATGGAGCCTCACTTGTTACAGTCATTGACTTAGACCCATCAGTCTCCTGCTGACTCATCTGGCAGCTTTTATGTTCGCAAATTAGCAGCCTACTGATTCCCAACTGGGAATAAGCACATTCACGTGGCCAATCAAAACACCGTACGTCTACCTTTTTATAAGATTAGTTTGACATTTCCTTCTTAGACTGATGCTACTCTCTTGTCTGTGAGTTAAATATAAACTCACTAAGCCAGAGGTAATCACATCTGCCTATGAGTGCCTCTAAATCTCACAAATTAACACGTTACATCTTGTTTGTTCCATCTGTGCAAAAAAAAAAAAAAATCAATGGGTATCAACAATAAATTGTGGTGTTACTGTGGGCTAAGTGCAGTTGCCTGGCAACCAGCAAAGACTCCAGGAAGTTACAGGCCCTGACCAAGAAATATTTCAGCTTATAATGTACCCACAAACCTGCGATCATCCATCTCTTAGCAAGAAAGTGAAAAACATATTTCTCCAAATGTTGAACTTTTTCATTATGCTCTGTGCAGCTCGCTCCAAATCTCCAAAAATATGCATTCTTCATATATATGCATGCTTCTGCTGAAGAGAAATCATTTCCCCATCTCTCATAACAAATATAACTTCTGTTTGTCTGTGACTTTGTGAAACTTAAAATTGATTTTTAAAAGACTGCATGCTCTCTATGACAACTGGTCAGGGGTTTGCTGTTGTGATTACATTGTAGAGTGAAGTGAGAAGTGGTTCAAAATGTAAACAGCACTAAACTGTCTGACAGACACTGATCTCTGAGTTTCAATATAGCGAGGATTCTGTTTCGGATACTCATTTAATTGAGTTCTGTAAGGACATTCAGAAATAGACTAGTGATGGATTTTCTGCAGCAATATATGGAGGATTACAGTTTATTGTGTTGTGTGTACCCTGAGAAGTTCAGAGTCAGGTGGCCGTAGAGTTGAGCTTCTCTCCTCCGACAGCACTTAGATCATTGCTCTCCATCTGCTTGACAGATGCTGTTTTGCCAGAAAATGATTAATTTTGCATCTAGGTCAGAATATTTGTTTGGAGCTTTGAACATCAAACACATGAAAACATGAAAATAGCCTTCAAAAGGAATTCAAATGAAAGATACAAAGGATTTGCTCTAACTCGACTGAGCAAACGTTACACATCAAATGCGGTATTGCTCTTAAGCTTTATCTTCAACTGAGCTGCACATTTTGTCTGGATATTCAGACTCACATCGCACAAGTTGTTCTGTTTTTTCTCTGCAGCAGATATCAGTGTGTGATGAACCCATATTGTTCACAGATATCACTGAAACACATTCAAGATGCCTGTGCAGATGTGTTAGAGCTGCAACTCATGGTATTATTGACCAGCTATTATTTGTATTTTTAATGTCTGGGGTGCTTTTATGTGAAATAATAATCTGTACTGTGCAGTATTTCCCACTGAAATGCAGCTGGGTACATATAAATGAGCATAAAATGGAAAATAGGAAAGTATTTTCATTCTGTGAAACATTTGAGAAAATTTACTTAGTAATCTTCCAACGCTGACAGTTGAAATAAAGAACAAGATAGACGGAGAAAGATGGATTGTGAAAGACAGGTGCTGAAAAACAGGCATGCCTTCTGTCTTATCTGCATTCAGCACAATTTCAGAAAAGCACACCCGTCAGGATTCATTTGAATCCAAAAAAACAAAGACACACAAACTCCAATGTCTATAATCTGCAAGAAACCACAAATCTTTGATGCATATGTTTTGCAGAGCTCTTTGTGTTGACTTAGACAAACCAAAATCTTTCGTAGAGATCTAAATCCAGCGGAAGAACAGAACTGTTATCAATTTGTCTGTTTGGGGGGGAAATCTTGTATCAAATCCAGCTCTGTGAGGAGGAGGACGAGAATAGATACAGAGTTTTCCTCCAATACTCACAAGATGTCTTTCTCAATAGTGCTGCAGGAGCAGAGAGGCAAAGAGAGTCTAAATCCAGATTGCAGTGATTAGACATTGTCAGGAGTGTCTAGGCTGTGAGGACATGGACTTCAGCATTTTCTCCTTTTTTATGGGATGAATGCGGCTGTCTGAAATTTCTCAGGGCGGTGGTATCTGGGGTTGGTACTGTCAGTTAGCAATCAGAAGGAAGATTGTGGTAACACAAAACTGAAGCATAAACATGGGTCTGGTCCAACCTGATGTAGCGTATATGTGTGACAAGCACAGACTGCATCAAGCTTTGAGGTGGGATTAAATTTTGATTAACCTGTGCTGTCTCAGACTCTCCTTGTTCCTGTGACATTTGACAGACAGGCCTTCACTGAGGCAAAATGTCAGAAGTTCTCTGATGAATTTTTGAAGGGCCTGCTCGGAAAAAAAGAAGAGCATAAACCAGCCAGATGGGTGAAAGTGCATAGATAGATGGATAGATAGATGACTTCATATTTACCACACAGATGTGAGAGTGGTACCAGTTTTCTCATCGAACTCTCACCAAGGGGGCAAATTAGCCATATTTTCTAAAATGCCAAACTATTACTGTAAACACCCCTAAAAACTTAATTTTAAATCTCAAATATTATGTTGACGTTCAGAAAAGATCCTTTAATTAAAGGAGTTTTTCTGTAAATGGCTCATCTAATCTGCTTCAGCAGGCCTGTTTGGGTTTAGTTTGGGTAGATCTGATCAACAGCAGCTTGTCAAAGTAAGAAAACAACCACACAGCTGCCATCATGCATGTATTTAATGCTAATTATAAATTCATTACAGTATAATTCAACCAGAAACAGTGCAATTCTCATCCAAAACATGCGCTAGGATACGTTTAATAGAAACAATGAGCCATGAATTTTAGATGGGTTAGAGAAACAGCAGCTAAAGTGGATTCATTCGGGGTTTGTTCTGCAGGTTTTGACTCAGCTTTAAATAAATCAAGACTCTAATCAGCCTCTGATTGAGTGGCAGCTGATGGCTGCTTCAAGAGACAGATAAAACTCACAAAGGCTTTCTGTAAGGGCACACAGATTTAACTTCAGTATGAAGTTACTAAAATGCAAAAGCAAACAGACTTCAGATATCTCAGTCAATACCCATTTTCGGCAGCTTAATCTGATTTATGGGCTTCCGAGTGGAACCTCATCCATCACTGCCAAAAGCTGGTTAAATTGTAATGGATAAAATGTCCCAATGTCCACATCCTCTCACTTGTTAACACTTACTGAGCATAACAGGTGTAAAGAAAGTAATGCAAGTAAAGCATAGTAAGAGCCAGCTGCTCAGGAAATTAGGTTTTTTAAAATCTGCGTTGATGATTCAGATGAATGGCAGATACAGAAAGCAGAAAAATGTTTCTTTCAAGCTCAGTGTTTTAACTCCTGAGAACAAAGTGAATATTAATGACCTCCAGTGCTAGATGGGGAAAAATGAGCATGTGTGGCAAATATTCAGATTTCAAGGCCACAATAATAAATGGTTTTATTTTAACAATTAATCAAAACACTGTGCGATGTAAAATATGTAGCCTTTTTGCAAATCCTACAGAGAACTATCACCTGTGTTGTCTGCAGTTGGCCTCAGTTCTGTAGTGTTAAATTCAATCTCATATTCTGCAGAAACAAGCAGCTGTTTTCTGTGGAAAAGCACTGAAAGCCCAGTGCACACTCCCTGCTCGGCACCTAAAAAGGGACAGATAATGTCAGAGACAGCTGGTAAAAACAATGGGGATGTTTCCTCATGAGTTGGCCAGAAACAGGAGCCTAAATTAATGTCAGTATTGCTTCAAAACTGCTGAGTGTCTAATAAAGGCAGTTATTTTCTAATATTTAAACATATATAACATTATAATTAATCTATATCTTTATAAAGTGATTATATGTCAGTCGACTTGCTCCGCTGCCTCCAAGCTGTAAAGACTGTAGCTTAAGTTAAAGTAGTAAATTAGCTATTCTATCTTTATCATTAATTAAACGTGCAGACTGTTGGCACACATGATAAAACTGCACGTTTTCAGTCTCCATTTTCACATTAACATTATTAATTTTGTGAGTGCTATTTTTATACGGGATTTAAAATTCATTGAAGCATAGTACATTTATTATTCACCGGTTGTATCTACCGCTATCTAATTTTATGGGATTATATTTGAAAATGTATAAATCATGAGAATTAAATGATACCTGGTGATCTTTATGCAATATTCTCATAATATCACTCGCATGTGTGAAAATCTCCCGTATTTAAACATCTCATATTCAGCCTTTTCACTACAACTTCAGGCCTCCACTTCGTTTTACCCACACGGAGAGCTTCATTTCCGCTGTAGCAAATCCCTCACGCACCATTACGCTCTTCTACTCCACATACGGCACTGACAGATTTGCACAAAAAAACATTTGTCAACCGGTTCATTTGCACAGGTCAAAGCATTCGAGTGCAAGACAAAAAGGGCAAAGATTAAAGTTACATCTGCATCTGAAGGCAATTACATCCTGTCAGGTCCTTTCAGTTAATATGCTCACCTATGGTCTGATGCCCAGGGATATCTGTGAATATGTAGCTTAGGACCTGTAGCCATGGCAACGCAGTTACAACTCCGATTCACTCTCACAGAAAAACAATTAACAGTGACATTTATCCACATGTGAAGCATTTTGGCTGCGTGGTGAACACAAATTTCACGCCCACATGCATTGTTCTAGGGAATCTGCTTTTCTTTTTTCTTTTTTTTTGTGCTTAAACATTCTCCGTAACACTGCTGGCTTGCTGGAGCTTGTAAGAGAAGAGTCATTTCATCTTTGGCAGGGTTTATGTTTATTTTTAACAGAGAGGTGGCTGCTTAGACTATTCCCTGTTTCTGTTTCGGTGTGTGTGTGTGTGTGTGTGTGTGTGTGTGTGTGTGTGTGTGTGTGTGTGTGTGTGTGATGTCCCATACGCCCCACAGTACTGACAGCTTCCCCTCAGCTACCTGTGGCTCACCTGCAGGAGAGACAACAGAGGAAAGCTCTACTCTGGATCCTGGGGGGCGTTCAGATATTCTCACTTCTGACAAGCTACTTCCTTTTGCCATATGGTATTCAAAACTCAGCTGATTCCCCTGATCACAGCGCGACTTCTGCCAGGAATATATTCCTCAATGTTTTATGTCTCTGTGTCGGGGGCAGAAAATAATGACAAGACGTGATAGGTTGCTTCTCAGAGCTTTCTCCCACAAGAAGCAGAAAACATGAATTATAGAGGTATGAAGAGATAGAGATGCACGGAGAAGGAGAGAGAGAAGGAGAAGAGGGGGATGGCTTAGGATTTATTTTAAGGACTGGTTTGACATTTTGGGAAATATGCTTATTTGCTCTTTTACTGAGAGTTGGACTAGAAGGGTTGCACCACCCTCATGTCTGTATGGTGTTTCCAGTACACACTAAAAATCCCTGGGTTAAAAAATGGCCTGGCGTCGGTACAGCAGCAATACAATACTGTGTGAAATTAACCAGGAATAAACTGCTCTGTCTTGACCTACTGTTATTATTGTTTGTATATTACTGGTGGGTGGCTTACCCAAACTAAAATTTGGTTATATTGGCTCTGTGTGCTCATATTTGAGCTTAACCCTTCATCGAGCAAGTGATCATATTTGGTAACTTCCGCACACGGTAAGTATGGCGTTGCTCCCACCTCTCAGTGAGGTTGAGGAGCATGTGGTTTTCACCCAGCCAATCAGAGAAGATCACTCTACATTACATCACACTACATCGTGGCATTTGACCAATCAGCAGAGGCCTGGAACGTATCAAACTTTCTGTTTTGTCCGAATTTGGAAAAAGATGGACTTGCGGCTTGGTCCTCTTCCATATTTGTGGTCGAAACATCAAAACTAAACATGGTTAGTTGACGAAACTCACACGTTACAGTTGAGTAGTTGTGCTAAGTGATGATATAGACAATTCTTGGAATGTTTTTTTTTTTTTTTTACCACTAAGGGGCAATCAACCATATATAGTGACTTCAGTGAACTTTAATTTCAACATGAAAATTAAAAATTTAGAAGAATGTCACAAAAGTTAAAAAGTCTCATGTCCTCCAGTAACAGTGGTTGAATTTCTAAATTTCAAAGCATTTCAATGAGTGCCTTTTAAAGGGTTAAAGCTGATACAAAATTGCAGATTGTTGTATGAGACAATGTGCATGTGACATTTAGAACTGCACAGACATACACACAGTATTTTGAAACAAAAACTGGACGACTAAAATCCCTTGTCTTTTGCAGTTTTCTCCACCCCTTAAAATTAGTATAATTAACCAAGTACTGTATTAGTGCTCCAGTGACCTAAACTGAATCACTTATGACCCTGTCATTTTTTAGTCTTTCTTAGCTGAAACCACAAACAGTTTTAATTTTTTTGCCTTTTTGCTCAAGACATATTGAGTTAAGTAGTGAGCTTTAGAGTTCTGGTAGAAAGATTTAGTGACTTTTGGAACAGGAAGACGTCTCTCCTGGCTTCCAGTCTTCACACCAGGCTAAGCAAACCCACTGCTGGTTCCGTACAGATATGAAAGTGGTGTCAAACTTCTCATCTGACTCTGTGCAAGAAGAATGCAAATATGCATATTTCCCCAAATGTCAGACTATTGCATAAAAAGGAGAGAATAGCAAGGAATGGGAAGGAGAAACCTAAAGTTATAATACATTGTAAATAGAAATTCAAATGATCCACTATAATATTAAATAATGACAGGGCACCAAAGATGCAGCCTATATGTCTTAATTCCCCCCGTTAAACACAAAGTCACTACCTCTTTATTCTTTAATCTCTTGTCTTTATTAATGTACTTACATACGGTATATATGCTGGCGTGGGTTATTTCTACAGATACCCCAAATGTCCAAGATAATTGCACTATAATTTGCATGTAGTGATTTACATCTTCCTATTCTACACTGTGGCCAAATTTTTCAGCAGCATGTTTATACCAAAACTTTGTCTCATTGAGATAACTTTCAGCACTCAGTGTAGCAAAAATAATTAAACAACAACCACAAAACTGTCGATAATCAAGGATTAACGTTTCTTCCTGGAAACCCAGAGAGTCATTTCTTTTTCTCAACAGTAGACATCATGTTTTCCACAAATAACACTCAGTGCCCTTTTGGCTCATGTAATTTCCACTACAAGGCATTTCTGCAAAGTTTAATCTGAAGAAGTGTTCTCCATTAAAAAAAAAAAAAAAAAAAACATAAAACTTTCTCATGTCAGCAATACAATTTTCATGACAGCTGCTCTAGAAAGGCAGGAAAGTTAGTATTTAATTCCCATAGCAAGGCCAATGACTGTAATTTTGTAAATGCTAGATCTCAAAGGGAAGACAGACACATTACCACCATGTCTTCGTCGAAATCAGGCCAGCACTTTTCTGAGATATTACATGTGACTCATGCTCGCACAGAGACAGCTCCATCACTGTGGGATACAGTTGGATGTCTCTTCCTCCAGATAGTGCAGGAATTTAATTCTCTGCAGTGTACTTTGTGCCAACCTTTAAAAAAAAAAAATCTAGTTATTTTGTGGCACAGGATGATGCGTTAAATCAACAAGATTGAAAAATGTATGTCTGATAATAGAATATTTAGCATACTCTGAGCATACACAGATTGCTTATCTACAGCGTAGTTCAAAGCAGAAAGCGATGTCTGTGAAGCACACCAGCAGGTAATCAGCATCAGAGGTCAGCTGCAAGGAAATGTAAATAAAGTGCATGGGAGTACTGTTTTGATGCTCTTTCATTTCTAAAATGTGAGCGTGCACAGGCGCTCTTATTGCTTACAGTATATTAAGATGAGCTAGTAGGGAGGTCCTTTTGATGAAAGTGGGTTTCCATGTATATTTAATGGCATGGTTTGCAGAGCTCTGCTTGGATGTGGATGGTAATGAGGACTGGCGTGTTGAAAACAGGCTGTGCCACTTGCCTCCTCCCCAGGTGCACATAACAGTGAGAGCTGAAAGCCACCCCGTTTCTCAGCTTCTGCCCCTGTACTTGTCATTACAAACCGACAACATCACTTCAAATGAGTCTGTGCTTTAAAATGCTACATGTGTGCAGGTACATTAGTCTGTGTGAGGGAACATTGTTGAATAAAAGGTTGCTTTTAATGGTTCAACAGCTCAACACGCTGCATTTAAAAAAAATGCTGATTGACAGAAAACAAATAAAAAAAAAATAAGTGAAGATATTTTCACTGATTTTACAGCACGTGCAAAACACGAAGATGATGAGCTTCTCTCAGGTTCCCTGTGTTAAATGTTCAAAGGTCTTTTGCTGCACTTTCCTTTTTTTCCCCCTCTGCTAGATACTTGGTGGTAAAAAAATAAAAAGGCCCAATAATTAACTCCAGTTTTCACCATTCTGCTTGCATGATGTGCTAGTATATGTATACAGGCTAAGGTAGATCTATATCATACTAAATCCTGAGTAACCACATGAGCCACAACAACTCCATGGTTTAGAGTGTTCATTAGTTTATACAGTCCCCTGAAAACATCTTCTGCCAAGGAATGCCTGAAGATCAGCGTATGTGAATCCTTCCTGCCTTCCCCCTGTTTGCAACATTACACAAACAACGGATTTGGATGAAATTTTCACAGAAGGTCAGAAATGACACAAGGGCCAATTGGTTAGATTTTGGCAGTGATGCAGCTTATAGTCTGGATCCAAAGATTTGTTAAAGATTTCCCATTGTGAGATAGCTTCCGGCACAGCACTCTAACTATGACATGTGAACGCTACGTCAGCTGCCTGCTGACGATCACATGATTGCGGTCCCACTACTGACACATCGGGACTTATCCGTTGGAAATGATACAAGAAACAATTGATTGAATTGTGATTGTGTGTCTGAGTGTAACTATTTTTCCTTCCATTTTTACATGAAATTTCGGTCTTCCTTATGTCAAGAAATTGCTTCTTAGATAAACACTTCCTGTGCCACTGGAATGCTGCCAAAAATAAAAGCCTGTAACATTAAAAAAAAAAACAAAAAAAACACGCCTTCAAAATAAAAGCATGGAAGGAACGGTTGTTTACACTAGCAAAGCAAAGCCTTGCAAAAAGTGATGGTCTGATCAACCGACCTTTATCAGAGTAATTTAAACATATGCAGGTCACAAGATTCGGTATCCGTACATAATGTACACATGCATAACACACGCCTGTGCTTAGTGCAAGGTCATTTTGTTTGCTGGTACATCTATATTAAATGGACACATTCTATAGTGTCGTGATTTCTGACCATCAGTAATAATAATAATAATAATAATAAAATGCTGCATTTCTGACAATACCATATGGGGTAATGAACAGAACTGGCATAGTACTGTGCTCTTGGAGTGCTTTTCTTGTTCAGTTATGTCAAACTATTTGTTTGGTTTTCTTGTATTAGCAGTACAATTTTTATGCTGCATATGTGTTTTGAAATTGTTAAACAAGTCATTTGATTGTGTTTTGTCAGTTTGTGTATGTTTTCCTCTAGCTGCAGTCTACTGAGCTGTGAGGGCGACTGTACACATCAAAACATTTTCACCACAACAGCAACAACAAAAAACATCTATTTGGGATTCATAGCCGATTCCAGTCCTTTCTATTTCTGTCACTGGGTCACCCCTTGTAGCCCCTCTGTAACTGGCTTTTGGCAACAAATAAAAATGACACTTGTACAAAATAGTTTACATCATTGTTATTTTACTGTTATATATTACAAATATTCAAAATATTTACATTTAGAAAATATCATTTTCTGCTTTAGTTCAACATTTCCCACAATTGTACAGCTGAATCGCATAATAAACCTACAAACCTGAGACACTAAAATAATAATAATAATTACAGCAGGGACTGATTCAGAAAGCTTGCTACACAGTAGCAAATATGAACAAAGTACAAAAACATATTGGACCCATCACATCTTTTAAGTCAACAAAAATCTGACTGTACTGTATTTACCACAAAATATACTAAATATACGACCTTGTCAAATCTGCAAAATATGCGCCAGCTATGGCTGATCCTGTAGGCAAAATAAAATGTTTAACATTTATGATGTGATGTCGACTGCTCATCAGAGGACATCGTGGTGCTCAAAATGAACTTGTTCCACCGTGCACCGTTCACCTGCCTCTTATTCTTTCACACACACACACACTCGCATACACGTGCACACAAAAGAAACAACGTCCAGTCCAGTTGCTATTCACTCCAGTGTATCCTTCAGCAGTCGATCATAGGGAGCTGCTAAACAGCACATTTGTGATGAACCATTTCTGTCCAGTGCATTTCTGCAGAGCCAGTTTGTAGCCAAACTCATTGTCACTGCTCACTGCAAGCTCTAGGCATCTCTTTGATTTCCTGTTTTGAATGGATCCTCCCTGAAAAGATAAAAGCAGGCTGGTTAAAACTGTGCTGGGCTCCAGAAGAATCATTTGTGTGCACAGTATAACTTCTCTCCTTTAAACCCACACTGCTGTGAATGGATATGGATGTGAGCTGCTGAACGCCCTAAGCTGGGTGTTTTGGCTGATTCACACTACAATCCGCACTGGGGCCCACCAGATTGCATCAATATGGTTTAAAGGCAAAAACAACAATGCAATTGCTAGTGCAGTCATTAGCTGTCTTCCTAGTGAGGTTCCAACATTTTGAGAAAATACACCTGATGAAAAGAACAAATCAAAACAGGAAAATCAGACTCAAACAGAGCAGCACAAATCGGAGAGGAGAGAGAGAGAAAGAAATTGAAACAAAGGCTTGAAGGACACGAACACCTCATATTAAGTGTAGGAGCCATTACAATGTTGTTCAAAATTATTTAATAGACCACAAGTCTTTGATTTATGGGAAGATGAGCGATGTGAAGGCCCGAGGACGAGTAAAACCTTTAGTGCAAAATGAAACAAGGTCCAACAATTTATAAACTTTAATATGGCAGCTGTTGCCAGAGTGTGAGCAGAATGAGCACATCAGCTCAGTGAAAATATTACAGCATGTCCTCATGAAATGAGGCAGGATTTTCTCATTACAGTGTCAGGGCTGACAAAGGGCAAGTGACTGAAGAAGAGGCAGTCAATACAGTGTGGAGAGAGCTGTGAGGAGAGCTCTTTTCACTGCTATGAGAGGAATGCAGCAAGGATGTGGGAGGAAAAAGACCCAAGGATTGGACAGGTTGTACGGGCTGTGCGCTGAATTATTCTTTCTATATTTCAGGAAGAGTTTGGCCTGTCTGCAAGGTCCAAAAGACATTTTTATAGTTAACAGATTGGCAGTAACGGCTGGAAGTGGGCATTTATGGACCATTATTTAGTGACAGCCTGAGCCAGCCCATGGTGCGGCATGTGGCGCAATCAAGGCATTAAACTAAAGGATAACAGCTATATAAACCACATCAAATCCATGACAACTGATCGATTCCAACAGCTAAAGTAGGCTCACAAGATGTAGAAGCTTCAGAGACAACCAGTAAATTGGACAATCGCTTGTTGGGATGTGGTTTAAAAGTTTAACAATCTGCCTTAAAATCATTACTGCAAAACAAGAACATGGAAAAGAATGTGTTACTTCTCTTTTATCAGTCCTACTCAGAGATGACGCATACTCGTGGATGGTGCATCTTTGGTTTTGACTTGTACAGACCCAATGTACCTACTTACTGTCAACCTTTAAGACTGAATTAAATTGTCTTGTTTTTAGCTTAGCCAGCTTTTATAGAGCGACCCAGAGTGGCATATTTACCGCATGCTAAACTATTAAAGAAAGGGCAACATCTAATTGTCTTACGCTGCAATATACTTCAAATACTTCATGAGTTATAGGCTGGTGTTGACTGCAGAATTACAAAAACTGCACCAATGACTGCTTCATTTAGAGCAGACACTTTTATAGCGTATTTCTCAGGGGGACACAGGAGGTTTGAAGGGGGAGTTTGGAGGGAGAGATGTCAGGAAAAACTACACTGTGAGGTGAAGGGGACAAGAGGGACATAAAGACGTTCTCCACAACAGAACTTTGTAGGTGGTCCTGCTAATTTGACTAATTTATCAACATGAGTAGGCGCTAAAGCTGTGACAGAATTGTGGAAGTATATTAAAACATTAAAACCACCTGCCTAATACTGTGTAGGGCATCCTTTTGACACCAAAATGGCCCTGACCCATTGGGCCATGGATACGGGGCCTTTAGGGCTGTCCTTTGATGTCTAGCAAAGGGATGTTGACAGAGGTTCTTTTGGGTGTTGTGGATTGTGAGGTGGGGCTGCTGTGGATTAGGGTTGTTCTGGCAATTGGCCCAAAGATGTTTGATCTGATTAGGATGTGATGAGTTTGGAGGATTGGAAATGGCTTTGGACTTTTTATCGTGTTACGTATCAAAGCAATATCCAAATGACTGCCAGGACCCAAGATTTCCCAGCAGGAGATTAGATTGTGACAAGATGATCAGTGTTTTTCAGTTGTCAGTGGCGTTAATGTTTTGGTTGTTGGATGCATGTTCAGTGTTATTCACACTTTTTGAGGACATCATTATAGCTACCAGACATAAACATCTCATAAATCTCCTTTGAAACACAAGAAAAAATATGCTCCTCATAGCCTCTACATATTTCAGTATGAAAGAGATCCATTAATAGTTTTCTGCAAACAGAAACCGCTAGCAGCTTCTTTGTCACTGATGATTGTGCCAATTTGCCAGATTGTACAAATACTGACTAAAAAAAATTGAGTCAAGTTTTAGTTCAAAAAGTTAATGCATCATTATCTCCATCCAAAGTTGCTAAAATAACTTAACATCCCTGTTCCTAATCCTGCACTATGAAGCTCTGATTGGCTGTTTCTCAAACCAGAGCCCAACTCCAGACCTATCTGAACAAACTGAAGATGTGGGTGGTGCTTCACAGGTATGGAACAAGGCCACAGTACAATCCAGAGTCCATGAAACTCTGTAAAATAAGCTGATAAAGGTAGCGACTCTTGGTTTTGATCATCCAACTTATCTACCAGTATGAACTATTGGCACCTCAAGGATTTCGCTAATGAATGCACATGTGAGCATATAGCACGTGGGAGGATTGTTATTTGATTTCGAATGGTATGGCGTGCTTTAGCATTTTCATGGAACCCACTATGCTATACACAGAACAAGAGGTATTTACTGGAAATGAAATAAATAAGGAAACACCCACACATCGCCACAAATCACACAAGCAAAGCGAACTTAGCAGTCCCACCCACTGAACATGTGTCTGCTTTCTAACCTGCCAGCACATGACTAATCTTTACATTCAAGCACACATTTCATTCATTTCTCAAATCAAGGCTTAGAAAAATCTTTGTGGTTAATGAGAGGCTTTTACAGTAGGTACGGGAGGTTAAGCAATTTTGCACATTTCATTAGAAAAAAATTAAAGCAGGTTAGCTGAGCAGGTTTTGTGCAAAATAGTGCATTTTTGGAATTAACATAAAACCAACTTTCCCTCTCCTCTTTGAAGAGTGTTATGTTCCCCAAAGTTGCTTCGGCTGCATCGAGGGGATTTATTTTTGCTTGAGCTTGACACTTAGCACATGTGCAGTCAAAACTGTGTTAATTATTGATGCCACATTTCAGAGACATGATATGCTCCTGCCTCGCTGATATGTCCCCATCCCACTTATTAAATTATACAAACCTAACCACTGAAAGATCAGTGGGAAAACAAGTAACTTGTGAATTTGAACGGGTTTTGACACTCTGTGTCCCTTACACTGTAAAACCGCACAGACAGGTGTGTAGCGGTCTAAAGAATACTGTATTTGTCATAACATGCACCTCATAAAAGCACCTTTTTGGAATTTTATACATATTTGACTAAAAGAGGAATAAAAATGCATGATTAATGCTGTACTGACAGCATGGCAGACAAGAAAATTAGGTCTTTTATGCTTAATCAAAGCATACAGTAAATCCAATTCATCTGCTGTTTTGAGGCATGTTGAGAGGTGACTGCTGGTTCTGTTGAAATACAGTTTGCAACCACAGAGCCGCTAATGAAGAGAGACACTCGTTAAGTTTCACCGACTCCTCACGTCCAAATGAGCTGCAGAATTGTAGAGAAGTCTGGTCTAACAGTGAATTAACCCACCTGCATGATTAAAAGCTACCTGCACAGTTGCTGTCACTTTCAGCAAATTACCTTAATGAGAACAGAAAACTGAAGCTTGTTTTGTTTTTCAGATTATGATGTAATGTGGGTCGTGTGTCATGTTTTGTCACCTGAGTGAAGAGCCAGTGAAGCTTCATGCGTTTGGCTGCGGCGTAGCTGCACTCAATGAGGCGTGGCCTGCTGTTCACATCCACCAGGCACTTGTTGTCGTCGTCGTCGATGGTGGGACTGAGGAGCCCGATGTGGAGCTGCTGCGTGCTGGTGTAATACACGTTCTGAAAGAAAGAACAAAGCATGTGCTGCTCCACTGTACGTTCTGTTCGACTGCTGCAGGTGACATTTAGATAATGGCCCTTCCAGAGCTGTATATGATCATACAGGTACTAAATTATGCAGCAAATGAGGCTTGCTCTTGGGTTGTCTTTGAATATAAAAGAGACATCTATGAAGTTGATTTACATACACAAAATATGCATATTTATACTGCTTTCCTCACTGAATAGAGAGCAGGAAAAAAGCAGGCAAGGCAAACAAAAGAAGCTCATTATTAATTCAGGAATGGGGAGAAAACCCGACTAATTGTGCTCCCTCTGATGAAAAACTTTCCCTACTGCCTTTTTTCAAGGGCAACTGTTTGCTCATATTAAGCTGACAAAAAGCTGCAAATCATTTGGAGGACTGAAGCTGCCTTCAGTTTGCTGTAGTGCACAGAGTGACAAATGAAAAGTCGTGAAAAACAATGACGCTCTATATACTGAGTGCTGATGATATAAAATTACTCATTTGTGCGTCTTACAGAGGCGGAAGTAATTAAGCAAACTCGATTGATTGATTAATTCTACAAAACAATGCATTTGGGTTTTTTTGTTTTAATTTTTTACATTTTTTCTTGTCACATACTTTATTTAGTAGCTCTTTCAAAAAAAATTCAAAATATATGAGTTGTTTTTAATTGATGGGAGGCAGCAACATTTCCAGTGCTAAGTCTATTGGCAATCTGCATCCTCCAACTCCATAGTGGAGTTACACTGATGGCTGTGGAAGGGCTCTTAATTAAAGGGTAGGGTATAAACACTTCTGTTAATACCCCTCATCTGTTTTATTATCTGTTATTGTTTTTTACACTTCCATCAGATCAGTGCATTAAGATCATAGGCTATTCCGCTTCAGTTGAATTCAAGCGTTGACAACAAACGATTGACTGTAAAATGTTTTCTGAAACACGTCTTCATTCTTACCTTCTTTCTTTTTAAACAACAAAAACTTAACAAAAGCAGAGATCCAACATGTTTTAGAGGAAAATTCAGATAAAACTATTTGGCATATTAAATCAAATACACCGATAACATTATGACCACTGACAGGTAAAGTGAATAACATCGATCATCCTGTTATGATGCAACGTTCTGCTGGGAAACCTTGAGTCCTGACATTCATGTGGATGTTTGACATGTACCACCCACCAAACATTCCTCCAGACCCAGCACATCCACACACCAACAGCCTCCCCTGAAATGGAACACGATAAAAAGCCCAAAGCCATTTCCCATCCTCCACACTCATCACATCCTAATCAGACCAAACATCTTTGGGCCAACTGCCGGAACAACCCTAATCCACGGCAGCCCCACCTCACAATCCACAACACCCGAAAGAGCTTATGCCAACATCCCTTTGCCAGACATCAAAGGACACCCCTAAAGGCCCCGTATCCATGGCCCAATGGGTCAGGGCCATTTTGGTATCACAAGGAGGGGTATCCCCATGGAGAAAACACTTTTGGTTAATAATGAAGAACAAGGCAGAAGATATAAAGACAAGTGGGAGCATTTCCGAACACTTACAGCCTTCCATATATTCAGTCTTCAAACACATAGCACTGCAAATACCTTTTAAAATATATTATTACTAAAACCATTTTGTAATATCTACTACTGAGGCCATCCTTCTGAAAGGTCAACAAGCAGGCGCTGCACATGTTAGAGCGGTTAGTAAACCTGCATCGATGAAGACTTGGTGTCTGAGGACTGTATAACACACCTTCCACTTAAGGCTAGTTGGTTTGAAAGTGCACTTAATGTGGCGAAAGTACAAATGAAAAGAGGAGGTGTAGGTAGACGATAAGGGGCCAGATTCCCCATTGTTGCCGCAATTTAATGACTTTGCTGGCATTCGAATAAGTACATACTTCCCCTTACACAAAGGACGTCAGCTGAGTAGACAACTCTTTCATTGTAGGTCAGGACACATTTTGGTGAAAACTGTTGGAAGAATATGACCATATGTGGTTTTGTTAACACCTGCACATAGAGGACCACCCAAGACATATGTCAATACCAGCTGTGAACAAGGCCAAAGTACGTACCGCAGAAAACAGTTAAAATTAGCTCCACGCCTCCACCTCCACCTCCACCAGCTACAGCAGTCAAGTGCCACTTACATATCCATGCATCACTATCAGCTATCTAATAAGGTCTCAGAGCCTCTTCTTCTGCAGAATGAGTGTTTTTACTTTTGATTATACTCCTTTAAAAAACAGTATTTTTACATTGCTTAATGGCACCATAGGATGTGAGTACTTCTTCCGCCACTGGCAGCTTAAAGCAAACAAATGAGCAAAAGCAAAACTCAAAGGAGAGCACATTAATTACTTTGCAGAATCCAAATGATAAAGAGCTGCAAAAAGAGGATGTGGGAAGTGAGATTCATATCACAGTCAAATTGGGCTGGGAGCAGACAATTATGCAGGAACTCTGTTAGCAGAACCAGGCTAAAGATTGCCCCCACATTATCTGTCAGAGCACACCAAAATATTTAGTTTTATTGAAAAGAAAGAAAAAATCAGAGCCATGTTTTCTTATTCTGCCTTTTCCTGTATAACTGCTTCTCTCCTCCTTATTTACTCTCATCTTGTTAGGGTGATGATGCTCACACTGCCTCCCTCACACCCACCTGATGTTAAACAGTCTGATGAGTGTGATTTTTTTGGTTGTGTTGTTCACGTTTGGAGCCACAAATGCTGCCAGGCTGCATGTGGCAGTGGTTTCTATTGTTGCTGTGCTTAAGTCGGTATGTTTTTTTTCTATTCCTGCTTGAGCTGAAGTGCTGTACTGTATGTTTGCTGACAAAACGATCTTGTAAAGTCAGTCACGTGTTGCATTGTAAGCTTTGTGAAACTCTTCCTTTCATGTGTGCCTTTGCAGTTTTCTTTTAGCACCTTGATGTACTGCCTTTACCACAATGTCTGGCTCTCCCAAAGCAACATCATTGGGAAGTAGCTGATGCTGACAATGACACATTTTGACTGACTATAGCAAACATATGCTGCAGTCTATGCATCTGTATCAGTACAGAGGCAATCCAAGGACTAATTCCACTCAATGATGTAACACTGAAACGTAAAAATAGAGCAGACTAGAAGTGTCTTGTAGAGGAGATCCCTAATCTTATTAAAAATGCTGGTGCTACTCCAACCCTTTGTTGGATATGTGGGGATTCGTAGCACACAACAGATTTATAATTAGCAAATTTTAATGTCATCTAGATCTTCGAAGGTGCAGACGCTGGAAATAGTGTGGATAAGATTTGACAAGACTACACAGAATTCAGGCCTAAAGACTGAATCAGGTGTAATGCATACAACGGTGTAAATACTAACACAGGCATAACGAGTGTGAAACAGTGGACTCATTTGAATTGAGAGGGATAATGTGAGCTCAAGCTGCGCTCTATACGACAAGTTTACAACTGTCACAGCAAGGTTAAACAATCTCTGAAAACAATCTGCTCAGACGTAATGGGTTGGAGGGATCGATATGAGCTGGAAGAGACTGCAGAAATTAAATGATAATCAAGCTGTGCTAACATTTGAAGACAAGGGTGAGTGTCTGGATTTGTAACAGATTTGCTCTTGTACCAGAAAGCAAACCTCTTGACATTAAATTAAGGAAAGCGGGAGACAGAGACAAAGGTTCAAGCACAACACAACTTAATCAGCATTTTACACTGTGTTTTGTTCATAATGTGGGATTTTATTTCTAAGCTTGAATCAGTTAGAATGTGTCACCCCTAAATGGAGCTGTATGAAAAATAGAGATAAGTTTAATATGCATTAAAAAATATCAAGGACTGTCATTGTAAAGGGCAAAATAGACAGTCTGATTCTGTTTTATGAGGCAACGCTACTGAAAAGCAGAGGAAAGGGACGTTTTATTGAGTAAGAAAAATGCAAGATGGAAATAAAATACAGAGATGATATATTAAATCTGGTGATATGCTTCCTCCTGCAGTGGTGCAGGGAGACAGAGAGGTGACTCTAACCTGCGGTGTCATCCCATGGCAGAGATACAGGATGGGGACGTTGTCGTTATCCGGCCCCTGGTCCAGACACAGATCATTCTTCAGGGAGTTTTTCAACTAACAGACAAAGAAAACACAAACAGATAAACAGTGTTTCTATGCACCAGAAAATCCACATATTAGTTCCAAGTGTAAAGTGGGTCAGGTTGGCCACATTAACTTTTAATATCATATGAAAATGCATGCGTCTGTGAATCATTGCGTCTAATTCGACACACAGAGGTGCAGACCAGCTTCAATTCCAGCCCATCAGAATAAAAACCCACACTGTGCTTTATTCACCTGACAAAATGTATTGATGAAGTTGCAAAAAGGAAACAAAAGGAGGAACTCTTTCAAAGGTTTCTGTTGGATTACCTTTGCTCTCACAATGGGAGTTTTTTAGAACAAGGATGCCACAACTTTAAGATTTGGAGTAACTGAACACACCATCCTCTTTTTCTGGTAAATTGCATGTCATTTTATCACACTATCTATTGATCCTGCTCCCATTGTATAGCGCTTACTGCAACAGGAGTTGTTTTTCTTTTCCCAGAGAAACTCCAGTAGTTCTGTTAGTTTGAACCCTAAATCAGTGAAAAAAATCAATGATGTATCTGGGACACTGTGTCCCAAAGCTACAAGGTGAACCCATGTTTACTCCTCACTGCCATTTGCTGACGGACATTCAGAAAACACGGTGGAAATATCATGTTTTTGCAATTGTTAAAATAAATGTAGTAAAACGTATTTTCAAAAAATGTGATAGTGTTGTTTTGATAATCAGGACAGATTTGTGGGCTGCAAATTCAATAGAGAATCTGTATTTGATTGAGGAAAGACAAAAGAAAAATATTCGCCGTTGGGAATTAAGCCTCAGGTACTGAATGGTAGTGGCCCCTGTTTTAAATTTGATGGACTGTGACTAATGACTAAGATAATTTTTGAGCATGTGTGAAGTCCAGATGAAAAAAACACACACCTGCAAACAAGTTCACTCTTCACCTCTACAGTGTATTAATTTATTTACAAGGGGATGAAATTGGAATCCAAGCTATTTTTGTAAATGTATCCACATGACTGTAAGTTAGAACATATTTATGTCACACAGTAACCAAATAATACCAGCAACAGCCGGACGCCTTCACTGGAAAACACAGATTAAAGCAAAACTACAGAAAATACAGAAGAAGCCCAACCTGAGTTGGATTAAACAAGAACGCGAAACAAACTCTGAACCCTCTTTAACTCATTTCTGCTTTATAAAAATGCAAATCTGACTTGTTATGCTTCACTAACATGACTCAGGCTTTGAGGCCCAGAGGGTTATCCATACACATCATGACAAAGGTCTGCCTGATTGCCAGATACAAACTGCACCATAGGGAGCTCCAGGGATTGTGGTTGTGTGAGGAGTGATTTAGGCAAAGATGTGAGATCAGAAGAACACAGCTAGGGATGATTTCAGCTCCCCATTGGCTCCGGAGATGTCTACTTCTATCTGATAATCAGTAAATCCACAGGCAGCGCATGGTCTCGGCAAAAGCTCGGGTCTAAACATTTCCAGTGCCGTGAAAAAATAGTAAATATGCATTTCTAAGTGACACCTGTGGGGACGCAGTGACAGTGAAGCAGCAGCTAGTGCACCTTTAGCTTCAGTAATGTGATGTATTTCTGAATTAAATATGTGGGTGGAGTGTATTTACAAGAGGGATTTAAATCAAATCCTTCAGATTTGATTGACGTGCGCATGGCTTAGCGAATACAAAGCGAGATGGAGCTGGAGTGAGATACAGAGCTGCGGAGGACAGTTCGCCTCCTCCCACACTCACTTTTTGTTCAGGAAGAAGGGGGATGAAGGAGAAATAAATAAATTTGACCTCAAACACATTCCTTGAAGATGTGAGCAAATTTTTGCCTGGAAATTTGGTTTCCAACTTGCTCGTGGCATGGCTCCAGCAACGGCAGTGTCAGTCTGTCGGTCGGGATCGTGTCGTGATGTTTTCCAAATAATTCCAAAGTTAGTACCGTATGTTCGCGACCATAAGGCGCACCGTATTAAAAGGCGCAGTCTCAGTTCCGGGTGCTATTTCTGTATTTAACACATACATAAGGCGCACCGTATTAAAAGGCGCAGTCTCAGTTCCGGGTGCTATTTCTGTATTTAACACATACATAAGGCGCACCGGATTATAGAGCGCGTGCATGGTAAAACATACCTGTACTAGCTTAAAACATGCATGCTAGCGTGTGTTTTAAAAAAGGCAGCGGAAGCAAAACTGAGTTCAGTTGTACTTTATTGAAGTATTTAGCAATGTTTTCACGTTGTTTTTTGATCAAGCCTCATTCACAAATCCATCAAAGTCCTCATCTTCTGTATCCGAAATGAACAGCTGGGCTAGTTCTCCATGGAACACGCCAGGTTCCCGCTCGTCATTGTCAGAGTCAGTCTCGTTGCCGTGCGGCTCCTCATAAATGATGCCGGCTTTTGCGAGAGCTCGAACAACAGTGCAAGCAGACACGTTAGCCCAAGCATCCGCAATCCATTCACAAATTGTGGCGTAACTCGCCCGGCGCTGCCTCCCAGTCTTAGTAAAACTGTGTTCGCCATCTGTCATCCATCGCTCCCACGCCGTTCGCAACTTCACTTTGAACGCCCTGTTTACACCGATGTCCAGCGGTTGGAGTTCCTTCGTCAAGCCTCCCGGAATGATAGCAAGCTCCGAGTTCATTTGCTGCACTTGGTTTTTCACAGCGGCTGTGAGATGGACGCGCATGGAGTCACAGATCAACAGGGACGGTGACGCCAAACCCATGTTGTTTTGCATAATGCAAATACCGGCACTATATACCAACTGGGGGCGTGCCTTTAGCGTCTTCTTTCACGCCCACACTTCCCCCTTTAACGTTCTCATGCTGTCCTCTGTCACGTCCACCTTTTCTCTACATAAGCAGCGTGTCGGCAGGAAATACTCTGTCAGTCAAGCGGAGCTCATCAAAGTCACACAGTAACATTTACACATTTTGGAACTTGGTGCACACATAAGGCGCACCGCATTGTAAGGCGCTCTGTCCATTTTGGAGAAAATTTAAGACTTTTAAGTGCGCCTTATGGTCGCGAAAATACGGTAATTGCAAACCAGACTTTGTAAACCTGTAAATAAATCTGGATGAAAAACACCAGACTGTGCATGTAAAAAAAAACACACACACATAAATACAAATAAAAGAGCATCTGTTGAAAACTTTTAATTAAAAGTAACACTCTAAGCTTAAACTTCCCACACTGTGTTTGCCATCAAAGTTAGGAGTGAAGATTTTAAGCTTGTCTTTACACTTGAATCTGATTGGACACTGACAACACAATCAAGAGTCAGACAGATAGTTTTATCTCTGCTGCCAGTCCTTTCTAAAAGTGGCTTTTTGTTTTGCACTGTTGCTTGGAAAAACTCAGTCATACTCATGAGGAAACCTGATTGGCTGGTGAATGAGGATGTGAGCGTGTCATCTTCAGCCAGTCAAAAGCAGAGTTGGGCAGATCTGGCTTTTGCTACACTTAAAAACAAAAATTTGCATCCAAAGTATTGCCATAAATTCTCAAGTGAGATGATGACACGAGGTGGGTTTGATTATATTTTAGTGATGCTCATGAAAAACATTGTTTTGTTACTATCTTGTCCTTCTAAAATAGTACAGTATATGGCATGGCAATGTTTGATGTAATATTTGCTTCTTGTATTTCTATTCCTACTTAGTTAAATGCGTTATTCTTAGTATGTGAAACATTGTACACCTTGGGGCAAATGAAATTAAATCAGATCTGCTCGGCGGGATTAGCTAGTCATCCCAAATCACATTTGATTGGACAACGTAAACATCCCCAAGATCAACACAAAAAAATGTTAATAATGTCTTACAGGAAGAAAAACATAGAAGAGTTTTGATGAAAATACAATCAGAACAGATTTTGTTGTGATACTTTTAGCACATCAAAATGAATACGTAGAATGTTTTTCTAATCTCACTGTGTTTTTACATAATTTAGCTGTATATTTTCCTTCTTTACTGCTGTGTTAAACAGGGATCACAATCTGTCGCATGTAATGAACCCTCAAACCACACACGACTGCCTCACCCATGAAATGCATGTCACAAATATAGAATAACGAGGTCAACTAACGCGCAGAAATTAATGTAATGAGGCCCATCTGTTTCCTCAGCATATCCATCCAGCTTTTGTCAGTTTGTACAAGAAAAAAAAAGAATCCACTCTGCATAGAAAGCAGTGCCGTAATACTGCGGTCTCTGTGTCACTGTGTATTAGGGAGCATCATAGTGATGTGAGGTGGGAGGACCGTGGAAATAAAGCTGTTTGAGAACAACTAGGAATGGGCAAATAGAAACACTGCCAGCAAACCCTGTTGGCTGTCGGTTTTTCTGGCTTCTTTGACTAATAAAATCCTGCTGCAAAGCCCTTTAGCAGAATCAGCTTCATTTAATCTACATATTTGTGCATTTGTGTATCTAAAACCACCACAGTAATCACACTGAAGGCCATTTTTCAGTAACTTCCCACGAGTGAAGGAAAGAGTCCGAGTTGCTGCAGCAAACCTCGTCTTTGTGAACCGTTTGTGTTCCTGACTGCAGCCATCCGGATCCCAACACAAGGGATTAAAATGATTTGCTCAGGCACGGTTTAGCCCTGTTTTGGCTTTTGCAGACACTGAATTGAATGTGGGATGAAGAGAGAGGAAGAGGCGTCAGCTTACTACTCCATATGCGATGGTGTCGCTGTACATCCTCATCTCAGGGTAGATGTTGACTAAGTACCACCGGAAAGTTTTGCACTGCAGCCTCTTCCTCAGAGCCTTCCTCTCAGAGATATCGCCGATATCAATCCCCGAGTCCTGCATGGGTTTAAAGCAAACACACACACACACGCACATACACACACACACACACACACACACACATACATACATACATACACACAGAGCGTAAAATTGATTAACTGTGGTTTGTGAAGAAGTGAATCCGATAATGGGCCATTGAGGAGCACTGTGCAGCCATTTGTTGTGTATTTGAATAGCCTTTATAAGGTTTTTGATTTTTTTCTATTCTGACTTGAAAACCATCGACTGTCCAGCCGCCACATCAAACAGCCACAGTCCCATAACACCAGAGATGGAAAATAACAAGTACATTTGCTCAACTACTGTCTGTAAATGCAGTTTAAAGGTCCATCACTCCTGTATTTGCATGTTTATGTTATAGAGCGCGTGCATGGTAAAACATACCTGTACTAGCTTAAAACATGCATGCTAGCGTGTGTTTTAAAAAAGGCAGCGGAAGCAAAACTGAGTTCAGTTGTACTTTATTGAAGTATTTAGCAATGTTTTCACGTTGTTTTTTGATCAAGCCTCATTCACAAATCCATCAAAGTCCTCATCTTCTGTATCCGAAATGAACAGCTGGGCTAGTTCTCCATGGAACACGCCAGGTTCCCGCTCGTCATTGTCAGAGTCAGTCTCGTTGCCGTGCGGCTCCTCATAAATGATGCCGGCTTTTGCGAGAGCTCGAACAACAGTGCAAGCAGACACGTTAGCCCAAGCATCCGCAATCCATTCACAAATTGTGGCGTAACTCGCCCGGCGCTGCCTCCCAGTCTTAGTAAAACTGTGTTCGCCATCTGTCATCCATCGCTCCCACGCCGTTCGCAACTTCACTTTGAACGCCCTGTTTACACCGATGTCCAGCGGTTGGAGTTCCTTCGTCAAGCCTCCCGGAATGATAGCAAGCTCCGAGTTCATTTGCTGCACTTGGTTTTTCACAGCGGCTGTGAGATGGACGCGCATGGAGTCACAGATCAACAGGGACGGTGACGCCAAACCCATGTTGTTTTGCATAATGCAAATACCGGCACTATATACCAACTGGGGGCGTGCCTTTAGCGTCTTCTTTCACGCCCACACTTCCCCCTTTAACGTTCTCATGCTGTCCTCTGTCACGTCCACCTTTTCTCTACATAAGCAGCGTGTCGGCAGGAAATACTCTGTCAGTCAAGCGGAGCTCATCAAAGTCACACAATAACATTTACACATTTTGGAACTTGGTGCACACATAAGGCGCACCGCATTGTAAGGCGCTCTGTCCATTTTGGAGAAAATTTAAGACTTTTAAGTGCGCCTTATGGTCGCGAAAATACGGTAATTGCAAACCAGACTTTGTAAACCTGTAAATAAATCTGGATGAAAAACACCAGACTGTGCATGTAAAAAAAAACACACACACATAAATACAAATAAAAGAGCATCTGTTGAAAACTTTTAATTAAAAGTAACACTCTAAGCTTAAACTTCCCACACTGTGTTTGCCATCAAAGTTAGGAGTGAAGATTTTAAGCTTGTCTTTACACTTGAATCTGATTGGACACTGACAACACAATCAAGAGTCAGACAGATAGTTTTATCTCTGCTGCCAGTCCTTTCTAAAAGTGGCTTTTTGTTTTGCACTGTTGCTTGGAAAAACTCAGTCATACTCATGAGGAAACCTGATTGGCTGGTGAATGAGGATGTGAGCGTGTCATCTTCAGCCAGTCAAAAGCAGAGTTGGGCAGATCTGGCTTTTGCTACACTTAAAAACAAAAATTTGCATCCAAAGTATTGCCATAAATTCTCAAGTGAGATGATGACACGAGGTGGGTTTGATTATATTTTAGTGATGCTCATGAAAAACATTGTTTTGTTACTATCTTGTCCTTCTAAAATAGTACAGTATATGGCATGGCAATGTTTGATGTAATATTTGCTTCTTGTATTTCTATTCCTACTTAGTTAAATGCGTTATTCTTAGTATGTGAAACATTGTACACCTTGGGGCAAATGAAATTAAATCAGATCTGCTCGGCGGGATTAGCTAGTCATCCCAAATCACATTTGATTGGACAACGTAAACATCCCCAAGATCAACACAAAAAAATGTTAATAATGTCTTACAGGAAGAAAAACATAGAAGAGTTTTGATGAAAATACAATCAGAACAGATTTTGTTGTGATACTTTTAGCACATCAAAATGAATACGTAGAATGTTTTTCTAATCTCACTGTGTTTTTACATAATTTAGCTGTATATTTTCCTTCTTTACTGCTGTGTTAAACAGGGATCACAATCTGTCGCATGTAATGAACCCTCAAACCACACACGACTGCCTCACCCATGAAATGCATGTCACAAATATAGAATAACGAGGTCAACTAACGCGCAGAAATTAATGTAATGAGGCCCATCTGTTTCCTCAGCATATCCATCCAGCTTTTGTCAGTTTGTACAAGAAAAAAAAAGAATCCACTCTGCATAGAAAGCAGTGCCGTAATACTGCGGTCTCTGTGTCACTGTGTATTAGGGAGCATCATAGTGATGTGAGGTGGGAGGACCGTGGAAATAAAGCTGTTTGAGAACAACTAGGAATGGGCAAATAGAAACACTGCCAGCAAACCCTGTTGGCTGTCGGTTTTTCTGGCTTCTTTGACTAATAAAATCCTGCTGCAAAGCCCTTTAGCAGAATCAGCTTCATTTAATCTACATATTTGTGCATTTGTGTATCTAAAACCACCACAGTAATCACACTGAAGGCCATTTTTCAGTAACTTCCCACGAGTGAAGGAAAGAGTCCGAGTTGCTGCAGCAAACCTCGTCTTTGTGAACCGTTTGTGTTCCTGACTGCAGCCATCCGGATCCCAACACAAGGGATTAAAATGATTTGCTCAGGCACGGTTTAGCCCTGTTTTGGCTTTTGCAGACACTGAATTGAATGTGGGATGAAGAGAGAGGAAGAGGCGTCAGCTTACTACTCCATATGCGATGGTGTCGCTGTACATCCTCATCTCAGGGTAGATGTTGACTAAGTACCACCGGAAAGTTTTGCACTGCAGCCTCTTCCTCAGAGCCTTCCTCTCAGAGATATCGCCGATATCAATCCCCGAGTCCTGCATGGGTTTAAAGCAAACACACACACACACGCACATACACACACACACACACACACACACACATACATACATACATACACACAGAGCGTAAAATTGATTAACTGTGGTTTGTGAAGAAGTGAATCCGATAATGGGCCATTGAGGAGCACTGTGCAGCCATTTGTTGTGTATTTGAATAGCCTTTATAAGGTTTTTGATTTTTTTCTATTCTGACTTGAAAACCATCGACTGTCCAGCCGCCACATCAAACAGCCACAGTCCCATAACACCAGAGATGGAAAATAACAAGTACATTTGCTCAACTACTGTCTGTAAATGCAGTTTAAAGGTCCATCACTCCTGTATTTGCATGTTTATGTTAACATTTTAATGTTACTCAAGACTTTGACTTCAGCTACATTTCACATGCAAATTTACTTTATACTCCACTACATGACTTTATCATAACCATGGTGGGACCGAGTAGCATGGGCTTCAACTGTGGAGCTGTAACCTGCATTCATCATGAATTTCTAGTAGCAGAAATACTGTGACGACTTGCCAAGACTATCACAGGAGCAGTTCCCCACTGAAGGGGCATAATTTCCTAACCGCTGACTCTTGACAGTACGTCCGCTTAACAAACAGGCATCAGTGACTGTCTGTCGATGTTCACCCACCAATGCTATCACCATTCCTGCTTCCCGTATGGATCTTTGCATAACCCTGCACAGGCAGCAGGCAGGTGCAATGCCTTGCCAAAGGGCAGCCTGCGATTTGGTCTGGGACTGCTATTTGCTGCTAACCCTCATATCTGAGAGTCATTCTTCTCTCGCTCACTCTCAAAAAGAATTGATGGGACTTATACCAGAATGCTATGGATGGTACAAAATATCTCTTGGAAATTGCACCTCACCAACAAATTGCTATATGGCTTACATCCATGCTTGTCAATCATCATTCGGCAATGTAGACTAACCCTGGCTGGGCATGTGATGAGACACAACGAAGCAACTGGTCGAGTACTGTTACGGAAACCCGATTCTGTCACAAGGGTTGGGAAGCCTAGTACGACATTAAGGAAGGTGCTAGAAGAAGACACTGGTCCGGAAGGCAAAGAACCTTTGACTGCAATGCTGCACGGAGGGAGCTGGATGAAGAACTTTATTCATGTCACCAATTCCATCAGATGCAATTGACTAACTGACCACTACATGATACGCGTAGAAAATACATTACATTTTTAGCAATAAACCAGTGAATCACAAAAAAAAGTGAAAATTTACACTTTATTCATCTCCTAACTCCTCAGATTTAGCTTCAATGCAGTATTTTTTACAGTGTGTTTCTGGTGCTCTTACTTCCACCGCTGCATGTCACCATCTGCTGCACCTTGTCCATGCGCCTCATCTGCCATCGCTGATGCCTTTCTTTAACAACTAAAAAGCTGAAGTGGGTGCAAATATTGCTGACGTGGTGCTCAGAAACACGAGAATTCAAAATGGTGCGAACTTAAGATGAACGCTGTGTTGATTTTTACGCTCTCAGAGGTAAATTAACACTGACAATTTTGCTGTGTGGTTAATTCATGGGGCTAAAGCTGGGGCTAAATTTCATGCTTCTTGAGTACAGACTCTGTTAAACGCCTTATTATTGACTGAATGAATTGCCTGCAGATGTTCATCTATTCATAACGTGGATTTACATATTCAAACAGATTATGCAGGACAAGAAAAAAAAAGACAGCCTCGATGAACAAACATTTGACTTCGCCTTTGAGGGATGCTACATTTAACATAAGACAACATTATTTATCTCAATTTACTGTATTTAGTTCAAGATCAAACAAAAATTAGCATTTTTGTGAAAACCCTGAAATGTTACACTAATACAGCTGTAAAAGCACAACATGTTGCGATGTCTTTACTTAACATCTTGAGTTATACAACAAAGCCTCACATACAGAGATTCAAATGAGCAGATGAATTGCATTTCTGTTCAAAAATAAAGCACATAGCTGTTTAAATAAATCATGTACATCTTCAATCATTCTATTTAATTTTTCCTTTCTGCATTATTAATAGTTCTGCTACAAAGTCACAGCCATAATATAGTTAGTTTCTTTAATTAATGTTTTAAAATTTTATTCCCAGCCCCTTTACAATGAATTCTGTAACTGCTAACGTCTCCATTTAGACCGTTTTATTGGAGTCATATTAGGTATTTATTTATTCAGTGGCACGTATTTAATTCAGGCCATTCTGTAAGTGACAAGAAAATCATTTCATTTGAGCCTTCAGGAGGTGTCAGGGGCCCCGTTCAACTAAACATCTGCGATGGGAAGGGAGCAGCTGATAACAGATGACACTCAAAACCCTGTAAAATGAAGATTTGGTGACTGCAGAATGGACTGAGTCTGATATCATCTGTATTCATATTTGTGGCTTCATTTTTCCACATCTATCTGGGGCAACTGTATGAATGCTTCCTTTGGATTATGACACAAAAGAAAAACAACAAAACAAGCTTTGACAAACTGAAGATCTTATTTGCATGTTGTTTCTATTAAGGATGGGAAAAATAATCACTGCTGCAAAATTCTGTTATGTGGTCTTTTCTGATATGTTGCTGATACAATGACAACGTAATGTAATACACTCACTTATTGAGGCAGGAGGTGTTTTTTTTTCCTTGTCCGCACAAAATGATTCTGCTATCTGTAGCCTTCAGCCAGTTGAATTATATTGTATTAAAATGGTTCAGAATCGCAGCTCTGCAGACGTTGTTTCCTCTCAGTAGGCTAAAAAAAACTGTGAAGCTGAAAGAACTCCGTAATGTAGGACAGCTTGTAATGGATTTCTGCTTTGTGAGAAATTACACAGATTAAAGCCAGTAAATTGTGGTTTTGACAACGAAAAGTAGGCATAGTTTTTAACCCTGTAAAACCTTTTTTTTTTAAACTAAGATTTATGTCCCTGCATATCCAAATATCAAATATTATTGTTTCCTGCTCCAAAAAGACAGAATTTAGAAAAAAAAAAGGCATCTAGTATGGCAGAGAGCAGTGGTCAGATACATAACTTAAGATACATAACTTAAATGTCTCTTTCTGCCTGCTATCTGCAAATTTACTATGATCCATCCAAAGAAATATCTCATGCAACTGTTTGTGTCAGAGGGCATGTCTCTAAAATCAAAAGAGAAATTTGACCTGCATTGGGAGACGAGCCTGGAAAAAGCCTCTGCCATTCAAAAACAACATTAAAGCAAAACTAAAGCTGGCTTTTCAGGAGAAGAAGCTCATGCCAACGGTGAGGCATGGTGGTGGAAATGTTATGGCTTGGGGTTGCTTCGCTGCCTTTGGGACCAGGCAGCTTGCAGCCACTGACTCAACTATGAATTCTGAATCAAATCAAAGCGTGGTTGAAGATAATGCGAGGCCATCTGTCTGAAAGTTGAAGTTGAACCGGAATTGGAGCTTTCAACATGATAATGATACTAAGCAGGCTCGCAAAAATCTACCCAGAAATGGCTCAAGAAGAAAGAAAGAAACGGAGGATGGATAGAATGGCTGCGTCAGAAAAAAGTCCAATTTTAATACTGGAATACGATGGATGGTATTTGAAACAGTACTAGAAAGAAAATCTTGCAATATTTTGAAAATGAAGCAATTTTGCATGGAAGAGTTGTCAAAAATTTCAGCAAGCTGATGTCAGAGACTGGTGGGAAATTATGCAAAACGACTACAGGAAGGTATTTCTGCTAAAGGGGGCAATACTAGCTTCTGATGCCATGGGTGTGCTTAATTTTTCCACCCAAAAATATACATCAGGTGATATTTTATGTTAAGTAAATGATCGAAAAAGGCAGTTTTCCTCGTGTCCATGTTCAAGTATACATGGGATCAAATGTTTGTTTGGGCAAATATGTCAAAATAGCCAACAATTTCCACTGTTCATTACATTCAAATCTGCTGACAAGCTGTAAGAAATTCATCAATTTACCGACTTAAAACATTAAATAAGTGGCTTGCTCTGTAAGAAAAAAACAACAACCCGTGATTTATATGATTTCTCACCTCCAGAGGGATATTCCATGCCATGTAGACGTGACTTTTAAATTCATCCATCCAAACCTCTGCAACTCTGAGGGCGTTTCGTCGCACGTGAGACGTCAGATCCTCAGTGTAGGGTTTATGAGCGCGCTCTATGTGAGCGATGCGAGCGCAAGGCAGGACCTCCACACTGCCTCCGCACTGCCACACCTGGTACAAAGAAAAGAAAAAACAATGTTATTCGTCTAAATTATGCCAAGCAATGAAAATGCTTGCAGCACTGCAGTAAATGAAAGTCAAAAAAACAAAACAAAAAAAACCCTTCAAGACTTGAACCAGAGTTGGTACCAGACGCTGCTCAGATGTTGCATTTACACACTGTAGGGCTTTTATCTGATGCAAATGCAAGCTACACAGCCTTTTTTTTTTAAAAAAAGAAAATGTCTGAAATTTACTTCAAAAAGAAAAGATTTTCTCTACAGCTCAATTCCTCATGTTGCCAGGGAACACAAATACTACAAAAAACCTCATTTCACAATTGAGTCATTTCATTAACTTTATTTTGTGTCTTAAAACTATGCACCATTTTCCATTATTTACTTTTTCTCATTTGTCTCAGTTATAATTATTTTGTTTAGTTTCTTCTTTTTGCTCCATGTTTCAGCTTTGATGCTAACGATATCCTTCTAAAACACACTCAGGTGTAAAAGCTCTTTGGGGAATTCCTTACAGTCGATGCACTGGGCCATGATGGCACCTTATCTAAGCTGCTTAAAGCATGGAGTGGCTGATGAGCAGAGGCCCCTCATCACTTCTGCTGTCTACTGTATCCCTGACTGTGAGGATGGACTCCCCCTGGTAGAGAATGTGAATAGCCCTGGTGCCCAGGAGGAAACCCTGACTCCTTGATGACCAAAAGCCAGTGGCACAAACTCCTCACATAATGAAGACCTCTGGGAGGCCGAAGACCCTGCTGCAGGAATCTCTGCAAACCTTTTTCCGACCTCCATTCGGCAAATAGTGACAGATAATGACAACAATTTCTCCAAAATGCCAGAAAGGAAATTTAATTAACTAAATATTGTTCACTTTGTGCACATAAAGTCCCAATTTAGAATCAAGGACATCTTATAAATGATTTCTAGTTTGTGAAAAAAAACTCCAAGTTTTTGTAATCAAGCATTGATGGTTGGTTATGGACATTTGTGCAAACCCACTTGATTTTCAATCCTATTTAAAATATTTCTTGTAATCTTTTACAGCCAAATCAGACATGAGTTCTTGGTATTTAAATTTATTTTGTCCTTTTTTGATTAATACTAAAACATCAAAAAGGATATGAATTTCTGAGTTGAGATATCATTGAGAAATAATGAGAATTAAAGCTCGGAGGGAAATGAGTTAGAAATAAATTAAGCTGGATAAAGCTCCTGATTGGTATCTGAAGCATCTCAATGGTATCTCAAAGCAATTCAAACACTCCAGACAAGCAGTGAAAATGTGTTATTTATGTGGGGTCACTAAAGGAGATGTCACTACCAGAGCCTGTGGAAGATGCTCAGAAATCCCTTAAATGCCCTGAACTTGACATTAGCACAGGACACCCGATGTTTCAGTATGAATAAGGTTGTAATCAACCCACTGTGCTGTTATGTGAGGACAGAATGGCACAGCTGATATCCTTCCTGTCATTTCCATCAAAAGCCCAAAGACACAAAAGAGATATTTGGTGCAAATGTGCATCATCAAGGACAGAGAACAAAACATCAGATTTGAGATAAACTGTGAACATGATGGGGACACTAATGATAGGACACTCTCAGTAGACATTAAACTGTTTGTCAAGCATATCTGGTCGTGACTTAGCTGGTGTGCTGCCACTGTCTTGTTATTCAAGAGCAAAAATTGCCTCCCTTGTCTTTTTATTAACTACTTTCCGGGTGACAAAATGTAATATAATTCAAAGGAAGGAGGATCTTTCGAATTTCTAACACAGCAGTAAATCGTGAATCTGAGGGAGGTCACATAATTTGAAAGCACAGCTTGTAAAGAGCTGTGAATTATGTACATAATAATACATGGTACATGTTTACTCACACACATATTAAAGAGGCTCTAGTGTTGTCGGATTTCTCTGGGATACAACTGATTAAAGAATCCATGTACAGTTCAGACTTGAAGCGAACTGAAGAACATCTTGGTTTATTTAAGGCGTTGGAGTAGATTTTTATGGTGGGGTGGTAGTTATTAGCTTCAATGTCTCAAAAAAATTGGCTAGCTCTAGCAGCTGCAGTGATGTTGAAGAAAGACAGAAAAAACACAGATTACTTAATATTCTTATTCACATGCAGCTTTCAAACTGAACACTGAAAAATATGCCGGCCATCCACATCACACAGCCACCTGTCTAATATTGTCTAGGTCCCCCTCGTGATGCTAAACTGGCTCCAACTCATTGGGCATGGACCTGGGACCTCTGTGGTGTCTGGCACCAGGACGTTGGCAGCGAATCCTTTGGATCCTGTAGGTTGCAGGGTGGAGCCTTAGTGCATTGAGTCTGTTCCAGTGCATCCTGCAGATGCTTGACTGAGAATGAACACAATGTTCAGGCACTTGGTTCGTGTCAACGTCTAAATGGAGGCCAAGACTAAAAGTTTTCCAGTAGAACACTGCATTGTAACAAGATCCTCAGTGTTGCTCACTTCACCCGTAAATATGTTTTTAATGTTGTGGCAGGTCGATTTAAGTTACAACAATCACAGCAGGGAAACACAAAGCTGAAGCCATTGGTTGATCATCACAGTGATCAACCAAAAAAACTCTCTAATCAACTCTTACTACATATTAGCTGTTATAGACTAGTTTATTTAATTAATTTGACAGAATTGTTGTTTCTTGAATTGTTTCTGGGGATTTGCTTCTTTGCTCTGGTTTATATTGTAAGCTGCATCACTTTGACTTTAAGACTGTCGATGACGAACATCAGTATGCTAACAATGAGTAAAATAGTGTTAACATGCTGATTAGCAGTTATAATATTAGCTGTTTCCCATCTTAGTTTAGCAGGTCAGTTTGTTAAGATTTTCTACACAAGTGACACAAAGTTCAACAGTTATTTGGTTACAAATGACAAAGTGAAATTGATCAACAATAAGATTTCCAGATTAAAAGCCGGGGAATAATTAACAAAGTTGCTGAAGTTATTACAGCTCATCATGTGGGGATCATGAATGTTTAAACCACATGACATCCAATGATTGTTGAGACTTTTCCCTCAAAACCATCCACAAATGTCAAACTTGTGGTGACGCCAGCTGAAAAGTCAGACTGATTCATGCTCTGGCCAACATGGGTATAAATTAATGTGCAATCCATCAGAGAGTTGTTGAAGTATTTTAGTCTGAACCAAAGTGGAGGACTGGCTGATGCTAAAAATCAACAGATCTTTGGCTAACACATGACTTTGGAGATTAATGGCAATGTTTTACTGCACAATCTTCAGCCTGTCTTCGAGCCTACACTTTCTAAAACCTAGTCAATTACAGCTTGTGTGCAGCCTTGGTCCAAACACAATTTTTCCTCCATTCTTGAGAGTCAACTTTCTTTTCTGACAACGAAACAAAGGCCTCAGAGTTTTTGCCTCTGTGACGCCCCTGCAGTTAGCCACTAATTGTCTGCAGCCATTTTCCAAATTCATTTCTAGAAATGGGCCATTACTGTCAAGACAAAAGCCGGAGTCTTCCATTACTGCGGATGGCTGTATTGTTATTCCATTCAAAACAAAACGGCTTCATACAGTCAGATATTCCTAATGGTGCATTCCCCCTTGAATGATGAAACCCACCATCAAATTTGCATGTTGACTCAGACAATCCGTTTTCCAGCGTGCTGCCGAAGCAAAATGCTCGACAGTGCTGTAGCAAACAATTACACGACGCTTTACTCCATGGTGGCGGCACAGTCTTGGATGTAAGACGGTGCTCCACCTCCATGCTGTCAAATAGAAGTTTTGTAAACCTAATTGCTGACACTTGGTCCATGTCATTTAGGGACGATACTTCACCCACACTGTGGTAGAAACAAATCGCCTCTCTGCCGCTTGCAGCCCATGTTTGTGTCTACTTTGCGTTATTAAGAGTCAGGTGCTCACTCCGCGAAGTCTCCCCGACTCCACAGCAATGGAACAATCTCAGTCTCAGTCAGGGCGGCACAACCACCTTCTTCCACTGTAAACTTAAAACTCATCTCCTCAAGAAATACCTCACGTCCTCTGCTCCCTCTTGTATCAGACCCTTTTCTGCCATATCCTCTTGCAAATATACTCTTGTCTCATCAATCTCATCTTCCTCACCAGCTAGCTGTTCTTTCTCTAATTCTTTTTCTTTGTAGAACTTTTCTGGCAGAGAAGCTGTCTCACATTACAGCTGTGTTTGCTTAGATCTATTATCAGAGCACCATCAGGCTGAGCCTAAGCTAATTTTCCTGCTGCCCTCATCATAATTTGCTTTAGATAAGAGCAGGAGCTAAATACCTTCAATGTAAATGTAATGTGAGTGGAAGTGCTTTATTCATTTTTCTCTGAGTGGTGGTGCTGGTTACTGAGCAGGATGTACAGTGGCTTAAAGTGGATTTTGATGGGAGCACTCACAAGGTTATTTAGCAAAAATCTGTGAGGATATGAAGCATAATAATGATCAGTTTTATGGCGCAGCAATAGTTGTAATCAAATTACCAGTATACAGGCTTTAGGTTCATAACTGGATTGTCAGTCTGCTTAATGCTGTAAGCTCTTGGCAACCTCTGGTTTGTGCGTGGTTCACAGCCTTAAAGTACTCCACCCAAAATCTATCTTTAGAGTGTCAAGCATTCACCCCCTGCAGGCTTTAAAGGCGGCTACAAGATGCTCGTGTTTTTGTTCTTCACTAATAGCAGCAGTCGCTTGAAGTCTTGTTGGTAACAAGAGAAAATTTAAAAGCAAAAAAAGGATAAAGATGTACACAAATTGTCTGAAAACACTCCTGTGGCATAAAACAGTTCTTTGCTGCAGAATAATAGCAATTTTGTTGTTTTTAATTGATAGATGAACGCAAATATTTTTTAGACAAGTAAGAAATTAACTAGATTTTGTGTTGGTAAAGGCTGTGCTAGAGAAAAATACATTCAGGAGCAACACATGTACTGCTCTAGAAATGAAATGTGTTGTCCTAGAGGTGAGCTAAGGCCAGAGTCAGTAGCAGTTACCAGGAAACAGAGTTTTCACCAAACCCGCAGAGATAGTGTTAATTATCTAGCCAGCTTAAGCGGAGAATACTTGAATTGAAACAGCTACAAATGAAGAGTAACTTTTGTTAATTTCTGACTCATTTCTTTAAAAAACACTAGGAAAGTCATGTGGCAAATCTGCCACTTCTATGCAGCATTTAAGAATGTAAAGCCTCAACAGCCATAGCAGCAGAAAATAGGGAGCTGAAGCTTAAAAAGATATTACTTGTTAGTCACTAATTACCATAAAATATATTACCTTGGAATATGTTTCACTCAATTAAACTCTACTCTAAAATTGAAGCCCCAATACTATGAATTACTACAGTTTTCTTACTTGTCAAGATATATTATCCCTTTCTTAACATGTTATTAATGAGCAATAAAGTGTTTCCTTTTTCTTCTTCCTATTCACTGAAAGAAATTACAAATATATTCCTGAAAAGTACTTTACAGTTTCCACATACCATAACCATTATGAAAGCTATAGATTGGTTTTCACGCCTGCTCTCATGCAGCCCTACGGGATGTTATGTTTCAGTGAAGATGGAAAACACACTGGAGATACCAGACGATTTCAAAAAGATGATACAGTCTCATTTCAAGCTGGGCAGTCTAAGATCTGGAAAACCATGAGTTCATGCATCAGTCATGGCATGAGTCATCACAGCACGCTGGAGGTAGGGAAATGAGATGGGCTGACTTTTCCTGCTATATATCACAGCCCTTAATAAAAAAGCTGCCCGTCTTTCGAATGCCACTAGATGTAAGGATATGATGCATCTATCTCTTATTAAATTTTTCAGTGGGATGCCACAGCAAAGTGTCTAGAGATTATTTTTTCATTTGCACTTAAAACAATACTGGAAAATGACTTGAAAACTGGAGTCTAAACTGATGCAAATGAGCAAATCCTTTGTTAATTCAGTTTGAAACGTGTTGCAATGTTACAGGCGTCCTGATAGTTTCTGATGTGAAAATGTGGTGACACCTTGTCAGTGATAAATGTCACAACTTGAAAGGAAACGCAACAGCAAAGGAAACTCATACATCTACATTCTGCTGACAAGATGAGCAGAACCTCAGGAACTTTTAATCCATATATTCTTGTGATTTACTGTGCTAGGAATTTCCTTTTTTCCCCTTTATGCTTGTCTGTGTATCTCAAGCTATCTGCTTTCATCTTCCTGCACCACCTCTCCTGTCCCTCCAGAAACCTTAACTGGCTTTAAAAAACAGCCTAATATTTCCCACTGCATTCATTTCACATTTCCTCAGTATTTTGTGATAATAAAACCCTGCACATCAAAGCACAGACTTACTTTAAAGGTAAAGCTTAGCTTCCTCTTTCGCTGCCCAGAGCACAGAGTTGAAGCACTGCAGACAATTGGCATAGAGTTTCCACTGCATGCGTATCAGCTCGCACTGTCTGTTGTCTGAAAGAGAGGAGTGCATTTCCCATCCTCTCCACAGAAATGCTGAACCATTTACAGATAATACCGACTTGCAGAGTCAACGCCGGATGCAACTTCACCATTGTCCTTCTGTCTCCACATCCACACAAGAATACAAAGTCATGTACAAGTGATGCATTTCTACATGAAGGCTGTCTGCATTTGTCTAACTTGACCATATCTATGCCCAAATCATTTTGTATATTTCAGAACAGAAAACTGCCTATGCTAATTTGAGACATGCAGTTTAATATGTACTATGTGGTGGGAATTTTCCATGCTTGTCTCAGGTTTGAATAAAAATCATCACTAAATGAATCCAGATTTTCCCACATAAAGAATAGGAGAACCCTGATCCAAACCTGGATCACAAAACAATTTAATTTGGACTCGAAGCAAAATTTTAATGGAGCCTGACTCAGTGAAACCCCTCGCTCATGTCACTTCACAGACATCTTTTCATCTCAGCTGATTACCACTGAGGATGATGAGAGTTTGAACCTTAAATGAAAAAGTGAAAACCCACATTTAAAACTAGCAGATGTAAGGAAAACTTGAATACAAAGAAGTAGGTGATAATTTTACGTGAAGAAAGCATAAGACAGATCAGCTTAATTCATTAGGTGAAGCTGTCACATTAAGCCACAGGCAGGACACTTGTAAAATCAATCAGGTTGCATTTTCTACTCCATGAACAACCTCGACTGCAGCAAACTCACTAATGGACATTTATATCCGTGTCTCTGCCCGGCCAACGCTTCTTCTGTGATGGCATTTAAAGACCTTCAATGGAAGTGCCACATCTTCCATTAATGGTCCTGGAATTTTTAGAAGTTAAATATCAGTCACTTAATGCATCTTTTATGAACCTGCGATACTGTGGAAATTTCACAAATGGACAATTAAGACTTGAATTTGAATATCATCATCAGTGTTCCACTTTAATCTACAAAAAATTGCCTACAGAAAGAATGTCCAGGAAAATGCTTTACATACAACACGTGTTCCAAAAGAAACTGAAAGGATTTTTAAAAGTATGTGGCTGTTGAACTGTAGCCGATAAAATAAGCCACTAAATCCTATATTCTCTCCAATAAATTATGTCATTCATGAGAAAATTATTAGGGGGATCTCCAGGCTTGATTAGAGTCATGAGAGGAACATTCTTCTTGCCCAATGTGGTCATTAATTAAACCCCAGAGATAAACAGTCAGCCAAATAAAGGTGAAATAAAATTTAAAACCTACTCACTCCAGTACAGACACTCCCTTTATGTAAATCATTGTGCGCAGCAAATCAGCAATTATATTTAAATTGTTCATTTTAGGTTGACCAAAACCTATGTTTAAATGCAATCACTTCAAAAGGTCAACAAGTGTCGGTTTCACTGCTTGATTGTTGCATCTTGATATTAAATATGTGATAGATACAACTTTTTTTGTTTAACACTGAATATCTTTGGGTTTTGAACTCTTGGTTTGACAGAAAAGGGGAATTTGAAGTGTCACATTGTGTTTCAGAACAATCTTAAGGACTAATTTTTGAATCGTGATAATAAAATAACAGATGATGAAAATAATCAATAGCTGCAGCCCTACCATAAACTGTATATAAAAGCTGGATGTAGCCTCTAAATATGAAAGTGAAGCCAATTTCTGTGGAAGTAACTTAAATCTGTATTATTGTTTTAATGGCCAGCAGGGGGCAACTCCTCTGGTTCCAAAAATAAGAGTAGAACTCTATGAGAGAATGACGCAACTTCTCACTTAATCTTCTACTTCACTAAAGTTCTTCTTAAGGAGTTTATGGTCTCAATCACTAGTTTCAAGTGTCCTTCAACACAGCATGATGTTCATCTTGTAAACTGTTGCCCCAGTTTTGATCGACAAGTCGCTGTTACCTGGACAATTTTCAGTTAGATCCATCTCTTGTTAGCCACGTCAGGTTTCAAAAGACCAAAATGATGACGACCAAATTCTGAATTTAAGGCCTCGAAATGGTACTTGGTACCATGTACCATGTTACAAATGGTACAAAATGGCAGTGGCTACGTCTATCTTTTATATTCCGTCTATGAACTCTACACTAATTATACTTAGAAATACATGTCCATTCTTCTGTCCTTGACTTTGATTCAGACCTTCCCAGTGGTGAAGCTGTGAGCACCATAAACAGTTTCAGTAAACCAGCTAATTAAACCAAAACCGTGTTCATGACTGTTTACCAAAAGACACAACCGAGCAAAAACACAGTATATACAGTGCTGTGTTAAAGTTTTAGGCACTTAAGATGTTTAGATTCTTATCTGCAACATAATACCACCACAGAGGCATTTGATCAGTCCAAAATTCATTCTGCAACAGGACAACAATCCCAAACATACAGCCATAGAGTCATAAAGAACTATCTTCAGAGTCCTACAGCAGATGGTATAGGCCCTTCTGGGATTACATGAAGAGACAGAGGACACAGAAACAGCCTTAATCCACAGGAGAACTGTGGCAAGATGCTCAGAAGAACCTATTTACCAAGTAGGTTGAAAAACTGCCTGCAAGGAACCCTAGAAGAAATGGTGCTGCTTTCAAGGCAAAACAGATATTCCAACCTAATATAACTGAGATTTTATTTCTGCTTACTGGATTATGAATTAACGTTTGCACACCATATTTTACATTTTGGGACTTGGGGAGAGCTGTTAAGTACTGAAAATCCCAACACTGGGACTAATTAGCATTCTGTGGGTTAATGTTTTACATGTGTATAAATCCCCCATCCTCTAGGTATTTTTTGCTGACCCTCACTTGGCTCTGAACGTTGCCCTTGAAAATAAATAGCTAATGAAGAATAAATGCATATAAATGTAATTTCTGGGAGATGGGGCTGAAATAATCCATACAGACAGCCATACGAAGGTTCGTTGTCTTGAATAATTAATGCATCAACTAAAACTCGTCGAAAACAAGTAGCTTCCTGAGAAGGTATGAGATGTTGACAAAACCAATGCAGAGGCTGTCATATTTAGAAATGTGATTCTTACTACCATTGCTTTCTATACAGAGCCACAACCAGCCACTTGTGTGAATTCACGTCGAATTATAGCGACAGGAATGGAGTATTTGTTTAAATTGTGTAAAGTATCCCATATGTAAAGGCTTTGTTAAAGTTCTGGATAATGAAACCAAACAAAGATTTATGTGCTCCAGAAATTTAAACAATATGAAAAGGAAACTGCCTTTTATTTTTTTCACATTTGTATCCACTAGTCTGAAGTACCACAGAAGAGCACAATAGTTTCCTCCAAAATGCTGCTGTGGTTGCTGCAGACAGATTCTCCCTCCAAAAAGCAACACTATAAAGAATTTAATTCAGCAGTCTTAATGATGAGTGTGTCTTGGCACATCTGTACTGGGGAAATCCCAGCAGCAACTGCTTGAATGGTGCTTATTACAAAATAAAAGCTTGGAGTCTGAACGCTGATATGCACAGTTTTCCTGTGTGGACGCAATATTGAATCCACTGAGAAAAATATCTGTTTTGGCTAGGGACTTGATTGCATTTTTTATCTAAACAGTTTCCTTCCTCCCAACAACTGTAAGCATAAAAATGTCCTGACATGTTGGCAACACTTGGAGTTATACTCTCGTTACCTTGAAGTGTGTGAGTTTTGAGACAGTGTGCCCTTGTGCAAGATGTTTATTTGACATGATGGAAGTCTCAATCAAGTTGTATCTACTTTCAAATCACTATAAACAGAACATTAAATACGCATTTCAGCAGAGTAGACTGAAACCAGAAATACTGGTGGTTTAAAAATGCAGCTGTAGGAGTGTAATAATACAAGCTTTAATTGTATTGGACCTTTTAGTTTGACAAACAAAATCAGATCAAATGAAGTTTTGTGTGGGTTTAAAAAGTTTGTTAGAAGTTCAGCAGTGTACTCTGGAGCTCTGCCATCTAATACCTTGTAGGTAATAAACATAATTTGTAAATCAATTGGAAAACAAGCCAGAGTAATGAAGCCAATCGGAATTGTTTGAAGAGACCAGTGTTTGTTAGAAGGCGGAAGCTGAATACGGTTACAGAAACAGAGTTTGTAATATTACAAGTGTCCTGCAGATTACTGTGAACTGTTGTTATTTTAAAGATTTAATTACGGCTCCAATAGCAACACCGTGCAACAAGGATCATCTTAAAAAAGCTGTGATATTTCTCATTCTCCTAACAGAGGGCTGCATTACTATTCACATTACCTCCGCTACAAAAGACTTTCTCATTGATTGTCCTGTTGGTCTGAGATTACGCAGTGGGGCTCGATAGATTTTTTAGCAGCACAGGGGTCATGAAACCCAATCAGATCTTTTCTACAATTACACACTGAGCCATCATGCTGCAGTGCGTTCTTATTCATCCTGTATGATCACACAGAACTCATATTTTGGTATTTTTCACATGATAGAGAAAATCAAAACAGCAATATAGACAGTGAAAATTGACATAAATTGAAGCCGTTTATTTATGGTTAACATTGTTCTTTTTTTAGCTTAATTCACCTGAAACTGCCTTTAGAATTAAAACCACTATTTGAAAAATACAGCCATTAAGACATAAAATAATGAAATGTGGCTGAAGGTAAGTGAATTTGTTTCACAATAGTAGAACAGACACATTTTTATATTCACACATTTAAATGATTTACAACATGTTGAACTACAGATGTCTTATATTGTATATATTGAATCTGAGTTGTTATAATATGCCTACCGTATACATTTATGCTTAACATCTAATTAAAAAGTGCATCAGATAGAATTTATTGGTTCAGATCAACTGGTCAAGTTTGTGAACCTGTAATGTTTGATAGTCAATGACACTGTGCAAGCTGACAAGGTCCGATCAATGATAACTGCAATCTTAAATATTAGAACAGAATAATACATCACCTTAAGGACCTGGCCTTGGTTTTGCATCTACCAGAGTTTGATTTATTCTATGTCCTATCTGTGCTGTTCACATTGCTATTTAAGATGCTCCCACAGATCACACTTTGCTTATATATTGAATACAAACTGCTCGCTGAATATTTGGCTGAAATCTACTGTGTAAATCATTATCATGACAGTTATGGTGTTTTATTGCCACTTCCATAAATTCTGTGCACAAAGCCCGCTGCATAATTGTTTTTCATAGCCCTCAATGATGCTCATTTCTCAACACAACCTTCCTGGCACTGGTTGAGAGTGATGATGTCTGCTTTGGTCATCTTGTGATACATTGTCCTAGGCTGGCTTCACTGGCACAATACCCAGTATTCACAGGTGTTTTGGGAAATCATTTGTATTACAATGCAGTTTCAGGGTCCCGTTGCAATTTGCCGCGCATTCTGCTGCACAGTCTAGCTTGAAGGATCGCCTTACGAAAACTATATCTCTGATTTGCAGCACATTCATCATAAGTTTAGAAAACAACACATTGTTACCTGATACTCAAACAGACAGCTGTGGCAAGCCAAATTTGCTTTATGGACCTAACGCTGCACTTTGTTTTCAAGGAGATAATAGTTTGCACTCCAGGATTATCTTTTACTGCAAGACACCACAGACGGCTTCATAATAACTTCCCTGCATTCACAGAGTCTCTTTAGGATAAGTAATCAGGATAGTTACTAGAATAAGCAATAAAGCTAATTACCTCAAGAGCATAATCAAACCAAATGCACTTACTGTACGTGGAAGCACTCGCTGATTACAGTATACAGTTTTGACACGTAAATTTCTTTCAGTCTCAAATCATTAATTTTGAAATCAGTTATGACAACTTTGGAGTAAAGACAAGCATTAGTATTTTTTAACTTTTTCAGCCAACCTCAACAGGCTGGAAGTTAGTAATTAAACCCCAACATACTAGCTTATAATTCAATAAAATAATACATAATTTACTGCAAATCTGACACACATGACTTCATAGAAACAGTGGCTGGTCAGTTTTTTGTTGGCAGTCAGTGTGCAAATGTGAGGATTTAATGGAAATGTATTGAAGTGAAATTAATCACATCGAGCAAAGCCTTGTGGGTTTCGTATTAGCTGATAGCAGAACAGAGCAGTCAGTATGATGTACAGCTGTCTGCTAAAACTGCATTCAATTTAACTGCAAACTAAGCTGTTTAGATCATATTGTTCATTCCCGTGGCATTTAGATTACAATATTTTTAACATGTATCCAGTGTAGCAAAACCTCTTCGTGATATTTTATTGCAAAAGCTCCTAAAAATAAATATAAAAACAGCACTTCATGAAGCACAGGGAAATAATACTGGAAATCTCAGATTATTTCTCATAGGATTGTGCAGGGATTTATACTGCCCTGTTTTAACAATTTACTGCAATACAAGACACTCTAATAGAGTTGCACATAAGATGTCATATTATGGAAACAAAGCATCTTGATAGAAATATTTTGCATCCACACTGTGACCAAATGTGCAGAGAGAGCAGCGGTTTATTTCCCCCTCACACTACAGAGGACAGCCCTTTCAAGCCCTAAAAGCCTGTAGCTGTTGGCCTGATTTGAGTGTGTCTCTGAGGATCCGTCAGCAGCCAGTCTGTGTGCTGGCAGGTGGTCTGGAGGCATGACCAATACGCTGCAGACAGACAGGCGGACAGACAGACAGACAGACAGGCCCTGCTGGAACTCCATGGGACTGCTAATCTGGGGCCAAGCCAGGGTCCTGCAGTCTTGTAGCTCTCGGCTCACTGTGTCACCCCGCGTTTCAAAAGCTCTGCAGAACTACAAAGTACAATCACCTCCAGGCAAAGGCGAGTTCCTTCAGTCCGACATAACCGAGGAAGTAAACAACATGAGAGGACAAAGCAAAGATACAAAAGCAGTGAACCAAAATGATGGTTTATAATAAATGTGATAAAATCGTCAATGTGTGCAGCTACAAATCACTCAGTGTGGCTATTATCAGGCCCAGGAATTCTAAAAGCATGTAATTTCTGGAGGAAATTGACTTGCAGGGCTAATCTCGCTTCTTTTCTGATGATTGCATCTCCGTCATTAGTGAGGATGGATGTTTCCACGTTCAGCGTCCTGTCATAAACTTGTCTCCATTTCCTTTCACAATGCAATCTAGCGAGAGTGCAGTTGACGATGAGGATGAGTGGTCCCCTGCTTCTTGCTCGGTTATTGAACAGGCTGATAGCTGCATTAATGGTCTTGGTACAGTACATGTGTGCAATCATTAGCTATTCCTTAGGTGTGTAATTCTTTCTCTGGCCCATCTGCTCGTGCTTCTGCTGAATTGTTGCGATTTTCAGCTCTCAGTCAGAGCTGACGACGGTGTACGAATTAATTATAGCACTGTGAGAGGAACGCAACATGACAGACACGTCTCTGCTCTGAACACATCATTGCAAACAGTAACAATGATTTTTGACTCCTACAAATCTCACGTGTGCAGCAGAGAGATCATGAGGGGATGAAGGTGATCATTCAGACTGAGAATTAATTAGTAGCGATCATTTGTTCGGTATGAAACCGCACAAGAGAGAGAGCATGTCACTGCGCGCTCTGTGTACACTCACTAATGGATCATTTCCTCTGCTGTGTTTCTGTCAAATCATCTAAACACTGGCATGAAATCACACTTGTTTTAAGGTTTCAACAGATCGTGTCGGGTTTTTTCCTTAGTTTTCTTATTGTCAAGAAATACTATAAAAAGAGCACATGCTGGTTCAAATACTTGCTTTAATTATCACTTTTGGCTTAAAATTTTAAGCCAAAATGTATTAGAGGTATTTAAGGTGCTTCCGTAAGTCCCTGAAAATGGGCACACTTTACTGCAACACTTTACTGAAAAAACCATGGGATGAACAAAAGCTCCACATCATTACTACATGGACCCTGAGGTGAGATAGATTTGTCGATTATGTATTTCTCTTCAGTAGCATTTTGTGGCTGAGTACCACATCCTCAATGCACCATTTTGAAATGTACAGATCACAATGCTGAAAGCCAAATTACACTTGGGTATTATGAGTTCAGTATTTTACGTAAAAAGAGGTGAGCGATGCCCTCTGCGACCTTGCTCCTAACAACCATTACGTGTCATTATCAAAGTTAATTTTCCACGCATTACCTGGATGAACAATGGCCCATGGCCACATGAGTAACATCATTACTCACCCTGATGCCCAGCTCCACATTCTCTCCCCCGTACACCTCCATCCCTTCATCCAGCAGACCAATCTCCTCAAAGTACAGCCGGTCCACCACAAAGCAGCCAATCAGGGCCGGGCTCCTGGGGAATTTAAGATGATGAAGATGTTTGTCAGCTGCAGTCCTCTGAACAGGTAATGCTAGTCTGGCACAGTTGCTATAGTGACAGCAAGGACAGGAAAGTGTACATGACCTTACACAACATGTAATTAGCTTGTGAACGCAGCATGAATTGCCATTTTAACAGGGTTGACATTTGTGTTCTTAATTTCTTAATCCTATTATAATATTTGACTCAGACTATTTAGTCACTGAGGTGTTCACTTACTGGATCGGTGCACTCTTGTTGCCCTTGTGCCACCACAACTTGGGTGGGTTGAGGTAGCGACACCACAGCTCCCAGTCGAAGCCCTGGGCGGACAGCGGATACTCCTCTATCTCGAACGTGTCATATTTGATGTTATCAAATGATGGGGAGATTATGCGGGTTCTGTCTTCTTTAATTCTCTCCAGAACGGGTTCAGCCCTGTTAATATGGAGAGAGAAAGTAATTTCACTGTGAATATTTGGTTCGACAGGCTTTGTGATCACGCTTGTCATGTAAGGGCACTTTTAAAAAACAATTTCACGAGATGAATTCCATTCAGTTTATTAGTCTGACAAAGCATCATTGCCCATCTGATTACTTGATGGAAATTAGAATTTGTCTTTATCAAAATATTTAAAGATAAATTATGTTTGCTTTCTTTTACACACAATGAAGTGAAAATAACTGCACAATGCATTTACAAGGTTATTTAATGTGCATGCTCTCCCCTTTACTGTTGAATATATTGGCAAGGAGGATTTACATTCCAGAAGCGTAACAAGGAGGGCGTCCATACAAGAGATTTGCTTGAAGCAAATGCAGCTTATTAAAAGTAAGCCTGACACGAAGCAGCACTGGATAGCTGCAGTCGAGTGGATGTGCGTCAGGTGTGCCGTGGTGGTGCTGAAGGTGTAAACAAGGGTGAGAGATGGAGGGTGTTTTTCATTATGCTAACATGTCTCCGCACTTCTCACAGTCACATCTCTTCCTCGCCTCTTACTTTCTGCCAGCAAGATGTGACAGAGAGCTGCGAGGAAGAGACGCGACCACGGAGAAGCCAAAGTTGCCAAACGAGAAACCCTTCGTTCCATAGCGTCCGTCTTAAGCAACGCCAGTTACTTATAACTTGATGCGCATGTGCATCACCTGGCAATTCAAACCACCACTCGATAAAAGACCTCTGCGTAGGATCCACCTGTGCTTCTTCAATCTAAACTCCTCTCTCCTCGCTCCTAGTCTCCCCGAGGTGCATTTAAGTAATTGGAAGATCCTCCAGGATGTGGGAGCGGGAATGATTTCAGGGTCACAGGAGAACGCGAGGAAGCATAAGTTAGCATAATAAAAAGCCCCCAGAGTGAACACATGGGCAAGTTTTAATAGCCTGGAAGGCCCAGGTCAATCACATCAGCTGATGACCCTCACACGTCAGCCATTTGTCTACTGAGATTAGCCAGGAAACCTTTTTAAAACAGCTGCAAGTGCGTCACAATGGCGTAACATTTTTGGGTTTTGGCTAGGGAATTAAAAGAATGTGAAGGAATGTGAAGATTTAAAGCAGAGGCTCTACATTTTAGGAAATACACTGTTTTGTCAGAGTAATCAAAACTGTACCACCTTTAATAATTGCATTACGCCTAAGCTGAACAGCAGAGTATTTGCTCTATTTGCTAATTGAAAACTCACAGTTTAAATATACTATAATAAAAATACAGGCTCCACAGTAGAAACTCTATGCAACAAAAGTCAGTACAACTTCCAATACTGAGAAGCAAATCTTTTATTTTGCCTTTTTCAGCATGGAGGATGACAAATTTCTGGAGAGATGCAAGACCATCCTTCAGAGATGTTTTTTTTTCCAAGTACTCTTTGCTGGAGGGCTGTGATGCTCTGTATTTCTCTTTAAAATACCCCAGAGGTGTTCTGTTGGATTCGAATCAGGTGGCACACTTGGCCAAGTCATAGTTTTCACTTTTTCATTCTTTAGAAACTCTTGTGGTTCTGGCAGTGTGTTTGGATCATTATCATACTGGAATATTTCTCTTCTGCCAAGCTTCTGCAGACTAGGAGTCGTCTTGTCAGCCCGTATTTTGATGTATCCACAGGCATTCATGAGGCATCACTATAAATGTCCTCTCCCTGACACCTTTTTCACTTAAGTCGCCCAGTATCATTACACTCCCGCTCCATGCTTTACTGTTGGGACTATGAATTCACTGTGGTAGTCCTAGTCAGGTTCATTTCAACGCCATCTTAGCTGAGCAAATGTATCTTGGTGTCATCTGATCAAAGAATGTTTGGCCGGTATTCATCATTCAAGTTTTCTCAGATGGGTTTGAACCACTGATAACCCTTGTGCCAAGTCTGAAGCACTTGCCAATCTGTTTTTCAGTTACTTTGTTAAAGTAGTGCACTATATACAAATTGCAAATTCTATACCCCTTTACTGCTGCAATCATGAATCTGAGTGATTTTTAATCTTTATGAGGTCACACAATCACATTTTTAGATTCCATTGACTTTATTTTTTCCACACAGCGCCATGATGCAGACATACAGATACACACAGCCCATAGGTCCAAAACTGATAAAGTTCTGGTGTTCACAACTCATTTTATAACCCTGTTCAAGAATTCTGGCTCACTGGAATTCACAAGTGTACTCAGTATTGTTTTAGCAACCACAGGTTTTATAACTTGTGAGTCAGTGATTACAGGGTTTCTACTCTGGGGCCTGTCTTTCCAATATAGTCTTTCCGAGGTTTTTGAGTTTGGCTGTTCAAAAGGAATAATGCAACTAATGAGAGGGGATGCAATCTGAAATCATTCTGACATGCAAGTGATGACGCATACTCACTTCTGTTGTATACTGTATTTACACAGGTTTATATGTAGCTGGGAGACTATCCGTTTTTCTCAGCATAAAGACTGCAAACAGGTTACAAAGAGCCAACAGCCCGGCTCTGTCCAAAGGTAACAAAAGGCACCTACCAACAATCCTAAAACTCTCTAATTAATATGTTATTCTGTACTTTGTTTGTTGAGTGTAGGTGGTGTGTTTGAGGAGTTTTCTCTTCGGCAGGAGAAACAGCAAACCTGCAGGCTTTGTTTATAAATGAAATTATTTTCTGTGAACCCACACAGAGTGATATGACTCGAGATCCTGCGCTCTTGTGCTGAGTGGAGCTGATCTCACACGTTGCGAGTGACTCACCAGCCGACATTGAACTCAACGTGGGCATCAAACAGGGCAACAACTGGGGCAGTGGCCGCTCTCCACCCACTCACTCTGGACCGGATCAATCCCTCCTGCTTGGCGTGCCGCACCATCTTAATGAATCCTGGACGCTGGCTGTTAGTCTCAGACACAAAATCCTGCAGCTTCTCCTTCAGCTCATCTACAGAACACACAGACACGCATGAATTTCACATCAACACCTGAGGACTTGTTGAAGATCCCATTTGAGATATGTGAGTAAAGTGAGAGATGCTTGTGAGCAAACTTCCACCCACAAAGACGTCGTCATGTCCTCTTCCAGTGGGCAGTATTTCATTGGTCAGAGGCCAAAAGCACTCATGCTTCGCTGCTTTGATCAGTGGACCAAATAGGCAGCAGCTTGAGCCAGCTCTGCAGACCTCCATGGAGCTTACCAGTCATAACAGGCTATTGCAATATTGAGGACTCAGCCTGTAATGCTTTTCAAAACACGAGGGGAGGAGATGGTGGAAGTCCGTGCGGTTTGATGTTTGGCCTCAAAGTTTACCTCCATTATTACCTGAGTTATATACTGTATGATGAATCATGCACTGCGGTACAAGAGCCAGTGCTGCTTATGTGACAAAGAAGAATTGTTTTCCCTTCAGGTTGGGAGCAGCATTTCGGCTAATTTTCTCAAGAATACAATAAATCGCAACAGTGTATTAGACGCTCCCCTTGTGTTGCAACTAAAAAATGTCAAGACAAGTGAAAAAGGCTTCGGCTGAAAACAGTTTCTTTAAAAATAAAAAGGGGGGGCCAAGCTTTAGAGTCTGCTGTCAAATGTCAGTGCAAGCCAGTGAGTAAAACTACAATTAAATCCTGACTTTACACCATACTATCAACCAAATAAAGCTGGAAAATATAAAACTTGTATCAGCATGGTGTTTCATCATTCTGTATATAAATCACCTTAGGCTGTGTTCTCATTATTTTGCTTTTAACCAGCGGTATCGTTTGTGTTTACAGAGAATGGGAAGCAGCAGCAAGCAGACAAAAAAGTGGCCAATGTGAAATCATGCTGTGCCTGGCTTTTCTAGAGGCAACATGAGGAATTTTATGAAGTCAAAAAAAGATTGTATAAATCAACAACACTGGAAAAGGTTGCGTTAGAGAAGTAGATAGTATACTGTCTACTAATAAAATGTATGAAAACAGTGGACGTGTCTGTGAAACTCTTCAAACACAATGAAAGCAGCGTATTTTCTTTAAATGTAACAATTCTAAACGGATTTGTTTAAGCACGGAATGACCTGAATGTGAATTGGAAGCGTTTAAATATTTTAATTCAGCAGACTTATTTTCTCCTGACTGCTTGGCTTGATGGTTATTGTTGGCACCTGATAGTAAACGAGCCTCACAGGCTATCAGTCGTTGCTTCTACAGCACTGAACTTGAATAAAAAACAGGAATATATACCAAGATTTCATCTTTTCATCAGCAGACCCTTGAGAGGTTGGAGAAGCTCTAATTATCTTCACCCATATGTGAAATATAAGAATTTCAATCATTTTGTTTTCTTTTAGTTGAAAAGCATAGAATAGCAACATTGTTTCCACAAGGAGACATATTGTATGTCACAGATTTATCTATGCATAAAGTGTATAGCCTAAATTGATCAAAGAAAGAACAGAAAGAACATTTTTAAGGACTTGTGATTGTGCTGAACTATGAGAGAAGAAAACACAAAGCAGTAACTAAAATCACAATAACATAAATGATGAGTTGATATGATAATGCATGACTGGCAGCTATTATTACTGTTAATGGCTAATACAAGGCTAAAATATGCTTTCAAATTAAAGCTGCACAGTCACAAGGGTGCTTTCAGTTACTCCTGTTGATTAGACCTTTGCTCAGGTTGACCTTGTGTGATGCTGCAGTGTTGTTGTGAAGCCAACAAACTCTGTGAACCAATAAGAACAACGGTAAGGAGAAGTGTTCCCACCCCAACAGGTTCAACAAACTTATAGCAGTGATGGAGGTCAAGCAGAGGAAATGTCATAAAAACATGTTTGAGGATGGATTGTAGGAATGTAGGGACTTTAACATAACACGCACACAAACTTTGAAATTGTCTGATTACTTCAACTTGTCTAAACTTTTCTTTCGGCTTGTACTGACCTGAACAGTCGGCTGGGGAAATGAAAATATAAATAAACAAGCATTTCATAAAGACATATCAGAGTCAAAGATGCAGAGTGTTTTTTCTTATTCCTATGGAGGCTGATCTTTGAGACACTGAGAACTGCTGCTTTTTCCCACCAGGCAATAAACAAGTCTGGAACAGAATAATTTTCACAGCACTGAATATGCACTATATGCAACATGAAACTCAGTGATACGCCACATGTATGTTCAGTATCTCATCTAGTAGAGTCAGCAGTGGACAGTTTTTATCCTAATCTGCAAAAATCTCTAGGTGTGCAGTTTTAGGAAATTTAGTAGAATGATTAGCTTCATAATTCCTTTACTTGAGTCTCTTAATTTTTGCTAAAGGAAAACTATTGCAGCTACTCATAATAGTAGCTGCAAGCAGAGCTGTAATAAGTCTGAATCCATCAATAATTAAGACATTCTGATGTACGTGCGAATTGAAAATAAGAATGATGCAGTGTTGTGCCTCATAACAAATCATAATAAAGCACAGTTCATTACACCAGAAATGGCTTATGGCTAACACTCATCAATCTTTCAGGACTGATATCCTGCTGAAGCTCTGCTGGAAGGCAATGGGCTTCGGGATGGAGTTGGGCTGGAACAACAAATAAACAGGTTTCTAACACCACTGTGCATTCATGCAGTAAATCTGGTAACATATGTGAAATGCAACAAAGAATGTCCAAGGCTTATCTCAGAAGATAAAGAGGAAAGCTAATGGTGAGCAGCAAAACGGAGAACACGCCATTTAGCTCACCTCTATTCAATTCTTCAGCCAGAAATGACAAAATAACACTGCAGGGAACTGTGTGTAACTACCAGCAGCACACTATGAAAGCTTTCTGTTTTTAAAATGTTCTATGTCTAACATGGTTTAAAAATCTTATTAATTTTCTTTGACAGTGCAGAGAATTAATCATGGCAATGTCATATATATTATTCTGTGCACAACCCTTCAAGGATATTTCATTGTTTGTCAGTATTTGTCCACCCTGAGCGTGTCTGTCTGTGCCTCGAATATTATATATCCTCCTGTTGCACGTTCAAACTAAACACCATTTATCACCACACAGGCGTTACTGTTTGCACAGCAGATGGCGAATCGGCATGGATACAGGTCTCACAGTTGCTGTGTAGTTTGCACTGCACCATTTGCCAATTTCTCACTACACAACTCTGTGGTGGTGAAAAATCTGTGTTTAAAATATTCAACTGAGGGTCGCTCTTCCTTACGATCAAACCCTGGGTCCACCTGGCAATTTGTTGAAAACACTGTGAACACATGTTGCTGAAGTTCCAGCATAAATGTGCCCTGCTTGTACATCATAGTTGGCGGTACAGAACTGTAAACTCAGCTCTGTTGGGTTTTTTGCTGATATCATCCCAGCTTTTGTGTGCTCTCCAGCTTTCATTGGCCAAACCTGCAGCAACTGCTTGCTGGATATCCAACTGGTTTCAAATGGCTGCTGGAACTTCTCTGCACACCTGAGGTGCCGAATGAATCCACATGAAGTCAGTCCACTAACAGGGATGCACAATGCTTGGAAGAGAGCAGACACAAGCCACAGATTCTGGCTAGCAACACACTGTCACAACAAAAATGCCAAAGACACGTCTCAGATGGGGTTATTTGCTGTTTTTCTTGCAGCTTTAGTCAAACGAATATCTTCCTATGTCACAGGGAAAGATAAGAAAATGAAAGAAATTACCTTAGGCAATAAAACTGACTTCTCAGACATATTGATTTCTAGATTGTGTAAATAAAGGATTGATGAACCAAACAAAAACCTTCGACACCCTCTTCTCAGTGGGCAGTTCCTGATAACGACTGATCCTGCAGAGACAGACTTCTGCAACAAATACAGATTCTCTAAACACTTTTTATGCTGTCTGTGCTTTACTTGAAGTTAGTGGCTCATCACAAAATCCTCTTCCCTACCATATTATCACTTAAGGTAAAGGATGGGATCTCGAACAGCCTGTATAATAAGTGAGCCCTTCTCAAAACCCTGCTCTTACACAGATGAGCCTTTCTCGGGCCACAGCTTGGGACATTATCCAATTAAGGAGGAATCAGCTAGGTCAATTTGCCCTTCTCTCCCTTGATGGCTACACATTCTCCTGCATGCTAATGCCTCTCAGAGGTTGGTTGTGACAGTGGCGGGTGACTAATGTAAAGCTGTGAATGACCGGGAGGTTAGCGGTGGATGATGACCCCTTCAACAATCTCAGCAGCATCACGGGTCAATAGGCTAACGACATTTAGCACAGATAAGATTCACAGTCATGGCGATAATGATAACACCAGGCCTATCAGACGCACTGTGACAGAGTGCTCAAGCAAACAGGGTGAAATGCCATCAGCAAAATGTCAATGCGTGACTTGGGTCTCTGAAGGAGCTAAAGGCAACCGCTCCCCAGCTCTCAATTACGTGATGAAATATGAATGTTTATTGGCGGCGATGTGCTAATCCACCCGTGCCAGAAGAGACGGCAGCAAAGTTTTAGGTTTTCACTTTTATTTTTAATAAATTTTTAATGGATAACTCTGGAAATGTTACTCTCTGGTCAAAAATAGCCCAGGGACAGTGATCATTCTTATTCCAGTATGTTGAGATGAGTTTTGAAAAAAATACCACAATGATCTATATTCTGTTCCAGCAGGCTACAAGCCATGCTACATATTTTGCATTATTGACTTCAGTTAAAAAAAAAAAAAAAATCTTCCCAATGCCACTATTTCCCATGTTGATTGTCCCTAATGGCTAATTCAGTCCTTGTTACAAGCAGCACGGCCCGTTTTAGAGTGTATCGTCTATAAATGACCTTGGCACATGATCATTAACTTTTTATAGCCGGATTTCTGCCTCCGTAATGTAGTTAATTCCTGCACTGTAAATTACTAGGGCCACTTCTCACAGGTAACTTCGTCTATTATTTGTGTCTCTGCATGGCAGACTGAAGTCACCCATCAGTGATCTCACACATCTGTCATCTCAGAGACAACATCAGTGAATGAACGCTGCTCAGCAGTTACACATTGTCAGCATACATAAAATGTCTTTTCGACCTGACGCTGTTTACACTACATCCAATGCATGCAGATGTAGGAATTAGGTTTGCAAATGCAGACAAGATATGTACAAACACTTCATCACCTTGCTGGATTGTTATCTGCCTCAGGGCAAATTTCCTGGCTTTGCAGCTAATTAGTGTTATTCATCTATCAGTTAAATCCAATGAACACAGACCCTAATTAACATTTAAGGAGTCTGGAGGCCATCATTGGAGCAGTAAATATCACAGATATGGACTTCACTACACATGTAAACACTGATATGTACACTATAGAGGCCTTGCTCAATCTGACTTCTCATTCACAGCCCATTTTATCGAGGATACTGTGGTAGCTGACTTGGGTGGCAGACAAATATCCAAGAATGCATTAACACCAACCAGCTGTGGTGAAGGTGAGGAAAGAATCATTTGGATTTTGAATGAAAGGCCAATGTATCTGGATAATGTCCATTTTGAAATTTGGTCCACAGTAGAGGCTGGATGATTGAGGCTGTGGGTTACTGATTACAAAATCAGGGTTCAAGCCTCAGCGCCTCCAAGCTGCCACTGTTGGGCCCTTTTGAAGGCCCTAACTGTATCAGGGTGACTTCTCATTGCTTACACTAAATTTTCACATTGCTGCAATGCATTTGTATCAAATAAAGACCTCTTCTGCATCTTCTGAGATGTGAGGGCTGCAGTTTGTTGAGGCTGGTCAGCAGCTAGCAGCTCTGCTCTCAAGGACTGCCAAGTTAATGTCTGCTGTATCCCAAGGAGAATAGCCTTATATCGGCAAGCCCTTAAGTAGATTCACAAATGTGTCTGTGCTGCTCTGATGTCTTTGTTGAGTTTGACATATGATGTAATTTATTTTGGAAGATATGAAATGTATTTGCTGCTGCCACATTATTTCGTCTTCCTCTGCAGACTTCAGGGTTCGTACATGTACAGATATCACCTCCTATAAACATATGTGGTATATAAAGTAAAATGCAGCGTGTTTCAACCTATATTGTTTTCATTTCTGACATTACAAGAAAAAAGCCCTTTAAAATGAGAACCGACAAATGTTTGGCAAAGGTAAAGCTGCCTTGTGTAATGTTTGCTGGCTTTGTTTGCTCAGCTTCCAGAACCGATAAAGAGAAGGAAAAGAGCTGCTAGCTTGAAATGGGGAAACACGATACAGACATAAACTGCAACTCAACACCACATATTGTTTATCTGATTATGTTCTCCTTGGTTTTGGAAGTTGTACTTGTTAGACAACTGTGTGTAATGACTTTATTACTTGATGGCAGCTTATGGAGGAGTACATTAACACACTGGTTTATCCACTGCTATCTTAATTCCACCTTTTGCGTTTGTGATTTTGGTTTTGGAAAGGCTTAATGCATGTTGCTTCAACATGTTAATAAATTCAGAGCTTGATGAGCTGATTTGTTGCTGCTGTCAAGGTAAAACTGAACAATCATTATGAAACAGTCACTTTCTATATCATGAAATCATGCTGCTTACTGTTATTGCTGTTGTCGTCCACCAGGATGATCTCTTTGAGAAGGTGGGACGGCGTCCTGTTGATGGCAGAGCGAATGGACCGCTGGATGACGGACAAGGCTTCGTTCACAAAAATGAACACAATGCTCATTTGTGGGAGGTTCAAAGGATAAGTAACGTTTTTGCACCTGTGGAGGACAAATAAATCTTGGGTGAGAGAAAGCGTCAGTCTTTATCTCGTCTAAAAGATTAAGTGAATCGTTTGACTTTAATTCCCGAAAAGCAAGATATTGTCAGGTTTCATGCCAACCCAGGTACTTGGCAGATTTCATCAGGAACCTATATTCATTAATCAAGGTATAACTGCTGGCACTGGCACTGCTTTATGCCTCGTAGATTTTTCAAAATTTAACACTAGAGTGCTACTGTATTAATGGTGCTACAGCAATGCAGCTATATAAAATGAATTGGTTTCAGGGGAACAAATAGAGGAAAGTCTGTAACAAATTGAGCTTCTCTAATTCATTCAAAGCATGTTCACATTTGCATTGTGGATGAGGAGACCAGCAGACAAACCAAGCTGTAATAAATGACGACAAAGCTCCAGGCAACATACCTTTCAGTTTGAATTGAGGTTTTTCAAATTGAAATCCTGATCACTGAGTTTTGTTTGTGGTTCCTGTGTACAAAAATTTACAAGACGAATATTCCCTTAATAATAGTCGAGGACTGCAGAAGCAAAATCTGTTGAAAAGCCCTCGCACTAATCCCCTTGACATGTCCATTTAATTTAATTCTAAAGAGAAAATTGTGTTGGGATTGTAATATCTTATCTGCTCCAGCCTGTAAAATTGAATAAAATCACATTGCTGTTCTGCTTCATCATGCTCTCCTTCCTGTTGTATTTACACAATGCCATGGCTCAGGCACAATGTTTGGGAAATGTGAAACAGAAACACAAAATGCGTATGATTAATGTCTCCCCTGAAACGGTTTCGGGTGAGTGTACGGAACCAGTATTAGTAAGAATGAATGGTTTGAAGGGAGTTTAGCGATGTGCAGTGGAGGAAATGCCCTGAAGATTTCTGAGCTGTGCAGACTTTCTCACCAGGATATCATCTTGCATGCTCCTGCAACCTAAGTAATGTGAACATGAAAGCTCTGCTGAAAACTGAGTCCCAGGCCAACATGGCAGGGTGTAAACAACTCCCTGTGAAGATGCTGCTGTTTTGACTTTGCAGGAATGCAGTGCCTTTTGTCCAGAACTTAATAAAAGTGCCAACAGTGCAAAAATACATGAATGAGGCTTTGAATATGTTCTTACTTTGTCTATTAATTGTCAGCTGTCCTGCTATTTTCAGATGGCTGATCTGTGACTTGCATCTGCACAGCAAGAATTGCCCACTAAAAAGCCCAAACTGGGGTTTTCTTCAGCCTCCATAACGTGATTAACTCAGCAGCAGGTAGGGGTATTGAATGGTGTACACAAAAGTAAACTCTTCATTGGTTTTCAATTACAGGCACTCAGTGTTTGAGAGGGAACTGCAATGTGTTTTTCCATGTGGCCTCCATGAGGTCCTTTGTTTATTCGTCCGCCAAGGCGAGAGCTGAGGCGGAGGTATGTGATCAGTGCCGTTTGTTTGTCTGTCCGTCCATCTGTCTGTTTGGCAGCAAGATATAAGACATGCAAAAACCATGTAGTCATACTTCACTGAACCTGGTGGAAGGATGGAGGAATGCACAAGAATAAGTAATTCAATTCTGGTGCAGATCTGGACACCTTTCATTAAAACTGCGAGATAGGGCGTTGGCCTTAGTGGTGGATGAACTCTGCCAGTCCTCTTAGTAATTCAAATAGTATATTTTTTGAGGAAACAATACCAAACATTTGGTTTCTTAAAAACTATATACTAAAAATGCTAGAATTATCAATAACTGAGAAAGCAACTGTTATACTGATAGATAATACAAATAATTATGATAGATTTGTCAGCTCTGGTCGATCAGTGAACTACTGCGCTCCAGAAATCTCATACAGACATTCATGGTCCCAAGAAGACAAATCCTAGTGACTTGTCGTGAAACAGATTTTTCATCAGGTGCCTGACTTTTCATTTAACACTGCCACAGGCCAAAATTTCTAATATTCCAATGCTTTTATTTTTGACCAATTACCAGCAAAACAAATGAGTTTTCATCAGGGTCAGCTTTACTTTCTGTTTCCCATTAATTGGCAGATGGCATCATGCTATCATGCTAAACAAGGACGAAACAATCTGCAGCTGTTCGTGTCACAAATGTGAGCATGTTATCATGCTGATATCTACATTTAACTCAAAGCACACCATTGCAGTGTCTCTAGCAATCCTGTGAACTGTTGGTGTTGATTTTTTCATCAATGGACTGTGGTGCCCTCCAATGATATGGAGACCTGAACATGTTAGTTGATATTGCACTTACATTACACCACTAATTAGTTTTATTCCTATTACATTTATTACATTTATTATTATTAATGTTATGGTGTTCTGCATCCCCACTGGCCTTGCAGTGGCAGTTCAAATATATCTAAGTAGTGCATCAGCTTACTTGTCTAAAATACATGTCTCTTTTCATAAGCTTCCCATTGCTACTCATGCTTTTCCACTTTATCCTCTGGATAATATAAGTATTAACTGAAATAAAAAAATTTTTTTTGTTTCGTAAACTCCTGTGTATGTTTTCATTAGATGTCGTGGGTAGGTTGCAACAACAGTAATCCACCCATTTCAGTGCAATCGAGGTGAAAAATGAGTTTGCAGATGATTAAACTGCCACATTTGCAGCACGAAATTTGGGTACAGAACTCAATCTCAGTCTGCAACTCAGATTGTGTCAGAAAACAACAGTGAAATAAATGATTTATTCAAACAATTCAAACATCTAGTGTAGGGTGGTAGTTTTTGAAAAGTGCTTGAGAACAATTCTCGCTGCAATCTTACCCGTCAGGCCTGAGGTCTGGTATTGGCCTTTCTAAAGAGAGACGATCGCTGAGGTAGGCATTATATCCGTAGTACTGGAACATCTTCAGTGCCACCCGCCGGTTGTCTGGACCGAGCTCCTGACCCCAGTGAGCAAACAGCGACGAGTCAGAGAATGATGTGTCCGGCTGACTGTCGTCTCCTCTCCCCGGTGTCTCTGGGAGGCACAGGAAGACAAATAACACATGAATATTTGTCTAGACCGCAGCGTCTCAACCTGCTGGTGAGGTTGACTGTAAGGTGACATTTAAGGAATGTGGAAAAATGATAGCGCTAATATAATCCCTGTGATGAATGCCGTCCTTGTGCTGTAATGTATGTTAGCAGGTGAAGGGTGGCCTGTTATTTAAAGAGACGGACTGGCTGTCCTTCAGCAGAAACGCCACGAGTTCACGCACACGATGAGATGCTCTGTTGTCCTTGAACAAAAGATTTGATTCCTACCAGCTGCTGGTGGGCTGTTCTGTAGCTGTCTTTGCTCTTTGACCTACACAGACAAGACAAGTGAAACTAATTTCCCTAAAGGCATCGCTACAGTAAAACACACAACCTCGCTTTAATAATTAATCAAGTGTGATCTTTTTGGAGTAAGTGAACCGTTCTCTGTGTCTGCTCTTATATAAGATCGTAGAAGGATTCGGTTTGTGTTTAAAAAGCGACAGTATCGAGAGACATTTAACAAACACACGTTTAGTGTGACAAAGTCTGTGTTACTGCTTGTGGTCCTTGTTGATAGATTCACTTCATGCTCAGACTTCCTAAAACACTGGTGGTATATCTTAAACATTCTGTACCGCTTCCAAGAGAGTTTTAATGCACTTTAAAGGCAAACTTCTGCGTGTACTTAACAGTCAGGGAGCTCTACCCACAGGCGAGTGTTTTAAATGCCAAACATATAGTACATAAAGTAGATAAAAATGAAGTGATATCATCTTCAAGAGTAAGTGCACAGCAAAAAAATTCTCAACTGCACTTGCATGATTACACTGTCTAGCTCTGAAAATCAAAGAGGACCCAAAGATTTCCAGGGCTTTTCATTTAATACAGCAATTTCATTGAATCCAAGTACGGTACCTGTTGGGACATTATGCAGGGATTCAATAGTGTGTGACAGCTGAGCCTGAATATTGTGGGACTGCGGTGTTATTGAACAGCACAGTGATATTTATAATCTCTGGGAAAATGGAGTATGGGTGAGAGGTTGGTGGCAGCGGAGAAAAATCCTCAATGGCATTTCTTTCTCTAAGACTGTAAGATGATTTCAATATATAGACATAAAATTTAATTTATACAGCCTATACTACTGCAAACAGATGGTCTCAAAGAGGAAAAACTGATCAGGAAATAACATACTTAATAATTTACCTTTGTGTCATAGCAAATAATGGCATATTGTTACCGTATTTTCGCGACCATAAGGCGCACCGTATTAAAAGGCGCAGTCTCAGTTCCGGGTGCTATTTCTGTATTTAACACATACATAAGGTGCACCGGATTATAGAGCGCGTGCATGGTAAAACATACCTGTACTAGCTTAAAACATGCATGCTAGCGTGTGTTTTAAAAAAGGCAGCGGAAGCAAAACTGAGTTCAGTTGTACTTTATTGAAGTATTTAGCAATGTTTTCACGTTGTTTTTTGATCAATCCTCATTCACAAATCCATCAAAGTCCTCATCTTCTGTATCCGAAATGAACAGCTGGGCTAGTTCTCCATGGAACACGCCAGGTTCCCGCTCGTCATTGTCAGAGTCAGTCTCGTTGCCGTGCGGCTCCTCATAAATAATGCCGGCTTTTGCGAGAGCTCGAACAACAGTGCAAGCAGACACGTTAGCCCAAGCATCCGCAATCCATTCACAAATTGTGGCGTAACTCGCCCGGCGCTGCCTCCCAGTCTTAGTAAAACTGTGTTCGCCATCTGTCATCCATCGCTCCCACGCCGTTCGCAACTTCACTTTGAACGCCCTGTTTACACCGATGTCCAGCGGTTGGAGTTCCTTCGTCAAGCCTCCCGGAATGATAGCAAGCTCCGAGTTCATTTGCTGCACTTGGTTTTTCACAGCGGCTGTTAGATGGACGCGCATGGAGTCACAGATCAACAAGGACGGTGACGCCAAACCCATGTTGTTTTGCATAATGCAAATACCGGCACTATATACCAACTGGGGGCGTGTCTTTAGTGTCTTCTTTCACGCCCACACTTCCCCCTTTAACGTTCTCATGCTGTCCTCTGTCACGTCCGTCTTTTCTCTATATAAGCAGCGTGTCAGCAGGAAATGTTCTCAGTCAGTCAAGCGGAGCTCATCAAAGTCACACAATAACATTTACACATTTTGGAACTCGGTGCACACATAAGGCGCACCGTATTATAAGGTGCTCCGTCCATTTTGGAGAAAATTTAAGACTTTTAAGTGCGCCTCATGGTCGCGAAAATACGGTAATGAAAATGACCAAACCATCAGGAAATTAAATCTAATGAAAACTGGTTCTGCCATTATATGTTAATAATTTCATTAGATGAAAAGGAAATCAGTGCCATGCAGCATATTGAGGTTAGAGAACAATAAAAAATAGCATTTCATTATAAAGCTTCAGTGTTTTAGTTTGGGGTTGACAGGCTGATGTTATCAGGGATAATTCACATCCTAGCAGACACAATAAACAGTTTAAAATGAAATACAAGCTATAGGAGAAGAATGATTTCCTCCTTTAAATAATACTGTTTGTCATAATGGTGTTCTCTGCTGCTTGTGTTGAAGCTGTTTTAGATTAATATATGCATCTAAAGTGTCAGACTATGGTAAAGATGAATGAACAGTTTAGGCTGGTGCATGAAGACCAAAAACCATTTTAAAATCCGAGGCAAGACATGAATCAGTGAGGAATAAACATAAACTAAGAAGCCTCAAAGAGCCAAAGAGGAGAGACACTGAGCCCTCAATGACACTGCATACAGAAGACAAGGTTAACTTTGTGTGTTTTTGTGTGTGCACAATGTGTGTTTTAAGCAGATTGAGAATGGTTAATATTCATGAGCAGATTGTTTTAACACCGGACTGACAAACCGTGTCAGCCAAGTAAGAACTAAAACAACAATATGGAGGAGAGGCAGGTATAATAGGATTACATAGTGAACCAAAACAAAAAGAATTTCTTGAGAAAAGGCAGGAGATAACAGTGAGATTTGTTTGAAGTAAAAGTATTGTATCTGTAGTTCTGAAGTTCAAATCCTGTAAAATAAAACGCACAGTCCCTGTTTCTGAGAGAACATATTCATACTTATATACCGTAACCCTGACTTTAAAATAAGCTTTCAATAGCCTCTAGCATTTGATGTTACCAATGTTCACCGAATAATTACAGTATATTATTTTTTACAAAAATAAGATTCAAAATTTTGTAAACCAGTGCTGTGCTTTATGGCCAGCAGACAGACACAGTGACTAGTTGGTGAACATAGTACATCATTTAGCAGCTAGAGACAGAAGAAGACCAAAAACAGATTAAACAGGTTAAATGTGAGACTTAGATTGGCCAGAGGGTTACACATATAACTCCAAATAAATGATTTAGTCCCCATTACCTTAAGGATGTGCAAAAGAACAACAGTTTACAAAGAAATTCAGATTCAACTTGAAAGATGATATGTCAATGTTGTACTCAACAGTAGATTCTGCTGCCCCCAAGTGGCCAAAAAAATCTACTGTAGATTTAAAAACAAGACGAAAATTATCCTAGGTCTGTCCAGAGGGAACAGAATTTATTTATTCACCACTTATTTATTTACAAGCACTTAATTATTGATAGCTTAATAATTAACATTCATTCACTTGTTCAATCTGTATAAAAACCTAGGTGCAAATGCACTGAGGTGTAGTTTCATCTGTAACTTTCTTGTGTGGTATTGGATTGATCTGTTATTTCCAAAACCAAAAAAACATATTTCCAAAAATGCTGCCTTTCTAACTTCTTTGATATTTTGATAATGCAGCCAGTTTAATGTTAAACCAATATAAAGCACCTGCTTTCCTCAGACACTGTTGTTAGCATGTAAATCGATCAGCCACAACATTAAAACCATTGAGGGGTGATGAGTAACACTGGTCATCTTGTCACAATGTAATATTCTGCTGGGGAACCTTGGATCCTGACATTCATGTGGATGTTACCTTGACATGTAGAATGTTCCTACACAATGTTTTAGTTCTCAGTTAAGTCTACAGGAAGCGCTGGAACACAACCATGGCCCAAAGCATCGATCTGCCCTCCAGACTGACTAGATTCCAAATTATATGAACATCTGTTCAAACAACTTCTCAATAAGCCACTTGGAGTCAGGTGTTGCAGTGAAGAAGATGAGACTGGAAGTGCAGGTTGTAGAGGTGAACATCGCTTTAAATAAAGCCTACCAAATCTGGTTACTGATAAAGTTGGCTCTTACGAAAGATTGGTGGGTGTGAACAATGCCTTGATCACAACAACTTTCACAAGACCTGAGGTGAAGTATTACAGGGATGTATGAATATGTAAAAAGCATTTATAAATACCTGGATGCTCACTCGTCTACTTGGTAATTAGACCTATTAGAAATTCAGGACCGTTGCTAGTTTTCCTTACAGTGAGCATCCTGCAAAGATCAAACCAAGGTGCCATCTGGTGAATAAGAACAAGAATAACATAAAAAAAAAAATCCCACAGAAATCTTTCTAGCCTGTTAAGCCTTTGTTTGTTTCCACCATAGGAAAAACACTAAATAAGATATGGTGTTGAAAGAAAGAACACCACAAAGGAAACAGCTGCTCTTGGGAAGAAAACTGCAGCACTTCTCAAGTCTCCAATAACCATCACAACACCGTGTTCTGTGGACTGATGAGACAAAAGTGTAACTTTTTACCTAAAATGCACAATATAACGTCTGGATGAAAAAAGGAATTGCATACCAACACATCATGTAAACTGTGATGCATGGTGGAGGGAGCATTATGGTTTGGGTCTGCTTTGTGACCTCCGGGCCTGGACGTCTTGCACTCACGGATGGAATAATGAACCCAAAAATGTATCGAGAAATTTTACAGGAGAATATCAGGGCAACAGTCTATGACCTGAAGCGAAGGAGAGGTTGGGTGAGGCAACAAATGCAATGACTAGAAGCACACAAGTGAATCAGCAACAGAATGGCTGAAAAAAGGTTGCTTTTTTTCAAGGCAGAGTTCTGACCTTAAGTCAAGTGAGATGCTGTGGCACGACCTGAAGAGAGCTGTTGAGTCAAGACACAGTATTGTAGAGAGGAATGGTAAAAATCCTCCTCACTGCTGTGAAAGTCTCATCAGCAGATACAAGAAACTTCTCATGAAGGCTGTTGTTGCTTGTACGAGCTACTAAATTCAATAGTTCACCTATTTTTTCCACCCTGCAACGTAAAAGATCGTTCACTAACCACATGAAAAGTTCAACCATTTGTGTGTTATCAGTTTACTCAGATTGTGGTTATTCATAACTGTGGCTTAAATGAAGATCAGACCACATTTTATGCGTAATCGATTGAGAAATCCTGGTATTTACACAGATTTTCTTGAAGCTGTGGCTGTATTTTGAAAAATGCTTAGTGAAACATCGACAAATCAAAAAAAACCCCAAAAAAGTCAACCACCACTCCGAGTTGAGAAAACAGTGAATTATGGAGCCCAAGGCAGAATTACTTCAACACAGTTTTTAAAGTCTCGCAGCAGCAAAGCAGAGAGGAAGGGTCTCAGCTCCAGAAAAGACAACATTGTGATTAAACTAAGGACAAGATACAAGTTCTGTAAGTCTTTCAGTCTGGGCGAGTGTGCCTCAAGGCCCATTCATCTGACTTCTTGTTTTGGTGATTAATTAAGCCTACAGAGAAGGTTTCCTCAGCGGTGATTCCTTACGGCAGCAGCAAGGGCAGGTCAGAAACTTGGTGTGTTTAGTTTCGTGTGTATAAAGCAGACAAACTGGATGAGCACAAGTTTCCTGTCGTGGCTCAAATGAATTAAACAGCTTAATAGCATGCCGTGGGACTTGTTTTCCGATCATGTGATTTATCTTTACTTTGTGTTTGGACAGCGCTGTCCTCTTGAATGCACATACATGAAACTAACCTTCTTGTTAACTCAAGTAAAGCACAGCCAAACACCTGAGGCAAATAGCGGTGCACGTTTGCAGACAGGGAAAGTATTCCCCAGGCTTCCCAGCAGCACTCCAGGCATGTGTGGAGTGCAACACTAAGTGCGCTTTCATTGCGTGCACAACCAGGCAACTGAGTTATAGCTGTCTGCTCCCACAGTCACAGAGGAGAGAGGCAGGGGAGAAGATATGCGCATACAACCAGAATGCACTCATTGTCATTAACCTGACCGTGAAACAAAAAACAACACAAAACCGCTGGAGAACAGACAACAGTTAACAGAGACATCACTGAAGGAAAACAATAAACCTCCAGGTCCTATACAAGCAAACTTTTTAGAGGCAGAGCAGAACATGTTAAATTATTAAGTTTGATCCCATAAAAACAGTTCGTAGTGATGAAACCACCCTACAATGCACAAAGATTTTATCAAATTATATTTATTCATGCCCTCCTGCCTGTGGAGAGGAAAATGTTTTGAATTTCAAACGCAAGTCATTATCATTTTTGACACCTCGGAGATAAATTTCCTCCATGCAATGCTAACTCACGGTGGTACAGATGTAGACTTTTGATAACACCGCTGTAGGCACTACAAGTTGTTGTTTTTTAACCCACCTCTCTGAACTGTAAGGTACACACTGAGAGAAAAGAAGGATGTATTTGTCCATTGTAGCTACTTTAGTGAAAAATCGATGAAAGGGTAAAATCTCAGTCAAGAAATCTCGACTGTACTCCACATGCTACGCTGGACTATTACAGTGGGTGGAGCGGGGAGGCAGAATATCAGTGATGAAAAGCAAATGAATTGGTTTTTACATGTTAGATCTTTTAATATTCCATTTTCTATCCACCACTTTATTTTGTGAAGGGCTGCGGGGGTGTGGCTGCCCATCCCAGCTGATTTAAGGTGAAAGCCAGTGTACACCACGGACAGGTCGGCATTTAAATACTGAATAATGAAAATACAATAAAGTTGGGCACCTCCAGAGGCCCTTTCATACTAATTCGTTACTGGTTCCTCCTGATCCTGTCTCCATCGAATACAAGTTGGCGGGTGTAAAAAGCGACAGAAAATCAATGCACTAAAACCAATAAAAAAATGGATTTCATGAGTGATTGGCTGAACAGGCAACCAAGACCTTACACAAGGGAGGCTTGTTTGTTTTTCTGCCAGTATTAGCCTACTGTAAGAAAGGAGAGACATTTAGCAGCTCTTCCAATTATTTTGTTTATTTTTGACACATAAGGTATAAAATAGGTCTAAAACACATGTTCTTAATATGAAAAGACTTTTAGCTCATTGATTTATTCAGGAACTCCAACTTTTTATTGTTCACATCGAGCTGTAATGTGATTGGGACTTTTTTTCCTCATTGTTTCAGCCCAGCAGATGGTGACAATGTGACAAGTGATCAATCGGAAGTTGGTAGGATTGTTAGGAATGCAAAGTGCGTTTAGCATCATTTGCAAACATTTTCCAAAGCAGATGTTCTGCCTTGGGAAATGAAGGGCAAAGGGGTAGAGCTGCTTCTTTTTAACACTGTAAAATGGCTACATTGAAAGACATCAATTAGTCTTGAAAATAAATTATTTGCGTAAAGAAATTAGTTTTGGGTAAGTTATTATTATTAATGCTTACATTTACAAGCAATGTGCTATTTGTATCTCACTTTTGGGTTTTGCTTCAATAATTTATTTGCATTGTGACTCAACTCTCAATGAGATAATGAAAACCATCACTACTACATATAATGACAGAGTTGCTCATAGGCAGTGACTGTAGAATTCATATGTTTTCAACTATAAGCTGAAATTGACAAGCGAACATTGCTTTATTCACTTAAGGTTCCCTGTCTGACTATGAAACCAGACATCCATTTCAAAAACGGCTCGACAGCTCTTTGTCTGTTCTTGTGATTTCACTGTCTGTAGAAACCCTCCAATTAAAACAGGCAGTTTGCAGTTTATCCTCAGTCATTGTATCATTTTACATCCACCATAATGACAGCGGAATATGAAACCAAAAACATCAAACGCCGTGTCGCAGTCGAAATAAACACGGATTGAGAGTGAGGAGAAAACCTTGATGTATAAATGTCTGTAAAAAAAAAAATCAGGTCTCATCTTCCACCTGTAAATTTCAGGACACATCGGTGTTTCTTCTGCTTGATGTCAAAGAAGCTGTCAGCCAAAAGATGTCTGGTATTTTTTAAAAAAAACTTTAAATGTTCAAGACAGTTTTGACAGAAGTGCAAAATAAATAAATAAATGTGGCTCACTGCTACAACTATATGCCTTCTTTACCTCTATTATGCCATATTAATTATAACAAGAAAAGCACTCAGAGAGCGCAGTACTCAACCAAAGCTGCTCAGTTGTTGTATGATTTCCGATGGATAAGTCTCGATAAGTCCGCAGCGGTCGATTTGTAGTAGGATCGCAATCGTGATCGTCAGCAGGCAATCGATGTAGCGTTCACTTGTTGTCATAGTTACAGAGACGCCGTGGCGCTATCTCACAATGATACAGAAATCTTTAAGAAATCCGTGGATCCAGACTATAAGCCGCATCACTGTAAAAATGCAGGACAATCAGGCTGAGGAACGGGTTTTACCCATGGCCCATCAGACTTCTGAACGCAAAACAATAACGCACAATGTCACTTTTAATAATGCTGCTCATGTGCAATCTCCTGCCCATGTTTATTCTATTTTATTGGTTTCTATTTGATCTCATTGCCTCCTCTCTGTACTGTATATATCTTGCCTCTTTTGCATATGTTGGAATTCCTAATGCAGTTTTGTTTTATATGTACATTCGATTTTATTATTTATTGTTGTTAATTTAGCTTATTTCAGTGCACCGTCCAGTGGCAGCTACTTATATTTTCGTTATGCCCTCGTGTATGATGACAATAAAGTTATTCGATTATAAAAATCTAATGAGGTTGTCCTTGTGTCATTTCTGACATTCCCTGAAAATTTCATCGAAATCCACTATTCCGTTTCTGAGCAACAGACAAACAGACCGACAAACGTATGCTGATCGTCACATGACTCCACCGCCACAAATCCACTGCTGCGGACTTATCAGGACTTATCCGTCAGAAATCATACAATGACTGAGCAGCCTTGGCGGAGTACTGCGCTCTCTGGCGTAGTAATATTAAAGAATTTAAGGATGTTCCAGTTAAGAGGGGGCTAACTGAAAAATATTACTTTCAGTGGAATCGAAATGTGATGATATGAAGATATTGCGTGATTGGTTTCCAAAGTCCTGTTGTCCCAATTGATGGCTTTGAAGATTATAATCCAAATGAACAAAATAAAGGACCGCTGTTCTTGTTTTGCACATGGGAAGAACTGAGATGTAATGAATAACACAGTTCATTTGATATCAATTGCAAGTATTGATCCAGCTAAAAATACCCTTTTTAATATTGTGGTATTGATTTCAACGGTATTGTATGTATGGACACAGGTACAGGCTCAGCACTGGACTGGTGAGAGCTGGACATAACCTTCTGCTTCCTTTACATCTTCATGCACCTATTATATGTGTTTTTCACTGCAGCTTTATCATTGGTACAATATTTTTCAGTACATATGTTGTCCTTATTAGTCACATGAATCAGAAAAAAAGTGTTTACAAATGACATACAGTCGCTGTACAGTTTTAAATCATTCAAGTGGTTTATATGATACCATTAACTCATTAAAAATAAATTCCACAACAACTGTGCAAATACTAAAACTCTTAGGAATGTGGATTAAAATCTAGGCAGTGTTATCTGTTCATGGGATATAAAGAGGATTTTCTAGTAATCTTGAGGATATTTTGCCTCTTGTTAAAGCTGTCAATCTCAAGTGAGTAGAGGTGTGAATTACTGTGAATGTTCCTAATCTGAACATAAAGAGCTGAATGGACACTGGAATAAATAAATACATACAAAAAAGCTCTTGTGTTACAAAAGCAGTGTGCAAAAACAGCCACTGAGACGATAAGATACAGATCAGGAAACCCAGTTTGCAATATTCTGAGGATGCACTGCACAACTCTGTGAGGTTATCACGGCACCAGTCTCAGTACGGATCAGTAGAAATGCAACGTCCACGTTACAAAGTAATACACCAGGAGGTGAATGAGAGGGCATTTTCTTTAAATGAAACACACCACTGTGACGACTGTCTAATCTTCTTTCTTCTTTGTGTTTTCATCTCCAACAGAAACTCAATAATACATGTAAGTAGTCACATAAGAGTAGTTCAAAGAATAAAAACACTGATTTGCATTTTGTAACCACTTGACACAGATGACTTCCTTCACACTTCTCAACGCTTTTGTCTAAATGTGTAGTCTCAAAGAACATCTTGTTTTTATATAATAACTTGACATGCAAGCAGATGAGCTGCGTTTCATTTCATAAATATGCTAAGATTACGCTGCTCTTATCTCCCATTTACACAGAGGAGGTCAGTTATGTTTTCATCTCTTTATAAATTAACTTGTTCTGTTCCTGCCTGTATCTTTTTAGCAGCTGCTGCTGGGAAATATTGCTGGTAGATGCCTAACAGAAGCTAAATGTCACAGTCACAGTACTCCAGTTTTATCGTCTTTGCACCGTTTCTCTCTGAGGTATAGAATGAGTTTAAAGGTTTAATTGATTCTGCCGTTGCCTGGTTCAAAACCATTTCACAGGGTCTCCCCAAGAGTCCAGGCCGCAGGGGTGTTAGATCTTTGGGAAATAACCTCCCGATTCGTCCGCAGTCTAGACTAAAGATGGACTTGAGCCTTCAGTGGCAGCTCTTTTTTTATACACAGACATTTATACAGCTCCTTTTAATCAGTGTATGTGGCAGCCATTGTTATCAGATTCTTTCATTCACATGCCAACTGAGCGTGAGGACACTTGAATGAAAATGTTCCTTAAATCAAACAAAATGAGCAAAAACAGAAGGAGCAGAATCAAGAAGGCGACCTGGCAGCCAGTCAAGCCCTCACTTATGAAATTAGCAGCAATGCACAGCTTTTAGTATTTACTGCAATTACTGGTGCACAATTGGTGCCTTAAATGTCAGATTATGAATACAGCAGCAGTCAGAATGAATAACAGAAGTGGTTTTATGAGGGACTTGGAAAATTTCTGCATTTAGAAAGATTTGTGCAAACTACAGCAGCATATGGTGTCTTGGGGATCGTTACTAAATGAACCAAGTGAATTTAATCCATTCTGTGCCAAGACCTGCAGTCTGCAAAGCATCTGGCAAAACAGCAACAACAAAAACAGATCAGATAATGAAGCACAATGATGATGTTTTTCAGAAGTGTTGGACAGATGACTCCCCTTTTTGCAACGAGATTAATTTAGTTGCTAATCATATTAAATTGAAAGCTGCACTAATCAATGCTTTTCTATGACAGCTTGCATTACGAATACTCATCCATACATCATCTATACACAGCTTAATCCTCTGTAGGGTCGCAGGGGGGCTGGAGTCTATCCCAGGGTGAAGACACAGGACACCCTGGACAGGTCACCAGTCTATCACAGGGCTACATATGGAGAAAAACAATCACACTCACAACTACAGACAATTTAGGATCACCTGAGCAACCTGAGCATGTTTTTGGACTGAAGGAGGAAGTCAGAGCACTTGGTGAGAACCCACACTGCATAGAAAGCTCAAAGGCTCAGGCTGGGATGTGAACTGAGGATCTTCTAGTTGTGGGGCGACGGTGCTAACAACCGAGCCACCATGTGACCCGCGCTAGAAATATGAGTCACATAAAACATACTGACAAACTCGCATAGAATAATCACCCAGCTGCAATTTGTCTGAGTTAAACAGCTAAAGGGCCTCATATTTTTCTCAAGTGTTGGTGGAAAACAAAACAGAGCGAAAAAGGGATGAATACTAAATATATTTACAACGTAACTCGGAATAAATGTTAATTTTTCTCTGTCTGCTGGATAAGGAAATAACTGTTTGCTCCCATTCTTCGATTCTTTGTCCACAAAAACTTTTTTAAGAGCATGTCAATATTGTATTTACATCTTGTTGCACTACCCTCAAGGGATCATAATTCAAAATCAGTCAGTTCAGGTTTAATAAAGTGATGCCCTGCTTGTAAAATAGACAGAGAGAGAGAGACATCAGGCTACCTTCGCACTCAGGTAAATGTATTATGAAGAAGATGATCATGTTTGCAGAACACAGAACCTCTTACATACAGAGTACGGTCAGTTTTGCATGTTTAAACAACACAGTTACATTTATATTATTACTCCTTTCTCACTAGAAGGCCTTTCTTTCCTGACAGAATATACAGCTAATAACCAATTAGTCTGTGGGAAGCTGAGTCCACCACTGTATAGGTGCTGTATGGGCCTCTGTGACTTAAGGAGGGGAAAATCCTCTCATTAGGACGCATCAGTAGCTGGCACGTCACACTGACATTTTCCTCTTGTAAGAGGAGAGGGGTATGTGGCTGTGTCTTTCTCTTTGTTTATTCCCAGAAGGGGATATGCAGTGGCAGAATTTGGGAGGAGGGTCATGTTTACTTGGAGCGGCCTTTGTCATCTCTACCCCTTTTGTTCATTTCTCCTCATTAAAGCGCTGAAATCACCCGTGCCCTTCTGAAGGGTACAAAGGCTTTCTTTGTGCTTTTTCATCCTTTAGCGGAAGGATTCTCTCGAAATTCAATGTCATTAATGGCACAAAATTCCGAGCAACTAGCTGCAATATTTTCCTTCTTTTGTAGAACAGCAGATATCATGAGACAGCGTCGATGTTATGGGATATCAAGCTCTGGACATTTTGCTTCTGAGCCACATTTCTCATTCCCACCGTTCAACTTGAAAAGCTGGATTTGTCATTCCATTAAATTCAGTCATCTGAGATGCCTTTTCTATAACCTCCTATCAGATCTGACTTCCTCAGCACGGAGCGCATGGAGAAAAAAAAAAGGCTTCTTCATTATCTTTTCACTTTTTATCTTGCAATTCTTATCTGTGCCCTGCATTTAACATCATTTGTCCTTTGTGGCGGGGTTGTTTTCCTCCAGTTTGGAGTGTAGCTTCTCCTCAGAAAAGCACTTATTGGCGCAGGATATAAATCCAAAATATTTCAAAGTGTTGAGAGCAGAAAAATAAACTAATGTGGCCCAAGGCATGGAAAAGTACAGGGTGAAAAATCCCATTAATCTCACATAAAGGACATCTATCTTCCCGAGCCAATACCAATTATTCACTGGCAATGAAGTTTTAAAGTATAAAAAGTATTATTTGAACCAAGGCCTACTTTTCCCATAATTTTCCATTAAGCTGATTTGCTGCTTTTATGGCTGAATTATCAGAGCACATAATAACACAACAGGACAATAACAGAGTCACGCATCCTGACACGTCAGACACAACCGGGTAAATTAGGAGAAGATCGATGAAATTACTCCTGAATGGGCAGAGAAAAATAGAAATACAAGTGCATTCATAGTTTACAAAGAGACTTTTTAATAAGTTGGTGAAAAAGATCCTCCTTAAAACTGCATGAGTGAAAAAATGAGTATTTCAGCATCTTCCGTGAACTGAACAGAAAATGGAAAGTCTCCGTTTTAGCCCAAAGCGTAGCTAATCACAAAAGAGTTTTATGCTCTGCGAGGCTGCACTTAGACACAGCTTCAAGGTAAATCCTAATATTAACATGTCAACACATTCACCATGATAGAGCTAACAAGCTGTTGTTTGACAGGTGTATCATTAGCCACCTTCATTTAGTGTGACAGAGCTGCTCCCCTGTTGAACAACAATACATATCTCACTAGAATTTTCGTTTTTTCAGTCCAATGGGGATTCTTTAACCGTTTTTTCCCCTCTGATGTGATTCCTGTATTTACACATATGCTGATGTATTTCTGAATGTCCCGTTTCGAATATATCTGGGATTATATTTCACATACTGTGCAACATTAACTGAAGTTAAACTGGAAATGTGACTCTTAAAACTGACTTGATACAATCTACTGGAAGGTAGACAGGAAATGCGCAGCCTTCTTCCTGCTAAATGTTTTCAACCAACACCGAACCTTTAACCTTCTGAACCCCAAGCAATTTCTAGGTGTTGTTTTGCTCCTGCTGCTTTTTACGGACCGGGTTCTCTTGTGTTTTTTACCAGCAATATAAAGTCCTGCACCTCTGTGAAAGCGGCAAAACTATGGCGAGAAGTAGGGGGAACTCAGATATTTTGTGCCATCTAGGAAAATTGAACTTCTTTGATTGTTTAAAAACTTGGTGGTAAAGATACTGGACAAATGGTGACTTTACACACTATAGACAATTCACTGCTTACATTTGTGCCTCCTATCAGCTCTGTTTTACACAGCCTGCAGTTCAGCTGTCAGTTGTCCACTGGTTGCAGTGGAGTTGCTAATTTTTGAGCGAGACATGTACAAGTACATGCGATTTGTAGTTATAGGATCATCGGGAAGTTGAAAATCTGACTGTTTTTTGTTTTCACATTTTCTAACTAATAAATGGTGCAACTCTGTAAACCCAGCAGCAGTTTTTAGGGTTCAGGAGATTAAAATATGCCTAGAATGGCTCCTACTCTGATCTCTACATTTCCCTCACATGTCTAAGAAGAAGAAGTCACGTGATCTACAAAGTCAGTACCATTCATCCACTGTGAATTGTGACTTTCACAACAATCCAACCAGTTGTTGACATTTTTCAGTCTGAACTAAAGTGATGGGCCGATCATTTGACATCGCTGGTGCTGCAAGTGTCACCAGAAACCTGAATGTTTCTCTGCATTCGTGAGACAAAACGGAAATGCAGCAGAAACTGGGAGCTTCTTTATCATTTAGCCTTTATTGAAGCATAATCTAGCAAACAAACACTTGCCTGAGGAGCTGTATATGAATCAAAATCAAAGTAGATGTGTCAGTATATTCATTTAATTATAATGCATATTTTCTCAAAGGACTATGACAATAACAAGAAATAAGTCTTAATCTGTCAGCGATGGTCACATTATCATAATTACATCACCTCTGGTATAACAAAAACACTCCACTGACTTCTCAGAGAGTTTCTCATCTTTAATATTTTACTGCTTGGTGGCTTTCTAGCAATGAAAAGGATTCTAGCCAAAGATGTTCACCTACAGTATCACAGCTCCATGTAGAGATTTTTCTTAATGAACAAAGATCTTAAGATGTGTGAAGGGTTGTGGTACACTGTCTTTAATATTTCACTGGCAAGTAGTAACAGAATCCCTAAAACACTGTTGCATGTAGAAACAGAAATCTCGGCTCTAATTTAATGAACTCTACATGGATTTGGAAAGCAGATATTGACATCCAGTATGTCGCAGTTTTGATCCTGACCTCTGCTGATGCTGGTGAGGGGTACATATCAATTATTCAGCTGCAGAGCTCCTTGATTTTTCACTTGGGGAGTTTGGAGGGAAAAAAGGCACAGGTCACTTAACAGCCGGAGCTATTGTGAGAGTCACTATTCAAAAAGCCGCTCATCTCCTGGGGTTTGTGCGGGAGGTTTTATATGTGATTCTCCTCAAATGAAAGAGCTCAGAAACAGTACAAGGCATACAAAAATACCCTTCATGCTTTTTACACCACCATGAACAGGACGTGAGTTCTCTGTTGTTGCATGTTTGGTACGTTTGTCTGGTACAACTACTGCAAAAAGAGTGATGACATACGTAAGTAAAAAGGTTATACTTCTCTTCAGAAACTGGATTCCTGTCACAATGTGTATAAGAAATCTGGCTTCTGTGTACAGTTAAGGGAAACAGAGGAATCAAATTTAGCCAAAAATGCTTCTTCTGTGACAAAAATGTAGCCTTGTGATTAATATAATTTCTTGTAAAGTCACACTAAAACTAAAACTATCCTTCAGGCATCAAAATAAGTCCATTGCCACCACTGAACAGGTGACTGAGTGTATTTCAGACTCATTTACCCTGTTATAAAAAGCTGTACGCTGCCACAGAGCCTCCTCTATAATCACACCTAACACACACAAACCAACTTCTCGAAATAAGATTCATAAACTAGAAATTCACAAAGACAAAGGCGCTTTTTGAAATAAATTTAGAGCCCCCTGGATTAAAAATACTGCAAAATGCAATTGAGAAAACAAATTAGTTCTGTATAAGCAGGATTTCTGGGACACAGGTTTGCACATCGACATGATTTATTGCAGGCACTGTTCAATAAGTAAGCTCCCAAAAATAATCAGCAGATTATGAGAAAATCTGATTACTGACCTTCTGCACGTAAACACAATTTATGGTAACAAGTACAAACAGCATTCTCAGTGCGTATTCCAGTAAAATACAACTGAAACAGGTGGTTTTTTTAGCTTGAGGACAGCAAATTTCCAAAATAGAAAAATGAGGCTCAAACACATTGATTCATTTACAGCTAGTTACTGTAACAAATGCATGTAAATGCAAATCAGTTTCTGGTAGAAAATTGTTTCGTTAAACAACCTGCGGCATGTACTATCAAATGAGATTAATGGGTTAGAGAGGTGTACTGAGCCTCAAACCAAAGTGTCAGTGTCACCTGGCCATGGCTACATCACCATGGTAACTGATGCTGCACGCCTAACCTACTCCAGAAGAGGTTACGTTGAGAGTTTAGGATGAATTTCAATCTGCTGAAAGGAGTGTCATCCTTTCACCATTTTCTCTGTGAGTGATATAGATTGTGAGCTTAGGGAATGCATTTGCAAACCTGTTGAGCCTTTTGTTGGCAGTCCTACTGAGCGAAGCCGTACAGTCACAGTAGGCAAATATTATGTGTCACGTTGTCATGGGGACCTTCATACATTCAGCTGGTAATGAGAGAAAATACGTAATTATGTTCCTATGTTTGGTCCTGATTAGCTGCAAAGCCCATTTGACACTGCTGGTGTTGCAGCTGGTTGGTCACAGATTAGAAAATTGAGAATATTTCCTCAATAACATTAATTTCACTTTGATTTGGCCGAGTGATTTCTGCGTATCCTTCATAATGGGACAGTGTTAGACCTAAATGCTCTTCTTGGGTGTTATATTAAAATGTTTAAGTCACCTTGGCATTGAAAGTGGACTGTGTAGTATATAGATATACACTGCCTGGCCAAAACAAAAAGTTGTCACCTGGATTTAACTAAGCAAATAGGGAAGAGCCTTCCATCGGATAATTACTACAGTGATGACTACATTTCAGCTGGAAACAACTTATTTAACCCTAGCAGATGCAGTGAGGAGCTTCTCATTTCTTAAACAACCATGTCGGAAGACATATCCTGTGGTCATGGAAAGGATATTAATCTGTTTCAGAAGTGTCAAGCAAAGAAAACAACTAAGGAGATTTCTGAAACCATTGAAATCAGGTTAGGAACCGTCCAACGCATTATTAAAACCTGAAGGACAGTGGAGAACCATCATCTCTGAGGAACAAATGTGGTGGGTTATGTTGTCTGATGAGTCCAGATTTACCCTGTTCCAAAGTGATGGGTAAGTAAAGAGGCGGATGAACTGATGCACTCATCATGTCTAGTGTCTACCAGCCTGTGGGGGTTAGAGTTATGATCTGGAGTTGGTCAGGTTCAGCAACGTTATGTTCCCAAAGAATGAGGTCAGCTGATTACCTGAATATACTGAATGACCAGGTCGTTACATCAGTGGAGGTTTTCTTCCCTGATGGCAGAGGTATATTCTGAGATGACGATGCCAGGATTCATGGGGCTCACACTGTGAATGAGTGGTTCAAGCAGCATGAGACATCATTTCCACATGTGGATTGGCCACTACAGAGTCCAGACCTCAGCCCCATTGAGAATCTTTGGGATGTTCTGGAGAAGACTTTGGACAGCGATCCAACTCTCTCATCATCAATATAAGATCTTGGTGAAAAATGAATGCATCTCTGGACAGAAATAAATGCTGTGACATTGCAGACGCTTATCGAAACAATGCCACGATGAACGTGTGCTATTCTCAAAGCTAAAGGCAGTTCAACAAAATATTGTATGTATTATAGTGTGCAGTTTATTTTCTTTCTTTTGGCCAGGCAGTGTATTATCTTAGAAGATTACCAGTTTTTTTGTTTGTTTTGTTTTATCAACAACATTCTCAACCTGTTTCCCTTTACCAAGGTACACCCAATTGGTTCAGTTTTTTTATGTGAAAGATGTCAAAAAAATTAGTCCAATGTCTAATATGTCTTTTTTGGGAGAGAGCCTAGTGAAAAAACCTGGTTAACAAAAGGTTTAACAAACACTGACGTTTTAGGTTGTGTCAAGCCAGCTTATACCAACAAAGCCTGGCTATGTTAAACTTGCTTTGTAGTAAAACCCACTGGTCTCTTGTGTGCATGTAAACCATTACTGTGGTAGTTAAGGGTGTAAAAATCTCAAACTGAAAGTGGGAAATTTAACTGTGAAGATGAATTTCCAAACTAAAGTGAAAGACATTTGATTATTTAAATTAAATTAGTTTAGGCAATAACATAGTGCACTTCATTGCTTATTGACTGCCTTTTACGCAGCATTGTTGCCACATTAGGACTTCATCTGATGCGTGATTAGTTTGATGATGTATAAAAAGCAGAGCGGACAAACTGCATCCCTGTGAAGTAAAAGCTGGAGGAAGACATTTGGGTAATGAAAATAAATGCGAGCTTCGTGAGACAATGTTCTGGGCTAAAATCAGCGAAGGTAACTTCAGCATTATTGTGGTTGGAAACGCTGACAAGTAAGTCAAGTGAGAGAAAGTGAGACAGATGCTGGGGAGTAGAAAATTGCCTCCTGGGGAAGATCGGCACAAACAAATAATCGTCAAGCTCCCCGGGTTTGATAACCAACTATCCATTTTCAACATCTGCAAGTAAGCTGAAGGTCTGGACAATGATATCAATCAAGATTTCTCCATTTCTGTTCAGAGGAGGAGGTAAGACCTGCAGGTCAAACTGCATGGCTGCCTGTGGAGGATGGATAAACACCGGCTGAAATGTTGCCGTCGAACCCAGAAGCCACAAAATTCCATTAGAAAAGTACACATTCAGTTTCTTTTGCTGTTCGTTTTGTATTTAATTGTGTTGTTCTGCTCCAATTTGCTCACACACTGAACTGGTCTAATACTTTCATAAGTCTGTGCCTCAATTTCCAAACTACGCTGTTAATAAATTACTGAAATTATACACGTCACCTCTGATCATGGAGGAGTAAATCATTTAAATCACCTGGACTTTGATTTATTTTCAACCAGAGCCAATTATGGTTCAGTTCATACTCAAACCAGACATCAGCTAGTCCTGCCTTTGTGTCACACTTCTCAATATTTTTAACAATCACAAAGACACTAACAACATGAATACACTGATGTTTATCTCACATAAAGTCTTTTTCATCCCTTTCCAACTGCCCTGATGTGAAATGAGATAAGAATCACTGCAGCATTGAGATCAGCTATACATATTTTTGGTTGCTGTGCTTCATATTAGATTATATTTACATCTTGTGTTATTTTCACAGATTATAGAGACTGAATCATACAAGTTTCTCCTGGTTGACATCTCCCATCCTTGGCTTTTAGTTTAGTCCGTGTCCTTATTTGTTTGCCCTTGCCTTTATTGAAAAGACTTATAAAACACCCCTGTGAGGTTTTGTTTTTATCTTGTATCTGTGGTTTTTCTCACCTTGCCTCTGCTTTGCAGCTTTCGTGTTGAAATAAAATGGCACCTTGCAAATTAGGAGCTGTGAAAATAAAATAATTTAAAAATGCAGGTAAAATTAGGGATTCAACAAGAAGAAATGACTCCACAGTAAGTAGAGCTTTTGCTGAATGTTTTAAAGGTGACGGTGTTGGTATATTCCATGTGTGCGATGTAAAGTGTCTTGTCAAAGCTCAAGAACAGACGGCTGCTACATTGGATACGCACTCTTCAGTTACTGTTATGCTTTTGTGACTGCAGTGAGAAATCAGTAAATCAGATGGTGCAGTGATTGGCTGGGGAAAAAAAACTCAGGCCTAACTGAAACTTGGTGGAGAAAAACTTCACAACAATGGCCCTCTGTGGATGGATATGCCAATGTCTGTATACATGCATTTCTGATTTGTTGGGGAAGAAAGGTAAGACATAAATCAAAACATAAAGTATAAACTACAAGACGTAACGGTCTACAGTTTGCTTGAAGGATTCAAAGTGGGAGTGATAAATGTGGTGAAAAACAAACAGAAGGCAAAAAGGAAAAGGGAAAATAAAATTTGACACTAAATAAGATGCATTTTAGAATCACAGATGTCATTAACCACAGTCACAAAAAATCTTCACACTCTAGATCCAAATGCGAACTGACGAGCTCATTCATGAGAAAATGTAGAAAAATAGCCTCAGGCCATCTGGCTAAATATGCTGCACCTTTAACACCACCCGTTAAAGGGTGAAGCAACCAGCTAAAGGCCAATAATGAGGCTTATCAACCTCTAGTGAAAAAAGGCTGCCAGTGATAAACAAACGAGATGTGCTGTATGGTGGTGGCAGAACTGTCACATCCCTTTATGGCCTTTAAATGTTATATTTGTTTCAACAAGTTCACATAGTGCTGATTATGTCCCATTTTCAGCATTCAGCGTTTGAATGGCCTCATGCTGCTGGTCAGTTTGGAAATTTGCAGAAAGTTAGCCTCACTTGCTAAAGGTTTCATAAAGGTTAGTTTGTGTCCGTGTTATTTCAGCACATGCTGAGTCACTGGCAGCTCTCACACACTCAGTGTTGTGTTTGTCCCACATTAGTGTTCGCCGTCTCTCTTTCACAAGTTCAGTTGTGGTGACTGCTGATAACCAGACACGTGAATCGTGGCATGGAGGAACACACAATGTCTGGGGGACTTGTTTTATAAGGAGCACTCAGATCACAGATGGAAATAAATGACGGCTAACCAGCCCTGGACTTGTTTACTGTTTGTGTAGCTGCTGGAACTGAAGTGACATTAAGAATAGGGTCGAACGTCTCGGGAAAAATATTTAACACTGAGCCAAATTCCTTGTATGTGAAAACCTACTTGGCAATAAAACCTTTCTGATTCTGATTATTTTCTAACAGATATTTGATTTGCGATATAAGTTTCAGCTCAGCATTCACTGTGTAAGAGATTTAGAACATATGCTGAAGTGTTACGACAAAAGATTCCAGCTAAAGTCAGCTGAGGGCATTCATTTGTAAAACCACTGACACAACAGTTTAAGCAGTTCAGATGTGCTGCCTAAACTGCAGCCTTTGTGAGTCGCTGATTGCATTGTTTGAAATGGCAACTTTGATTTACAATCTATCAATCATTCCACGCTAATTACGAAATATCTTTATTGCCTATTCACAGACATTAAAAGACTCAAATGTCAGTTAGTACTAAGATCACCAATGTAGGAGGCTCTGTTCTTGTAGAAAGATTAAAGTATAAATGTATTTCTGACTACAAAATAATTGCACAAGTCAAAACAGATCAACGATATACACCGATCAGCCACAACATTATGACCACTGACAGGTGAAGGATTAACATCGATCATCTTGTTATAATGCTACATTCTGCTGGGAAACCCTAAGTCCTGACATTTTTAGTAGCATAAAGGAGACCAACACAATATTAGACAGGTGGTCATAACATTATGCCTGATCTGTGTATATATGATGTGTTAGTTTAAAGAAATAATTGTAGTTTGACTTTAAATTCATACACAGAATTGAATGTTTGCAGCTTCTGGCTAGGCAAGTTTCCAGCGTACCACCCAAAATAAACTCACCAACCAACAGTAAATGTTCTTCCCAGGAGCCACCGAGCTGTATTTCAGTGCACAGAGCCACAGCGAAGGCCAGCGAGTGTCTGTGTTGAACCTGAGGGCTGCTGATGCAGAGGAAGTGCCGTGGGGAGTACTCAGTAAAGAAATATGAAGGTTTAGTTGCTTTGTGTTTCACTTGTGTAATCGCAGTGGAGCAGATGTGCTCGTACGTTTCGCACATCAAAAGCCTTACACTCGGCTTTGCGCTCACACTATCACAAGTCATGACTGGGCTATAGAACGTATAGGTTGAACATTAATTCCAACGACAATACAATGAGATATATAATTAGCTCCAAAACTCTGTGCTTTGTTGCAAAAAAAAGTGAAGCAGCCGAGTCCTTATCACCACATAGCAGATGCCCCACAAAGGCGCATGACAGGGGAGTTTTTGCACAGTGTTGGTTTGCACCTCGGGCCAGCCAGACTGAAAGGCTGCTGGCTCGTTGCTGATGGCAGTCACTGGCCTCTGTACCAGGCTGACAAAACCCTGCCTGACAGCTGAATTCTCCTTTCATGTAGTGTCAGAAGATCCGAAAGCTTTGAGAGCGCTGACTTATAAAAAAAAAAAAAAAAAAACAAGGACAAAGAAGGATAGTTTTACTAACAGGAGTCAAGATCACCGTTTTTGTATTTTCACAAGATTGCACCAGATTTTTTTTATTAAAAAATGAGACTACTCGATAAAAGACAAGTTGACCACAAGTTGGATGACAAAACTATGCACACCTTCCACTTAGCATTTTTAACAGCAACTGATGTAGAACCTTCAGAGGAGTACAGATGGTAGCTGAACGCGCTGTAAAGAAATAATTCTGGAGCTGTGATGCACCAACTGTTGTTCTCCTCAGCGTACAATTCAGCTGAGACATCCCCATGCAAATACACACCAAGTTCTAAGTATTATCTTTTGGGAGAATATGTAATGACTTCATTTCTGCACCGAATTACCTCCTTAAAAAGGATTGGATCTATTTTTATGCTAAGCATTTGCATTCAAGAGGCATTTGTGAATATTTGATGGCTTGCACTTGCACCAGGAAGAGGCTCAGACAGGCAGGGGAAGCCGGTGCAGAGCTTTAGGCATCAACAGCCTCAGAATGGGACCGAAATCTGTTGTGTGCTCATGATATTGAAAATGGGATGCAAAGGAGATGCAGAAACAAAACAAATAGGAGCATGTGTCTTCTTTTTCTTCATTTCCTAGTCTTTCCATTCGGCATCATTTTTTTTTTTTTTATATTCACTGAATGTAAGACTATTGATCTTTTCTTAAGTTACTGGCAAAGAGAAGCAAACGAGCTAGTGTTTACTTTCAAATTTCAGAGTAAACTGTGTTTGTATTCACAGTATCTGAACTGAAACCAAGAGATATGGAACATAAGAAGGAGGTGGTTTAAGGAAAATGTTCTTCTTAGAATGAAAACCAATTTAGCATTCTCATGTTTCATTTCTGAGGCTTAACTAGGATTAAACTATGCACTTCAGTTAGTATTTAAAACAGTAAGAAAAAAAAACACCATTCATTGCTTTTATGATTAAAACATAATCTGGTTGCAGCAATTACACTTAGCCCAAAACTAATTAACTGATTAGTGTCCTTATCGACTGATCTGCTAAACATTTTACTGATTAATCCTTTATTGTGTGGGCTACAAAAATATCAGAGAATAGTTTAAAATGTCAGAAACAAGATGCCAGAAACAATGAAGACTCCTTTAAAATCCATGTTTTTCAAAGATATTGAACTTATTACAAAAGCCAGAGAAGAAATTTTCACATTTGAGAGACAAGAACTAGCAACGTTTTGGCGTTTTTCAATCAAAAACTTCAGACATCAATAAGTAATTTTCAAGACTTCAAGAACTGATCAATTTACTGATTGTTTCAGGTCTAAATTGCACATCTATACACACCACAGCAAGCGAGTTCTTCTCAGGTATAAAGCAGGCCTCTACTCGCAGGATTCTTCACAGTTTGTCATAAACATGTTTCATGTGTCAGAAAGAGCAGAAGACAACAGCCAGCTAAAAAATTCTCACATTTTCCAGAGACTAAGATACTCTTTGACAGCTGTTGTACAGAGCTATATATGTATATATATATATATATATATATATATATATATATATATATATGTATATATGTGTGTGTGTGTGTGTGTGTGTGTGTGTGTGTGTGTGTGTGTGTGTGTGTGTGTATATATATATATGTATATATAAAAATAATTTTTTTAATCCAAAGTGATGTGTGGGAAAGACTCACTGGACTGAGAACTTGGAAGTAACACACTTTAACAACCTCTTAATTTCATGGACATGATGTGAAGTTTTTCCTCAGTGATTTAAACCTCAGCAGAGCCATAAAAAGTTGAGGACAGGAGGGTGAATTGCATGCTTGTGTAAAGACTTTCAGACATGCTGTAAGACAAAAGCCAAATCAAACAGCTCAATGAACACGTCGTAGAATTATCACAGTAGAAGAAGCCTATTTAACAGCTGCACCTATATGACATTTCATTTTAATTAACGATTAAACAATACATCTGCCTTAAATCCAAATCAAACTCCAATAAATTAGTAGGAGACCTCATGTGATTAACAGCGAGACAGCATCTTCTCTGTGGCACATTTACACAGTTTGCTCATGATCTACCCGTCAGCTCTGAAAAGCTCTTCTGTCTTTATTGCATGTTTGTCTGGATTGAGGATTGTTCCCACACTGGGAGGAGATAATGACCAATGTGACTGGATTTAATAAGCTTCAAATAATAATTAGTGTTTCTATTATTTATTTATTTTTAAATAAAGCCTGTTTTTCCATTGTATTTTCAATGTTATAAAAGGAAAAACTGCGAGCAGAAATGTTGGTAATTGGAAAAGCTGACGCAACTGACACACACAAAGAAAGTTTCTCCTCTTGGCTGAGGTGGAAAGAACGTGATAGAATACAATGAAAACAGACTGAGGGAAAAAAAATCACGATGAAGGACGTGACTTTAAAGCTCACTGAGGAGATGAAATTTTGCAAAAACTGTCAAAGCCCACGACAACACGACGCAGAAAGCTCAAACAGCTCCCCTTTATTAAAGGTAATGCATGCAGAAGCAGGTGCGGGGATGCTAAAGGGGGGTAAAGCCAATAGGCGGACGGAAATATCAGGAAACGAAAAGCAAAAAGGGCAGGCTTGAGTCCCAGAAAAAATAGGCAGGAGGCAAAAGACAGGAAAAAGCCTTGGGAGCCACTACTGTTAACGCACAACAGACAATCTGGCAGAGGGTAATTGGAAGAGGACCAGTATCCATCAGGGAGCTAACGAGGGAAAGTGCAACAGGTGATCAGGGGGTTAAGGGGGAATCAAGCGATCAGGAGAGGTGGGACGGTCTGGGGTTACTGCAGGGCAGATGGAGCTGCTGGATGTGAAATGACAGGAAAACTTCAGGAAATGGCAAACAACGGGAATAAATAACTGAATGCAAAGTGAATGAAACAATCAGATCTGGGTAGCACGATAAGGAGACTGCAACCAACGTAAATGCCATATTTCTATTACGTTTTTTACATAACTTGCCTTCCACATTATTTTTTTTCATAATTGGGGCATAAATGTTAATGGAGTAGTGCAAGAAATACTAAATCCATATGGACTCTGGGTGGGCTAAGAATCACTGTTTCATGTGCTATTAACATCATCCAACCTCCTCCAGAGAAATAAATCCAATCGGAAGAGCCTAATTTTTTTATTTAACAGATTACAAACCCAGCAGATTTGCACAGGATGATTATTACAAATCACAAGAGGACTCAAAGTAATTTGTGTCCTGAGCGAACAAAGCTTAAGTGTAATAAGCTGCAGAGATGAACATTTAGATTAGTGTTGCAATCAAGGATGCATGTGAGGTATGAAAGTCATGGAACAGCAGCCTTTTTAATGGAAGAGAAAAATATTAGCCACATGGATTTGATCTGTACAACAGTTTGTGTCAGTAAACTACATCCCCATTTTTATCTGTATCAGTGACAGACTAACGATGAGTGAACAACATGTATTTTGATAGAAGAACCCAATTAGTCAGCTGCGATTAATCTCGTCTTGAGGCCGCAGTAATTCGCTTGTCTGGTTGAATCTCACCCTGCAATCCATCTCCACCTTCCCCATCACTGCCTCACATCAGCAACAGCTGACCCAATTAAAACAAATTGAATGCTGACAGCTGAAGTCCACTGTCTGGTCAACACTTAGATCTGCTGAGTGAGAAAAAAAAAAAAAGCAGTTTCAATCTAATGCATGAAAAGCGTTTATTCCAACACAACTCATGTAGTCGGGTTAAAAAGTTTGGAACTGTATTGAATTTGTTGAAAGTTTTAGTGAAGGTGTGAGCAGATTGTCTGTGTGTACTGACTGCACACATGAACTGCACATTATGCATTTGCTATGCAGACCGCACACTGCATGAAGGTCCACATGGTTCATGGAAACAAATCCAAGCAGCTGGCAGCTGGGTGATGGTTTGTGAGCACAAACAGTCAGACAGACATTGATGGACCAGCAGCAGCACAGGAACAGTTTTCTGCACAATCTGCCTCAGTTTTATAGGACTGGAGATGAGATTACTAGTCTAGCAATAAAAAAATTAAACTTTAGTTGCTTCATTATTTTTGTTATATTTTAATTTCTTTTTTTTTTTTTTTACATTTGAGCATTAGGACTGACAATATCATTTAATTAAACTTTTTTTATGACTTCATTACTCTGCAGATTAAAAGGTAATGTAAATAACCGTTAGCTGCAGCCCGCATTGTGTGAATTTGTGTGCAGATGACATTAAATGTGCTGTTAGGTATGAAATTACCAAATTCAGTTGCCACTAAGTATGTTGCTAATTTTAATATTTGCACTAACGGGCTTTATTGAAAAACACCTGAAGGAAATGCTCGATACTTCGTACTGTTTGTTTGAAATTCCAAATTTTTTTCATACTTGTGGCAACATCTAAAGAAAGTACAGTCTACCTACAGCCTCACCCAAAGGCAGGCAAATACGTTGTGCGATCAAATTAAAGATTTGATTTAATAGACAGATTTAATCAAACAAATCCGAGGAGGTCTGAACTCAGAAAAGAGACGCTGCATGAGAAGATGACAGGCCACATTTGTTCATACAGTCGAGGAAAACATCTCCCACATAATGGCATGGGTGTGTTTGAACCACAGCACACTTCCTCACTTAGTGTCATTAATTATGAAAAAGAGCAGAGGAGTGAGGAAAAGAAATAAATCAACTGCTGACAAATCTTGAAAGCATGTAGCAACAAAACACTTTAGTTTGTTCTTCACTGCCTTCGCAAAAGAGCAGCGGTTTTCATCATGGATGTCTAAAGCTGTTTCCGTGGATTCAGTGATTCTAATTCGGAGGGAAAATCTTGGTGCATTTTTTTTCACAAGCATTTATTTAAATGGTGAATGGTCTGCATTTATATAGTTCTTTTCTACCTTACAGCTACTCAAGCGCTTGACAATGTTTTCCACATTCATCCATTCACACAGGGGTCCGGGATCGAATCGCCAACCTTGCAATTAGCAGACAACCCGCTGTAGCACCTGAGCCACAGCCACCCATGAATCATTTTATCCTTAAAATACCTCTCTGGTCATTGACTAAACCTGATTTAACCCTTTGATCCACAACATGGGTCAAAAGTGACCCAGATTCGATGGAAAATGGGGATCTCTTGACCCATGTTGTGCATCAAATGGTTAAAATGGCTGAAATGTAACTGAGCATCTTTGCTTCCTCTAGAATGTGCAGATCGTTGAAGTCTCTCCATCCACCTCTCAGATGAACACACCAGCTTCACTTACGACTCTGATCTGGCACTGTGAAAATACTTTGCGTCACACAAAGGCATTTTGGAGTCATTTAGTCTTAGTCATACATGTTTCAACCGGAAATCTATTCTGAAGAAGAAGAACGGCTCAGAAAAAAAAAAAACACCAGCTGGACGATTTTTTCATTTAATTTTCACCAGAGGGGGTCTTTAAGCTAGTCAACCTCAAGCCTTGCCAGAACCCAACTTTATCATAATAAGTGGCTTGAGTTGCCCAAACATAATTACAAAACAGTGACCTCTAAATGTTTTTTTATATTCAAAATAAAAATTTTATGATGGCACTAAGCAATTTGCAGATGATACAATCTAAATACTTCTTTGCTATGCTAATCCAAAACTTTTAACAATTTTAATCACAACGCATTTAATACTGGAAATTAGTCGAAGGTGAATGTAATTTTAATAAGACAAGTTAAGCATTGAACATGGTGATGATTCAGAAAAGAAGCACTTCTTTAAAGTGGTGCTCATGTTGCTCCATGTCTGCAGACAGTTACTGTACTGACTATAGGTTATAGTATTTGGTATATCAGAAATGTGCTCCTGTGAGGTTCTTTGGTAGGCTTTATGTTGCACACTGGTCAAAAACCATTTAATGCAGTTGTAAGTGTATTCTGAGAATCTTTTGTTGTGTTTCTTTAATTGACTCCAAGCAAGGAAGTTCTTATCAGTACATCACTGTTTATCCCTGTATAGAGATAAGTGGCCTGTTTTCCACCATAGCCAAATCTCCACCTGACTTACAACGGTGCTTTTCATATTATTGTTGTGACTTCAGCAACTCAACAAGGGGAATAATGACACCAAGAACATCTGCTACAGTAAAAATTGACATGGGATAATGTTTGAATCAACACTCTTATAAAGAAGGCTTTTATTTGCTTATTTTAGACTCTTCGTGATGATTTAGCCCTCTGGAGTCAAACTAATTAATTGCTTTTATTGCCAAACATTCTCCAGTGGATTCATATCCCTGTATTTCAATAACTTCTCAAATTTATTGGAATTACCACCCAGAACATTCTCCTGCTTTATATTCCCAGTCGTCACCCCGCTCACGTCCTTGCTCTCTCTCACACAGTCTCCAGCCCTGCCTACAGGCTGCAAACAGCAAGTGCTGACAGATGAATCAGCACTGTAATAAATGTACAGCAGAATATTTATAGGCACTTGTTACATTACTTTTGCGCATACCAAGGACAGCAAAGCTCTGTACAGTAAGGAAAAGTTGCGCAGTAAAGTTCTCTTTGTTCTTTTTCAATGAGGTCTGACATGTGGTCTAGTGATCAATTCACCAGAAGGTTTAAAGGGTTCGGGCTATTATAAGCACTCTAATGTTCATACTGCCTGTAAATGTGCCCACTGCTCTACCTAGTAGTTACTGAATAAGTCATGAAGTCTGCCAGTATGTCAAACGGGGCAGAATGACATTTAATTGCAATTTTTCTGACGCATACTGAGATTTGATTTGTGATATAATTTTTCAAAGTCCTGCATCAGTTCAATTTTGGCTGTGTGATAGTTTTAAAATGTGGCAGAGCCTTTCCACGTGAGGCAGAATAAAAGCATGACTATCACACAACGAGGACAGTGTGAATTTATACTGTGATTGACACAATTAATTCCTGGGTCAGGCATGTTGCATAATATATACACTTAATTGTTGCCTTTGTGATTTTCTAATTGCAGTGTTTCAAATTGCAATTCTGATTTAAAATTGATTAACTGTTCAGCCTTGAATATATTTAATAAATTACATTTGTATTCATCACATAATCTTTTTACAGTAGAACAAGATCAATAAGGCAGCCAACGACGTTGTCAACCAATAGAATCTTGTCACAGATCTGTGCTATTGGCATACATACATATATCAAATGTCACGTGGAACTGCAGTGCACAAACACCTGACATATGTTTGCAGTTATTTGGAAACACTGTTCCACAGCTGAGAAGCACCAATTCAGATGCATGTTGCAGGAAAATGTGTGAAGAATCCTGTTTTTAATTGCAAAAATTCTTGCCACAATACAGATTGCATCAAAAAGTAGTTACATGTTTATTTTTCTACTGTAAATAATCTTGCTGAGTAAAAATTAAAAGTCTGTAACACACAAATTAATTTCTTTGAAGTGAATATCAGGCAATTTACTGATTTTAAGCAAAGCTCCAAGATGGCAACATGTGCCTGTGAGTTCGTCCATTACTTTGCTCCACAGTAAAATATATTAAGAACTGAATCGTAATCACATTTTGTCCACGAACAACAACAGCTTTGATTTATGACTAAATACCTGCTAAATTACTTCATTAGTCAGTGTTTGCACACATTCGAAACCAACATGATGATTATGGTAAACATATGTCAACATGCTGATGTTTAGCATTTAAGTAAAAGTGCTGCTCTGTCTTACGCTGGGCTCACATTACAGAAATTTGGGCTGATTTACAGAGAAATTACTTGGTAATGTGAGGGCTTTACAGATCCAGTCTCAACCTGATGATTGCAGACTCATCAAGGCTGCCCTAAAAATAAAATAATTACTTTGAGATTTACGAGCTAATTACTGCCCAGACCAGCACACATGTTTATTATCATTCTTCTTTTTTCGCTCCTTCATCTTTTCTTTTTCATAATTCCAGAACATTCCACAGGTGCTGAACTCTGATTGGCTGCTGCTGAGTGACTGACAGGGGGCATGTTATCAAAACTGCTCAATGGGGGAATAAATTGCCTCTCCCTTCTGAGGCTGTGCTGCTTTCTTTCTTTTTGTTTTTGCTTAAATGTTCGTTAAACGTTAAATGTTCAAGTCCTTGAGTCTAACATTAGCAAAAGAGAGTAAAACTAACAGCTGAAATCTCACCTCACGTTCTCACTGAAAAATTAACAACCCACGTCTTCCCAAACATTTTCTCATTCCGTCTCCTTTTGTTTTTCTCACTGTGAGGCATTATTAAATGTTAGAAAAAGTTTCTCTCTGTGTTTACATCCGTGTCCCCATGAGATCACGAGAGGCGGTGATTCCCCTGATTCCCCCCGGCAGCATAATCCTAATAACATCCTGTAGCACCTGCTTACACGCCATTACTTTCACATCTTGTAGCGTGTGCATGTCTGAGATTAGAAAAGAATATCTGCAAAAATTCTCCTTATGATTGGAATTTAAAACTCTGTAGTGTGAGCATATTGCGATTTTTCATTAATAACAAAAGTTGCAAGAAGTGTTCTATGGTATAATTTAAAATGTAACATATGTTATCTGGAAATGACTAAATCTATAGTAGCTTCAATTTTTTTTTTGCATGACTGATGAAGTCAGTCATCTACAATTCAACTAATTGCCATAGTGACAAGATACTTTTGCAATTTTCGGTTTATTATCCATTAGTCTGCTAGTCTGAACCTGCTCTGTCGCTTTAGATGCTGCCTTCTCTCTCCACCCAGCAGCAGTCCTCAGCTGCTCCTGCCGTCCTGATCATCACCTGCTAGCACCTGCACCTCATTCACCTTAATCAGCCGCCCAGTTTACAGCCGCTAACACTGGCCTTCTGCCTCATTGCACCGTACCGCTCTGGAAGGAAGAAACGAATAATTAACCACTAAAAGAAGGGCATCCCTAGTTTGTGTTCCAGTAAACATCTCCGTAAGCAGGCTTTCATAGTGATAATAATCATCGTTTGCATGTGAAAAAAAAGATCAGCATAACCTCTACGCATAGCAGCACGTATCCGTAAGGAAAAAGCAAGAAAGGGGAAAAAAAATCTGCATTTCACCACTTCACCATGGCAGCAGCAATTTGTGTAGTTTTCTGCACCAACCTGCTACCTTCAAGTAATGAGCTCTCAGAGTTGCCAAATTAAAATCTTTGAGAAGAAGCTACACGATAAAAATGAAGCAGCAGAAAGCCTCTGCAAATGAAGCCTATTTTATTCCCATTTTTCTGCAGTGGAAGAGATTTTGTATTTGGTTTATACTGATTATGCCTTTTCAACTTCTTCTGCACCGAATGTATTTTTCCTACCTTCAGGTGTCATACATTATATTACATTGAAAACTTAAGCAAATTCTTATTCTGCAAAAAAAACACATTTGCCTTCTTCTAAAACTGTATGAAAGACTCTTTTTTTTCCCTCCCAAATGCCTGAGAATCCAAAAGTATGCACAAGCCTGACTTGTACTTTCCAGGGCTGCATACCACAGCCTGCACAAGCATGTACACAAACACCTGCACACATCTATGCACAGGAACATGCTCCCTCCTCCCCTCTCTCTGAGGGTTTTTTGTTTTTTTGTTGCCCACACATACATATTCCAACACTGCACTCATTGTCACTCTTGGAAAATCACACCAGATAAATATCCAAATATAACCGTCCTCTGAGCATCGGCGGAAATGCTGATTTACTGCGATTCTCAGTTGACTTGACGGGTGGATTTGCTTGAAGCCATCATGGGAGCCGTCATGATCATTTGCAGCTAAATCAGCGCTGCGTTAATGACTCGCTCTCAGAGGCTTCACGGCCATTCTGTCAGACAACACACTTGTAATACACATTCTCAGAGGTCAAAGGAAGCTGTCAACAAGCTGCTTTTCATCAAAGCCGTACTAATGAAACTCTTTAAAAAAAAAAAAAGAAAAACGTGTTTGTAACGGCATACATGACACACATACATCTAACACTGGTTGCTTAGACTATTGGTTTTGTTTCCTGCAATGACAATATTATTATCATCAGAATTCCATATGAACTTTGGATTGTTTTCAAGGAATCGCTATTTTTTAACGCAATCTGATCTGTTGTTTTATTGTTTTGTCTTTTGAAAGACAATTAACCTGCACTCTCCCTTACTTGTTTTGGTCATTTTTCCAGCTAAAGTGTAACAATTAACTGTTTTTGTTTTGTTTTTTTGCTATATACGACAGTAAACCAAACATCCTGAGGTGGCAAACTGTTAATGGGGAAAAACAAGAGATTATAAAAACTCACTCTGGATTCTGAGAAACTGTGAATGCCATTTTTCACATTTTCTTTGACACTTTATAGACAAAACACTTAACCAAGAAAACAAATGACCGATTTTGCGATAATTAATACAGCTGTGTTAGCTGAAGCTTGCAGTTCAGTACTACCTACGCAACAACCCATAACCCAGATCAACAAATACACACAATAAACAGAAGAAAAGAAGAGAAACGCTGTTAAACGCCAATCTGAATAATATGCATACAGATGAAGTAGGACGGGAACGAAGCAACAGCATCACTGTTCGTACAACAAGCACATAAGACATTTCAAACTACAGCCTGACAAAGTGCTCCGCAAACAACATGTAGCTGAGACATTTCCCCTCGTTTCTGCTTTTGGTAGCACGAAGCAGAGGAGTGCAGCAAACAGCCCACATGGCGGGCATGTGCGAACCTGCTCAGTCCAGCTATCCAATAAATTCCCCTCGGCTGACTGTACTTAATAAAAGCGAGAGTTGAGCTGGTTTATGTGCTGTCGCCATGCTGCTTTGTCCTGGGAGCAGACCACTTCACTCCAACACATAGTTACACTAGCGGAATATTTCTGTCTCATCCCTGAGTGCGAAGCTGACACCAGAGACATGTCGCCTGACTGTCCGCAGTGAGTCAGCTGCACTAAATGTTTCATTCTCACATGCCATAATGCATTGTGGTGTGAGAGCTCGTGTTGGCCTCTAGAGCGCCGAAACTAAGTGCATGCACAGTTTATGGCTGTGTGAGTAGTGCACAAGGACTTTAAGTGCACAAGTCTCAGTGGTAAATTATTACAAGAGTCAGAATATGCCATTCCTGCACTTGTCTCATCATTATATAGGAAGAACATGTATTTTTAGAGATGTCAAAAGTGCACTAATGACTCTCTGGCTCCTCTCTGACTGAGAACGCTGTCGGCCACTTACAGACAGATTATGGGTCTGTATTTGCAGCGGAAGCATTCAGAGCAATTATCAGTGAAATCCAACAATATAGCTCGGAAAATGACAGGTCATTTGGTTGTAACAGTTTTTATTGTTCAACATATGCATTTGTACGTCATCGACGGTGTCCTTCAGCATTAGCTCCAACAGCGCTGTGCTCCCAAACTGTAAAAAAAAAAAAAAAAAAATGACAAGCACGGAGACTAACTGTTGCTATTAATGGGATCTCTGTCATGTCCCTGCAGTTTATGTTAGAGGGCCTGGAAACAAGTTCACAAACTAAAATGAGTACAAACGCACACAGCAGCCAATAATGATGCTGGCTAACCGTGCAAGAGCCGGTGAGAGAGTGAGGAGAAGTGAGAATGTTTGATATGCATGACGTTTTTAAAACTAATTACGGAACGACTGTCCTAGTTTTTAAAAGTAGCATAAAAAGACAATGAGGCACAGCCAGCTTTTTTTTTTTTTTTTTTTTAAAGGAGGAGTTTCACTTTTAGGGGAGCTGACTTACTCTATCTCTGGCGAAGAGCAGGATGAGAAGATTGATACCAACCTTATGTCAGCATTCAGAATACTGTAAGAAGCTGCAGCCAGTTGTCTCCTCATAAAAACTGGAAACAGGAAAACAAGCAAGCCTCTGTGCAAAACCTCCCTACCAGCACCTTTAATTCTCACTAATTGCCATGATATATCTTGCTTGTTTAATCTACACAAAAACCAAAGTGTAAAAACACTGCGTTGTGGTTTGTGGAGGTTTGTGTGTGGGACTATTTCTTGGACGGGTGCAGTAACTTCAGAGACTTAACGCATTAATTAGTGAGCCTCAGAGGTATCGCAGGAAGGGTTTTTTCCCCCCATTTTTTTCTTTTTTACCTTTGTACAGAGCCAGACGAGTTGTTTCCCCGTTTCCACTACTTTATGATGAACTGGGCAATGGAGCTATTGGCTTTAACTTCATATTCGCAAAACAGAAATAAGAGGATTTTCAATCTTTTCATCTAACTTAATGCAATAAAGTGAATAAGCCATACCTTACAACTGGCAGTTCAAGTACTGAGATACAGACTATGCCATCTGTCTTTTTAAAAAGTTGCATAAATAAAGCAATTCAAGCACTATTGATTCTTGAGAGCAGTGGCCTTTTCTGTATAAGTAGTAAATATGCTTATGAGTGCTCTTCATTTAGATCAAGTTTCCTGAAGAATGACTGAAGAAGGGACCATGCAGATATTTTGGGAGCACAAATGTGGCACAAAATGATCCTTTCCGTCAGAGTAACTGTAGTAGCTGAAACATGCACTTTGGAGGTAAGTCACTGGGGGCACCTCAGCAAAGCTCCACCCTGCAGACGCCTATGGGTGCCAAGCTGAAATGGAGACCTGCCTCCAGGAGGAATGTTTACCCAAGCTTAGCACAGGGCCTTATTGCTCAAGGAAGCATGAGTAGACTTCTGTCTGCGTTTCACTTTTGCACCAGCTCTGTGCCGTTTCAAACTGGGACCTTCCCAAAATGATCCTTTCCTCCCCTCCCCCCCAAGTGATGACAAGAATAGCTCCTCTAAAGACATGGAATGGAGAGAAATTAACCATGTGTGATCAAGCGTAAAGTAACTGCAGCAAAAAGAAAAAAAATTCCTGACATTCCTAAAAGTATGAGAGCAAGTTCAAATCAAATGGTGTTCAGGGAGTAGAGATTTAGCTTTGAGCAGTTTCATTCATTCAGGTGATGTAACTGAGGGAGGAATGACGGAGCAGATCAGAAAAATCTCTTTGCAAGTTTCCTCGCACACATAATCACACTTAATGCGGATGGAAAATTTTTTTTAAAAATGTAACTCCAGCTGAATGCAGAATTGTTCTACTGCCAGTACTTGACATTTCATTGTACTCTCAAAAGGAATGCAATGTGTTGTCACTGTACATTTCCAGGTGAAGTTATGCACTTCTCTGGAAAATATGCTGTTCAATTCAGCACTGCGAGCATTCGGGTTGACACAAATGTGCATTTAACAGTACTAATGAATGAGGCATCAGATCCATTCACTGTCTCCAAATCAAGAGTTGATTAGACATTATTGCATATTTAACACAGGCTTGCTTCAGCCTACTTAGTACTGAACTATTCTGCCCTTGTACTGTATTTGTAGTATCATGTTAGGCTGCATGTACATATTAGTACAGTGAGGAGCCTCTCTGTACTGATCCTTGGGGAACCTGCAGCTTTTCTCACTGTGCTTTGTCCTCCATCACACCCTCCAAATAACCTGATCTCCAGCAGACAAAAGAAGTTCCAGTTTTCTTATCAAAAACACACAACAGGAGAAGCACACACCTTGTTGTGTAAAGCATAAAAAAAGGTATTAACCCACTTAAACTTTCTCCTAGTGAAGCACCAATCGTAAAGTAACAAAAGAGCTGCAGTACCGGTGTGTTACCTTGTATGTGCTGGTTGACCACATTCTCCAGCCGATCGAGCCTCTCCATGATCCGGAGAGTGTCTCCTCTTTTGTCCCCCTCTAACTTTCTCTCCGGTAAAGGCATCGGGACCTTGATGTAAATGTTGGCGATGTAGTTAGTGACCCATCCGACATAGAGCAGGCAAACAATGTTGGTCATGCCGCTCAGGATCACGCATGTGGACACCAAAGTTTTGGTTCTCCTGGTGCAAGCCATGCCGACATCCCTCCATACAGGCTGCAGTATCCCGTTCAACCGGAGCACAGGGCGACAGTCAACCGCAACAACAAAAAAAAGGAGAGAAGAAAGAAAAGAAATCAACCCTAAAATACCGAAGTTATTCCCAGCGACTGCGCAGCAATGCGATATCCAACGCGCAAAGCATTCACTTGGCAAGAGCCGTGAGTTTTATTTTCAGGACTGTGTCAGGTTAGTGTCAAATATCTACAGGTGAAGGTTCCCTCTGTCGCTCCATTGTGAACCTCCGTCAGCTCCAGTTGCATTTGAGGATTAAGGAAACAGGAGAGACGCGGAGCATCCTGCTGCAGCCAATGGGAGGGATGGAGAGGACTGACAGCCTCCCCGCTGCACGCGTCCCCGCTGCGCACTGATTCACTGTGAAAGTGGATCTGACCGGACTATTTCCATAGTAAAGGACGTGAAGTATTAGAGCCTATTTCTGCACAGGCGGCGAGAAGTTTGCGCCACGCCAACGTTACACTGCGTATGTGCAATCCAGTTGAAACACTGAAGCGCAATCTCTGTCCCATGCATGAGCAGGCAGATGCGTAAAAGCGATTTTTTTTTTTTTGAACATGAAAGAGCGAAAAACTGTGCACCCTACCTGCTGCAATACTGGATAAAACCACGAGATAGAGACAACGGGACTCCCTGTGAAATCGAGGTGTGGGGTCATGTTACAAGGTCTGGCTCTGGTCCACCTCACCATGAAGCCACACAGGAGACAGAAAATAGCCTGCACCCAACCCACATGCCGCTTTAAATTACACAGGTACAGGGAAATAAGACAAAGAAGCCATTTTCTGCCAAACTGTAAACTGCAAATCATTAGTTTAACCTCTAAACATTTCCATTTTTGAGGCAATCCATTGTTAATGTCTCCGTATGCATGCTCTTCTTGCTGATGATTGGATTCAAATTGTGGACTTGTCTATATCCAGGGTTTATTTCCATCCTCCCAGGGTTTATGGATATTTTTTATGCATGGTTTTGGTCTCAGTTGGGCTTGTTTCTGCAGCCAGAGAAAATAGGGCCTCATTAAATGACACACAGCTGAAGGAAGAAGCTTGAAATGTAGCCCCTGTGTAGGAGATTTTTCAGTAACACAGAGCACTAATTCTCCTATCTGCAGGAATGTAATGTGTTTGATGCAGCAGAGCCCCTGGATTATGTGGATCTGCCAGTTGTTTAGTTGCTGTCCCTTTCTGTGTGTCTAAAGCTGACTGATTTGTCATTTATTTGTCCTCTTTAAGAAGATCAAATTATTTTAGGATATCCTGTGTTTCTCTGCAAATGAAGATCTGAATGCACATGAAAACTGCAGTCTATAGACAGATTCTATTGCTGGCTTTTTCTCTCTTTTTTCTTTTTCTTTTTTAACCAAAATGCTTGATTGTTTTGACAGTGTTTTCTAGTATCATCTTTGCCAGATGATTATTTGCTAATAACAGCCTTTGTCATCCAATCTGCCCGACAGCTACAACACAGCAGGCTGCCAGAGTGGAGCTATTATATTCAGCAATGAAAAATAAAATTTACATGAATATAGTACACAAATTATGCTTTTAAATGCAATACAAAGTGCTATAGTGACACTTGTGTTCCCGTCTTTCTCCTGAATAACTATGATGGAAAGAAAAACAGAGCAAATGCCGACCAATTTCTGTGTTCGCATCGATATCCAAATCACTGACTTCTGAGAGCAAAATGCAACTGAATCGTCCTCTTTGTGGCTAGCTGCTGTCATACACCTTGATTATAGGGAATGATATAAAGAAGTGAAAATTGAACTGACAACGGGAGATATGCTGCAGTTTGAAAGAGAAAAGTTTTCTAATTGATTTTCACAACCTATTTTTTAGCTCAGATCTGTCACTATGCATTAGCACCATACAAAGGTAGCAACAATTGAATTAATAGTTTAATTTGTCAGTCAAAGAGGACTGTGTTGTCTGATTGATACCTTCCTCCTGTGATGGGCACATCAGCAGGTATTGTTATTTTGTAATATCATTTTCACTCAACCTCAGTTTCACATTAATTTGACTTTTCTGACACTTAAATATTTACATATTAAATGCATATAAAAGAACAATACTGCTGGATTTTACATTTTAGCTTATTTATTCTGATATGCATATTGTGTATGACTTGTGTATCTCATGAATAGTTATCACCTTTGCATGCCCCCTGGACTATACCAAGTGCCTGGAGGAGAAGAAGTTGGATTAGTTGATCATTTGTAGAGGTTTATTTGTAACTTCTATCCCTTGTGTGTGTGTCATTGATTTAGCCAGCTAGTATACATCTTTCCCAGTAATGTCACCCACTGAGGTCTGGTACATTGTGTTTTAGATTAAGCAGTGTGTGGATGATGGATGGATGGATGTTGGGCCACAAACCAGTGTTTTCAATGTTACAAAGCTGGCTCTCTTTACACCTGCCAGATCACAATGGTAACTGATGCTGCACAGCTAACCTGCTCCACAGGAGGTTCTGTTTAGAGTTTGGGATTAAAATCTGCTGTGTGAAGCACCTGAATTTATTTGGTGCAGCAGAAAATGCTTAAATATGTTTGTGTGCATGATCAGGATTTGCTGCCGAGTCTGCAGTGCTGGATATTACAGCTAAGAGAACGCAGATTAGGAAATGTACTATTCTGCAGGCATTTATCATAGAGAATATTCAGTTACTAGTGTTCATTTCACTGTGATTTGGCTACAAACTGATTTCCACTCTCCCCGGCTTTCCCGACATCTTTCTGTGTGGAGTTTCTATGTTCTCCCTGTGCATGCGTGACTTTTCTCCGGATACTCCGGCTTCCTCCTCCTACAGTACAAAAATATGCTGAGGTTAATTGGTGATTCTAAATTGTCCATAGGTGTGAATGCGAGTCTGATTGTTTGTCTCTGTATGTAGCCCTGTGATAGACTGGTGACCTGTCCAGGGTGTCCCCTGCCTTCACCCTAAGTCAGCTGGAATAGTCTCCAGCCCCCCATGACTCTAATGAGGATTAATCCATGTATAGATAATGGATGGATGGATGGATGGATGGATGGATGATTTCCTGCATCTGTCATTATGAGACGGTGTCAGACCTAAATGCTCTTACTGAGTATAATGTTTCAATGTATGGAGTTAAAGGTTTAAGAGCTCCAGTGTGCAGTTCTCATATTAGAGATAATACCCTGTGCACTTGGTGGTAAAATACACACATCAAATTACACCATCATTCTCTGTCAGCATTCCCCTAAATTTTCATATTCTGCACAGCTCTCCATTTTACCAACCTGTTCCTCTTGGCTGAAGTAGGCGGCACACAATCAGTTCATTTTGTGTGGAAGAAGAGTTACATGACGCCTCTTTTCTGGTTGTGGGCACAGAGCCTGGTGAAGTAACGCTGGGCTAACAAAGAAAGTGGACAGCCACAATAGTAAAACCCACCATCTCTGACTGAGGTTTTCTTTTTGTTTCGAGCCAGCTTACACAGAAACAGCCTGGTTATGGGTCATTCAAACTTAAACCATCACATTTGTAAAACTATTCCTGCTCGACTGCCTTTGATTTGCCTCAGATTTTTATAGCATGAATTTCTTAAGAGGCCTGATATATCAAATACTTTCACAGAATTTCTTTAAAATGACCGCTTTCAGCACTGATCAGAAAATACATTTCAGAAAATGTCACCAGCTGACTGATGCAATAAAACTGCAAAGTGTGCTCACAGATTGGACTTTTCATGACTGCTTCAATGCTCGCCCATATTCAGAGACTCACTCTCGCTTTTTTAGAAAAATTGGTGAAAATTTCAGGCTTTTATCTTAAATGGCTCCTGAGATATTGTCAAATACCATCAAACAGCCTCAAATCTCAAGGTGTGGAAAAACGTACTGAAAATAGGTCGACGGGCAATTTTTCAAGAAAAACTGAATCTTATCAAAAAAAGTACTTGATATATCAATCTAAAATTTCTCAGATAGAATTTTATAATAGAAAAGTTTCAGGCAAATCACAGATAATCGAGCAGAAGCTCCCTGCAGATCTGAGATAGAATAACCCCGATGTCAAACTTGCTTCGTGCTGCACTTCAGATTGCTCTTAGGTTAGTTGCCTTTTGTTGACCTCTTCTAGGGCAGAAGTTAGTTGATACTTATCTTTTTAACCAGCACTCGCCTTTTTAAAGATCTAATCTCTGTGTTCAGCTCAGCTCCTGACGTCTCTGTAACCCAGGTCACATGACGGACCTCCTGCTCCGTCCTGTGTTCAGCTGCAGCCATTCATGGCTCTGAGATGATCAATGCAGGAGCTGTCTGCTCATTCATCTCAGCTAACAGACCTGCCACAGTACCAAAAGGCAGGGGTTTTTTTCTTTAGTTTTCAATATGTGAAGGTTTTTTTTTTCGTTTGCTAGTTACATGGATGTAATGAAAAAGCATTTTCTTGCTTTTCAGCCTGTTTCTGTTCATCTTAACCCATTAGACTCTCCTGAAAGTCAATAAACTGTTTCTGGGCTTTTGTGCCCCCAAGCTGATGTGAGCTGCCCTTGAAAAAAGGTCTGTTATATAAGTTTAAAATGTTGCATGTAGGATATAATGCACAGTTATAGAAGCCTATTAGAGCTGAAATGACTTAACAATTAGTATAAATAATGTGTTTAATAGTGACTTTTTCAGCCAAACATTAGAGTTCAAACAATTCTATTGTGAGGACCGTCTGCTTTATACCGCCGTCAAATGAATTTCTTTGGTTTTTGACAGCCAGCCTGATAAAAACAAGCAATTTGAAGATATCAGTCTGAGCTCGAGGTTAATTGACATGTATTTTCACTATTAATTGTTCTGCAAGTTATATTTTTTGATGTCAGACAATGATAAACAATCTCTATCACTCTCATTCAAGGTGACAGCGACAAATGTCTTGTTTCATCCATCTAATAATCCAGAAGTCAAAGACATCTCATTTGCAAAGGTATTAAAAAGAGCACATTTAAGAAACTGGAAGAATACTTGTCATTTTTCCTTGAAAGTATCAGCAAGTAATCAATATAGTTGCAGATTAATTTCTGTTATTAAACGAACTGTCCCATGGATCAAGTCAGTGTTTCAGCTCTGAAATGATGTGATGTGAATTTTATTCTCAGATTTTCTGGGTAGAACCATTATTTAGGAAAATGTGATGAATCAGTAATAGTTAAAAAAAAGAAATGGTTGCAGCTTTGAAGTTTGCATAGTTTTGATTTTACTCATGATTTATTAAACTGATGATTTATGTAATCCTGCTGTGTCAATGTTAGATCAAATATTTAACCAGCCAAACTTTCATCCTCCCTAACTCGGGGGGTGGGGGGGTCCATGTGGACTATGGTTTCAAATTTCACATCATCTAAAATATACTTCTGATATGTGAAGTGTAGAAATTGTAATATTCTAATCCAAACTTGGGATATTTTCTTTCACTGAGTTCAAGCGGTCTGTGTGATTTCCAGACTGCAGACTGTGCACAGTGTAGAGATGAACACAATTAAAGTGGATTGAAATTATAATGAGAAAATTTTTATCTCCGCTAAGTCACCAGACAGTCAAATTGAAGAGATTGTGATCGAAGATTAGCTTGTTTTCCAACTAACAGAGTGGTGCACCATGATGTATGAATAGCACTGATGTGCAGTTTCAGCTCTGGTTTCACTTTATTGTTGGTGATGTTTTATGACTCTCTCTGTTTAGAGGCCACCGGAGAAAAACTGAAGCTCGTACATGAGTGTCCTGCAGTATTGCCACTGAGAGACAACCTCGATGTTGTGTTGTGCACATTTAACTGACAAGCCATAAACACCTGCAGGTGTTAGACCTGCAACTTCTATCGATTTCTTCTGAACCGGAGCCAGGCTCAGGGACATTTTGAGGCTGGTATTAGGGCCTATGATCCTCCTCCTGAATGATCCACTCAGCCAAGCAACTGTCACATTTAGTCAAAGCGAATAGGCTTCTTCTGGGCTGATTAATTACAGTGGGCAAGAGGTTATCCTATAATCATCAGTGTGAGGTCCCCGAGACAAAGACACTACCACTGTAAGTTCTTCAGCTGCTGAGACAGCGACCATTAATCAACAAAGCTCACGCTGCACATGTAAGTATCAGGCTTTAACAACATAAAAAAGATAAGTGCATAATTGTGAAGTTTTGCAGCAGCTTTTAAATATTCTACTGAAATTGAATTGCAACTCAGTGCTATAAATTGTAGAGATTTGTTGTTAAACAATGTGTCCACAGTGAGGCACAAATTTTGGAAAAGAAGGTGCTGCTCTGAGGTTGACCTGCTGATTGTCATAGTCTCCACCTAAACTGAGAACTCTGTGGACACTGAGGCCAACAAGAAAAGGGAAATTTCCCACGAGACACAAAATCGCTTTCAGTTATTTCATTTTTAAATAGTGCACACTGCAAATGTTGTACAGGAACCTGAAAAAATCAGTTAATTTGAGTTAGGCAGCTCTCCAATTTTACTGTCATGGTCACTGTCAGTATTCTGTCTTCACATTAATATATCCACAAGTAGAAACATTTCACTTTTATATACCACATGACTGCATGACATTAGTCTGTTAACACAATTACACAATATCTGCAGCTTTATTCACACACACGTGCATCTAAATATAGATGTACATGCGCCAGTGCAGCCATAGTATTTCACACATGTACACACATATGATTTATGAGACTTACAGTTTTCTGTGGGGAAATAACACTCAGAAGTAATCTTTTTTTCTTTCTGCATATTTTCCAATTTTTAGGATTGAAGAGAAAGTACTTGAACAGCTCCTGTGCAGTTCAAACAGTGGTAAAATAAAATGAAATGAATATTGTACACGGACCATTTCAACAGATGAATACATTTATTTTTATGTATTTGGGCGATGAATGTATGCTTTCAGTCACCATCCGACTTTTTATCACCTGCACCTTGTTCAAAGGCATGAGTGGATTCAAGTGGTATTACTACTATTCCCTGGCAACAGCTAAAAAGGAATATTTTCATATCAGAAAGACTTGTTTTTTAACTCAGCACCATGTGCTGAATATTTCTACTTTTAGATAATGCTAAGGTAGGTGGTTGCAAATGTATATTTCCTGATTGTGCGATGAGAAACACATTAAGTTCAAGCTCCTGTATTTGTAGAGCCCTTCATCAAGTGTGTCTCAAAAGACTCCACGGAGAGAAAGTGTCAACCTATCCAGATTTCTCTTATCGTAATCTTTCACATGACAGAATGAAGTGCTGTAATACATGATGAAACAAGTGAAATGCGAAACAAACAAAGCGCCAGACTCAGAAGAGCCTCATACGTCTAATTAATCTACAAGAGGTGGACACAGACCTGTGCTGTTTAATGCAGTATAACCAATTTCAACAGTTCTGTAATGAAAAATACATTTACAAAGCTTTAAGTATGATGTTGTGTTTGTTGAGACGGGTTAAGAGAATAGCTAGCTGTGGTAAATTACTCTTTGTGGTGTTTATTTTGGATTAAATGGTGTCATACAGTGTTGAGCAGAACTGGTGTGGACAAAATACAGTGAACACCTTATAATTTCAAGCATGTTGAGGTAGCGATGTTGCACGGATCTTGCACAAAATTTCATTACATTGCACAGATTTTGTGTTCATCCCCCTGTGCATAATGTAGCCAAATTTTTGTCAGCAGTCAGGAAGAGGCATCGTTTCCTCAGCACATTCAAAGCTGCATCCACCTGGTGTCGTCTGATTTGAAGCACAGCATCCTTTCACTGAGAATAATTTTAATAATCTCATCTCTCTGTACATTTTGAGGTCGGTGATCTGAGTGTTATTAACATGCTGCGCTCTGCAGGCTGCCTCTGAAGTGCACCAAGTCATCTTTTTCGAATAAAACCACCAAAAAATGAGAAGCCACAGGTCTTGAGGAGGTAGACAGCCTTAATGGACCAAGAAAGCAATATGTGTGTCTTTAATTTTGGAAAGTATTTGCTGAGTAAATGGGCTCAGAAAATGGCTGTAAATGAAAAGCGAGACCCAGAGGGGAACCAATGAGGGGACTGGTTTGTACTCTCTCAGCTGGTGAGACGCAATTTTTCAAGATGAAGGCAGTAAAGTGTTTTTTTTTTAAATGTAGAAAAATTAACTGATGTATCAGAAAGTGATGGCAGAACACTCAAGGAGAAGCAGAAGTTCAGTTTGACAGAATATTGAAAGAAAGAGATGGACGAGTTCACCTGGGCTTTGCAAGGAAATCGAGTTTACAAAATCAGTTTGGTGCCCTGAAAATGAAGTCATGGGAGGAAGCAGGAGGGAATCAAAGAAGGTTATCATCATCTGTGTCTATTGGAAGAGAGAAAAACAAAAGAAAGCAAAAACGTAACATTGTCTTTGTGTGCACATAATTTAAGATTTTTCATTCCAGTCAAACATGCTGCAATTAAAAACTGAAGAAGGACAAACAGAGAAAAAAATGAGAGATATTGTCAGAAACAACGACATGATGGGAGACTAGTACTGAAGAATGACCTCCAGAAGACACTGTTTCTGCAGTTACGCTCCTCTGCAAATATCCTTTTGTCTAAGGAAAATTGAAAAATGAATTTCACTCAAAGATCCTTTGTTGCTAACTTATTCTGTGATGACTCAACCTCATCCTAACTTAAAAAATAAACGAGACAAACTAACTTTTGATGTTTTTATTCTGACGGTTTCATTCTATCTTCAAAAAAAAAACTGTAATGAAACAATGTCAAACATACAGGACAAGCACTGGTTAGTTCACACTGTGTATCCAGTATGTTTTAATTTAATAATGTTAACCTGTTCTGAGGACATGAACGCTCCCTCACAACTCACTGCTGATTGTCATTGTGCGTTTTATTTTTTTGTGTTACCTTTTTTGTGTAGTTATATATTTAAAAACTCCAAATAACGTATTCCAATGAGGAATGCCTTCTTTTTAAAACATTAAATACATACATATATATATATACTATTGAGGCATCTATATATACGGTAACCGATGCTTAAATCCCTCACATGGTTTCACGTACAAAGCCACATGAACACAACACAAACATGCATCAGGCTTCCCAGATAAACACAAACTTAAAATGTTATTCTGGTTGATGAGACAGGAAAGTGAATTCAATAATTTACTGTAATTCCCTCATTGAACATTCTTTACAGTGAATGTGAGCCTTGAGTGGTAGTGAGTGACTCAAACTGCTAAAATCAGGTCAAGCAAGTTGAACAGTAAAGCCAAGCTGTTTGAAAAGACTCAAAAGTTCCCATAAGACAGCGCTTATCTCTGATATTCAGTGTGGAAATATTACAAGTATTGAGAGGTACACACAGAATTTCACATATTTGTCAAAGCAACAGTGCTTCAAGTTCCAAATGCTACAGATCATGAGGAATATACTCTGTTCTGCTGCTATACACCGTTCTGAAACCCTGAACCAATCTGTTGAACACATCTTTATAACGAGCAGATTCTAGTCATTTGGGGCATTGAAAAGAATTGTTTTGCACATCACTGTAGAGTCCCAGAGACTTGTAGAATCACTGACAAGGTACACTGAGGCTGTTCCAGCAGCTTGTGGTGACTGAACATCTTACTAACTCATGATGCTGGTTTTTCCTTTCATTTGTCACCAAATGTAACACAATCCAGCATGATGTTGGCTCAAGCTGCTAACATGTGAACATCAAACCAGGCAAAGAGCATTGTGGACTTGTAATTGATGCCTGAACTCTGACAGCATCAAGCTTTTCATACACAATGGAAGTACTACTGCACACACATTGTTTAACAATTAATACTAACGGTTTCAAGTAACACCAAGATACTACTGTGACTAACCCTCATGCATGATTGCTAATCAAATTCTCTTTCTATGTCATGGTTATCAGATGTTAAAATTCTCCATCTAGACTGGCAGCTATTTTTCGGCTTCATGCTTCTGAGCGTTTCAAACCTCTTTTCAGAAAAGAATTTCAAAGTCTGGTGGCCCTTTAGTCGAGCAGAAATGAACTCATCATCACTGACCATTATATTAGAGAAGACTAATGCCCACCATAAAATCTCCTCTCTTTGCCCTACTTTCTCCATTTCAGCTTTAGACTCTTTTCATCTTTCCTGCAAGACTGAAGTGAATTTGGCCAAACTCAGCAGAATGGAGCAAAATCCAGACTTTGACATCATGCATATAGATATGTTGCTCTGAATGAGAATCCCAAACCCTCTACCGTATGTTTTCTTTTTTTCTGAGGATGACGATGAGTAAATCTCTTCAAGGCATTGTGTGGCATCACAAGGATTGGGATCATTTTAAAGTCAATTAAGGCCTTTATTCCCCACATCCAATCATGCTTAAGTGAATATTCTTTGTATATTTGTCTTAATACACAGAATGGGTTCCTTTTGTCACTGTAAATGAATAAAGTCACTCTCTTCATCTCTGAACACTACTTTCTCTTAAAATGGTATATATTGTACTAACCCTAGAGCACTTCAAGTGTAATCCTGCTTATTAAAAAAACTAATCTGTCTTAAATCCCTTTGTTTATAAGCCTTTAAGCCAGGAATGATTCATTCATATTTCCTAACAAGGCTAAACATTTAATGCTGAATCTCAGTGTGCCTGAAACTCCTAAAATATCAGGTGTAACAGGCAGAACATCAGGCAGCAAATCCATTTAAACAATTTTTGAGTGTTATTAAAGGTGGCGTCTCTTTGCTGTGGGAGACTGACTTAGAAATGAGCTCAACACTTTGAGTCAGGGAAAGTGTTTTAGCGCTTGTGACCCAACATGTTTGTGTGATTCTGAGAAAAAATAGGAGATTCTGTAACAGATGATGTGAAAACAACACCTCTGGTTTCTGAACTACTGAGGTCACAATCAGTCTTCCAGGAAAGAACTGGTACTGTAAGTAATATCGATTTATCTGTAGAGTTTTAATCAGTAGCTGACACTGTTGAATGCATCATGATCCTCAGTTGTATTGATCCTTTAGCAATCATCAATTGTGCTGGGGTGAAATCTCAAAAAAAATCTAAGTTCGCACTAAAAACAGGCCAAAAATGAACACACAAACACACACTGATAGATACAGAACGAAAGAGACTCCATGAAAAATTATCAGACGCAAGTAAAGCCATTTACAGCTGACTGCACAGCCTTCAAATATAAATAAAAGCCTTTCATACAGTGAAATCATGAAGTCGACTGACTCTGATGCATGTTAAATAGCTACAGTCGACACTAAAACAAAACCTGGGACAGGACATATCAGCCTGAATGAATTCATTATAGGTAAAAATCTGTCATCTATAAACTTTGAGGAGATCTGTAAAAGTCTTTATGGCATTCAGGTGAAAACAATTACATGCTTTAAACAAATGACAACAGGATAAGTCAAGTATAATGATCGCTAAATGTTGCTTAACAGATTAAAACATTTAAGTTCATTTGAAGCAACCACCTAACAATAAATTGTACAGATGTTACATTGTATATGTATTATTTGCTGTCTGTCAATTACTACTGATGTTGATGAGAATACCCATGAAAAATGCAAGTTTCATTAACATGTGGAGGTTTAATTAAAGACTCAATTAAAGAAAAGACAACTGTGGCACATTTCACCATGTACATGCTTTACTTTTGTTTTTAATATGCTAGAATAGTATCGATGAAAAGAAGAAAGCGATGCATGTCGGGGTTTTATCAGTTTGTTTTAACAGTACTACATACTTTAGTGAAACATTCACCCACAACTGAATATGAAGAAATGTCTGAAAAATGGGACTACTGTAGCAGAAAGGAAGCAGAGCTCAGCGTCTGTGTATCCAGATATGAACAAGAACCAAGTTTTATATGAATCCGGGTGTGAAAGGCAGGACATGAACAGATACTGAAAGATCGGAATCTATTAAAACTTGCTCTTTTCAGGGAGTACACTGATGAGTTCGATCCAACTGAAAGTAATTATCATTAATCTAATGTAACTGATCTATTAAAATCTCTCCAAATCTCAAGGGAGAAGATGTAAATGAAAGGAAGCAGAAGTTAGATGGGCGTAAGATGAAAACAACCAAACAGGACATGCAGCGGGCTTTTCTAATCTTTTGGAAATCAGAGCTGTGTGATAATACAATCTGCTTAGTTTCACTTAACTTTTAGATCTATTTGTTTGAAATCCCCACAGCAAGAACAACATTGAAAGTACAAACTCAGCCTTAAACTTCCTTGAAAGGACCATGTCGAGGAAGGACAAACACTTGACAAAAATACTTGACATTATTGTGTTTCTTGTCTACAGCAGACTGAAAGGACAAACTGCAGGTGTATCTATGAAAAACATCACTCTCATATCTGTGTAGCCTCATAAATTTTAATAGGCAGTTCTTTAGTGGAGTGGCTTTACACATCCACTCACACAGGGTTACATAAAGCATTATTGACCTATACATTTGGTGAAAAAGATGCACTTACATCTGGTTACACCCTGCATGGCCTCAGTGCTGCAAAATGGTCTCTGGTGTACAGTCTGCACTTTACTTTCATACATCAGTAGAATCTGATTTACACTTCAAAGCCACACAGTGAAGGATAGGGGGAGAAGAAAAGACAGGGAGGAAAGACGATGAAGAGAAAGAAAGAGAGACTGAGTGGCCTGTGGCTTAGTTTTGATTTGATTTTCATTAAGCACGAGAACATAAAAGTAAAATCAATTAAAGTGTGAATCTTTGCTCCCCCTGGTCACTGCAGGTTAGTGCATCTCTGCCAGCAGGACTAGCAGGGAAGATTCTCCACATCCAGCTGTAAAGTTACAGATCCAGGCGCAGCTTTGATTAGTGATTTCTTCTCCAGCTTCTCGATCATGCTGCTCCTTCTGTTTCTTTTCCTCGCTTCCTTTGTTGCAACTAACCTTTGGCTCCGCAAGAGCTCCCCTTTATCAGACACAGCAATGAAATCGGGGCTGTGAACTGCCTGCTTTGACTGCATAAAACACAACCTCAGAGACAGGAAGGGGCTGCTCAGTGTGCTTAAAATAGTTCTGACCTTATTCTTGTAACCTAAAATAGCAGGCATCATTTACTTTACATTAAGCTAGATTAAGTCTCCAACATCCCTGTCTCTTGAGATTCTGGCTTTGCATGGTTGCAGGGTGAAATTCAAATTAAAAAAATATAATTAGGCATTGTTTTTTTTGCTTTTTAAAAGACAACACTGATGAGCAAATTGATCATTTTTTTCTTCATATATAAACCACCATATTTCCGCAACCATAAGGCGCACTTAAAAGTCTTAAATTTTCTCCAAAATGGACGGAGCGCCTTATAATGCGGTGCGCCTTATGTGTGCACCAAATTCCAAAATCTGTAAACGTTCTTGTGTGACTTTATAATAATAAATTTTATTTATAAAGCGCTTTTCCAAAAACTCAAAGACGCTGTACATAAAATACAATAAAATAAAACAAAACAGTTAATTAAAATCAATAGATAGTAAAACAAGTTCAAGATAAAATACAGAATCATTTTAGGAAAGCAGATCTAAAAAGGTGAGTCTTTAAAAGGGATTTAAATGTGTTGAGGTTGGTGCAGTCACGGAGGGCATGGGGGAGTGAGTTCCAGAGTGTGGGGGCGGCAATGGCGAAGGCTCTGTCCCCCCAATGTCGCCGGCTGGTCCTGTGTGGGATGGAAAGGAGGTTTGTGTGGGAGGAGCGGAGATTCCTGGGGGGGGGGGTGTAGGGGAGGAGCAAATCGGTAAGGTAAGAGGGGACAAGATTATGGATGGACTTGAAGGTAAGGAGAAGCAGTTTGTACTGGATGTGGTGTGAAATGGGGAGCCAATGGAGGTTCTGCAGGACGGGGGTGATATGGTCGTGAGAACAGGTTCGGGTGAGGAGTCGGGCAGCAGAGTTTTGAATGTATTGAACTTTATTGAGAACTTTGGAAGTGGAGCTGAAAAGAATGCTATTGCAGTAGTCAAGGCAGGAAGTGACGAAGGCATGAATGAGGGTTTCAGCGGCTGAGAAGGAGAGGAAGGGGCGGAGACGGGCGACGACAGTATGATAACGTTAAAGAACCTGATGCCTCTCATGATACGGTCGCCAATGATGAGCGTAGTGGGGACGAAGAGTGGGGCAAGTGGTGTACGGGAGATTGTGAACTTACGGGAGAGGTGGAGTGGAGGGCTTCCAGCTGAGGTTGCGTCGGGGCTGGTGTGCAGAGGAGCCGCCGCGGGTGCCAGCTGTCCCTGTGGCTCAGTGTCGGTAAGGGGGGAGGTGATGGTGGAGCGATGGAAACGCAGCGATGAGGATTCTACAAACTCACGTTGTAAACAGCTGCTATGATGGTCTAAGTCTTTGCCGACGGACCCGGCGGAGTGGCGGCGCACCGCGTCCCGCAGCAGACGTCGTCGGGAGGTTGCGGAGGATATCCGGGTTTGGGACCGCTGGGTTTGTTGCTCTCTGGAGGAGGACCGAGTGCTGCCGGTCGCCCGTGGAGAGGAGACCCTGCCGGTGGAGCCAGGCTGAGCCCGGGAGCCACCGCACGTTTGCGGAGAGATGGTCTTTGCGCCGGCGTCCAGCGGCGACCGGGAGATAGCCGCCCCCGATGAGGACACCGACCGATCCGTAGCGTTGGACATCGGGAGGTCCAGAGCCTTTGGCGGTCCGTCGGCTGTTCGGCTGGGAGCCGTAGAAGTTCCGTCAGCTGGCAGGTTGGAGGAAGAGGAGGCGTCGCCGCCGGGTTGGCGGGCCGGGGCTTTGATGAGCCCACTTGACTGACTGAGAACATTTCATGCTGACACGCTGCTTATATAGAGAAAAGGCGGACGTGACAGAGACAGTATGAGAACGTTAAAGGGGGAAGTGTGGGCGTGAAAGAAGACACTAAAGGCACGCCCCCAGTTGGTATATAGTGCCGGTATTTGCATTATGCAAAACAACATGGGTTTGGCGTCACCGTCCCTGTTGATCTGTGACTCCATGCGCGTCCATCTCACAGCCGCTGTGAAAAACCAAGTGCAGCAAATGAACTCGGAGCTTGCTATCATTCCGGGAGGCTTGACGAAGGAACTCCAACCGCTGGACATCGGTGTAAACAGGGCGTTCAAAGTGAAGTTGCGAACGGCGTGGGAGCGATGGATGACAGATGGCGAACACAGTTTTACTAAGACTGGGAGGCAGCGCCGGGCGAGTTACGCCACAATTTGTGAATGGATTGCGGATGCTTGGGCTAACGTGTCTGCTTGCACTGTTGTTCGAGCTCTCGCAAAAGCCGGCATCATTTATGAGGAGCCGCACGGCAACGAGACTGACTCTGACAATGACGAGCGGGAACCTGGCGTGTTCCATGGAGAACTAGCCCAGCTGTTCATTTCGGATACAGAAGATGAGGACTTTGATGGATTTGTGAATGAGGATTGATCAAAAAAACAACGTGAAAACATTGCTAAATACTTCAATAAAGTACAACTGAACTCAGTTTTGCTTCCGCTGCCTTTTTTAAAACACACGCTAGCATGCATGTTTTAAGCTAGTACAGGTATGTTTTACCTGCACGCGCTCTATAATCCGGTGCGCCTTATGTATGTGTTAAATACAGAAATAGCACCCGGAACTGAGACTGCGCCTTTTAATACGGTGCGCCTTATGGTCGCGAAAATACGGTACCTGACCAAAAAATCCTACTTGAGCCGCTCATTTCCACAAATTATTGAAGGATCAAAAATTCTCTCTCTCTCTCTCTCTCTCTCTATGTATATAGTCTTTATAGACAGACCTGGACTTTGTTCTTTTATTTGCAGCATCAGCCTCTATTTTACAGCAAACCATCCATCCCTGACAAGCAATATGGCACCATATGTTGCTCTACTGTTCAGTACACAGCTATGCACAGATGTTCGCTCTGCAGAAATGAGATGGATAAGACAAAAGAGCCCATTTGGATCGAGTGTAATTTGCAGAGAAAGTTTAGTGACCAAAGTCATCTGTTTGACCATCAAAGAAAACAAAGAAGCAACTGCCAGCCATGTGAAGCTATTTATAGGAAACAGCTAGCCTCTATGACTGCAGAATTACAATAATTGCAATTAGTGTTCAGTTTTGAAAGAGAGATTGTTACAGAACCCAGCAAACCAAGAAGTACATAAACATGAAGCTCTTCATTGGTCTTAATTACAAGGTGTAGTCAGAGAAAAAGATGAATGTTCCAGCAAAGATATGCCTAACCTACTCAAGCATGCATTAGTTTAATTTAATCATAGCTTTCTCACCCACTGGTTCTCACAGTTATCCAAACTGTTAGTTTTCACAGGTTTGCATGGCAGAAGAATCACACACCAATAAGTGATGCAATTATAGATCTGCATCTAAGAAATTACTGTAACCATGACAAAATCACAACCATTATCCTTGAAAAAAACTTCTACAGATAAACCCATCACATGCAACATTATGCGTGCATTCAAGAAGCAAATCTGCCATTGACATGGTTGCAGTATAAATGAATCATATATAAAATCCCCTAATCTAAATAATGAAAACATCCTGGCATGTGTATTAAATGTGGCATGAAGGAGGGGACTGTTTTTAGAAGAGCATGCGTAGGCAGATTATTGGATAAAAACTGTACAGATCTCAAGCTGTTTCTGAAACATATCCATTCTGTATGTGTCTTTGCATTGTGGATCTCTTTCCCAGTGAGATGAAATTATCAAAATCTGATGCAAAACTGTTTAGTCTTTGTAACCTACTTGCAAAATATTTTATTTCTCTGTAGTGCAAAACATCTGGAATGCCAACTGTTAATCAACGGCCACGTAGCCTCTCCAGCTGCCTTGCCACGTAAAACCTGACATATGCTACTGACGTGTCCACAGACATTCCACAGCAGCGGGGAAACCATGAACTCTATAGTGATTGATGGAGAAATAGTTATGAACTTTTCAATTCTATAGTTTTTTTGTTGTATTTTCTTCCATGTTTGTCTTTGCAGCTACATATATTTGTTGTCCACTGTTAATCAGGGAAAATATGAGGAAAAATTCCACACAAGACAAGGCCCTAAAGCACAGGATTGATTATGACAGGAGCAAAGAAGGTACCCTGGTGATGTTGTTCCGAAGTCACGAAGCCTGCAGATGAAGAAAACAGAGACACAATTGTGTTTTTTTTAAAAGAATGATTGTGATTATCCTCCAACCCAGCCATGTAACCATGTTTATGAAGGTCCCTTAACTTCAGTGAAACAATCATTGTACCTCAAACCACAATGTTTCTCTCATCTTGGCAAAGAAATTATTTTATTTTGAGCTATGACTTTAACTTTAAAAAGTTTTAATGTTTACCACTAACCAGACTCTATCCACAGTGCTAACAACTGATTAAAGAAATTCATCTTTCAAATGTTATTTTTTGACTTTTTAGTGCAGAGACAAACAATATCATCGAGCTGACTGACATCAGACGACAAAACATTTCTGCGTGTTGCTCTAGAAGATACAGACAGATGACGTATTCTGTTATTCAGTTTGGTGAACTGGTTGAGCCAAAAATATTTCTCTGTCTCCTCACTTCTGTTCAAATTCACCTTTTTCACAACCAATATTTTAACATGTCACAGCAAGATAAGTACAGCTGTTATAGCTAAAACAACTGCAGTTGATCTTGTTCCAGGTTCCTGGTATTGTGAATGTTGGCTCACTGTCATGGCTTACTGGGACATTTAACTGGATGATAATGGGCTTGCATGGTGTGAAAATGTCTCTTAACTGCCATTACCCATTCAACTGTGGATTGTGTGACAACAAACAACAAAAACAAAATGGTGTAAATGGGCATGCAAAACACATACATTGCATATTTCATTTACTTAATGACAGAAACTCGTGCACACAGTGCATCATATACACAAAGACATTCTACAGAGTAAACTAAGCATACTTTCAGTCAGCATTTTGTACATTTGGTTGTGTGCAAACAAGTCTTTTTTTCCCCAACAACAGCAAAGTCATGATCTGCGCTACTTTGTCGCAGACTGGCTAGAAATTGCCACCTTTGTTGCTTGTATTGGTCTGGTTTACACATGAGACAAAACTTTCTTAAATTGTCTCTTGAAAGTACACTTAGGATTCTGTTACCAAAAGCTGGGTGTCCTTTGCTTCCCTAAACTTGGTGTGTAAACATATATTGAAAATATCCAAATTCAGGGTTGAAATGTTTTATTTTAGAGCTATTTTATATTTAGCTAGAAGATCTCTGGTTTGTGTCCTGGCCTGGGACTGGGATCTTTCTGCATATAGTTTGTATGTCCTTCCTGTGCATGCATGGATTTTCTCTGGGTTCTCCGGCTTCCTCCCACAGTCCAAAAACATGCTCAGGTTAATTGATGATTTGGAATTGTCCATAGTAGACTGTAGACTTGCAAAGCAAGAGGATAGTTGATGTGTGGATGGACACATGAAGAGTTCACTTAAAATGCAACATTACATATTTATCTCATCCTGTTATTTGTAGGCTGGTACTGAATGCAAAATCTGCACCTTTTCTGTGCCTGATGTCAATTTCTTCATGATCTTTAATCCCAGAAATCAAATAACAGAAGTTGACTAACAATACTGCTGGTCAATTTTTGGACTGTAATGTGCAAGAACAGTCTTACATGTCACAGTTTATTTGTTTAGGAAGGCAGTTTATACTTTGTTGGACTTGTTGCATAGAAACCAAAAAAATAAAATAAATTAAAATAATACAAAAGTACACTCATTTCATCAGACATCACTTCACCACTGCACATGCACAAGTACAATCAATCTTTTCTGAGTCTCTTGTAAGTGGGTCCTACATAAAGTTGTTCATTCAAAATCACTCTTTTATTGTACAGATAAATAGGACAATGTTACTTCAGCTGTGGCTGGAAATTTTATTGCTGCTTAGCACAACATTGGAAGAAATAAGCAGAATTTTGTTAGCAATTATTCGTGTAAGGTCTTGTGTACTCTTTTTACAGTGTGAGGACCTGACAAACAAAACCTGCTGCAAGCTTCAGAAAAATGTTTCCAGGGACAAGTAAAGATGCCGCCTGTATCTGTGACATCCCATGACTCACAGATTTATGTTTTGTAGGAACAGTACAAGCAGTGTCAAAACAGTCTTCTTCTGTTTGTCATGTACAACGCACAAAAGAAAATACCGCAGCAGAGTGTTATCGGATATTAATATGTGCACTGATCTGTAAATAAAACATCTGTTCCCCTGCAAATCTGTCACTGGTTATATAAGTTTAAACCAGATAAGCGTGATACACAACACAGATTCCTAGAAATCACATGTATATAATTATTCTGCCAATATGTTTTGAAGAAAATATACACTACCTTGTATTGTTCTAAGTGTATGTTTTTAGTTACTGCAATTGTGTATTTTTATACAAGTTCTGTACAGGTATGTGTATTTTACAGATTGCACTTTAGCTTGTAACACATCATGCCTGACTTATTCTCTTTTTTCTATGCTAAATAAAATAAAAATTTGATCACAAAAAAAGAAAATATACACCACTAGTCAAAAATTTGGACACACCTTCTCATTCAGTGGTTTTTATTTAATTATTTTCTACATTGTAGATTAATACTGAAGACATCAAAACCATAAAAGAATACATATGGAATTATGTTGTAAACAAAAAAAAGTGTTAATCTTCAGTATTAATCTACAATGTAGAAAACAATACAAATAAATAAAAAGCATTGAATGAGAAGATGTTTCCAAACTTTTCACTGGTGGTGTATGTGTTGCTTGCATTGCATTTGATCAACTGTTGGAACAGCTACTGTTTCATGCTGGTATCAGGGTGGATGGTCGGTGTACAGATTCCAGGACATTGACACTAGACACAAAGGTTCAAATCCTGACTTCAGTTTGTGATTAGGTTTGTTTTGGGTTTCGGTTTTATGCAACAACAGCATTCAGAAAGTCAGAGAAAAGCTCACGTTTTTGTGAAACAGTTTAGTAACAATTGAAACTGCGAGATGTGACTGGAGATATCCACTTGCTATACCTTCCTTATCTGTAAGGTCTTGGAGGACTGGAGCCTATTCCAGAGGCAGATTACTTTCTGGCACAGAGAACATGCAAGACATGCAGCAGATTCAAACCCTCAAGCTTTATGTGATGATCTTAATGCTAACATTTCTCTTTTATTGCCAGTAAAAAATGACCAGGCAATATGCTTCTCTCACAAATAATTTTTGTGTCTCCCATTAGCAGTGCATGAACATACAGCGTAACTTAGAATGAATAGAAATTATGTACATGAAAATAAAATGTCCCTGACCTTAATTCCTGTTATTGCTAAACACAAAATCCTTGTGCAGACGTTGTATTTGCAGGTATTTTATATGTTTTGCTGTTATGGCACATACCTGAAATGCACCATTAATTGCCTCAGATGTGACATTTCAATATAGGAAGTCTTCTGTTTTATATCCATCTGTTATATCCATAGAAATATATTCACTTCATCACCAGAGATTTAATTTCATTGTGAGCATTGTTACAGTTTCATATTTCACTGCCAAGACTGACACCAGGATTTGACTTTCTCGCATAAAGAACCACATGAAAAGAAACAAGCTTTGAAACTGCTCACATACTAACATGCTGTGGTTTGATATTACAACTGTCAGAAATTATATGCTTTTTCTTATAGAGCCTTACAGCAACTGCAAGAAATGTTGCTTGCTTGTTATGGCAAAAAAAAAAAAAGAGAGATGAAGGGAGATATGACATTACAGAAACAGAGAGGCAGGAACGCCGCATAGCATTCATGAAGGCAAACTAACTGATATCGTTCTTGTGGCATACTGAGCAATAAAATTAAATTGCCTCCCTAAAACAACAGCATCAAATCCCATTCCCTGTGTTTGCAAATGGGATGTAATGGTGCCTGCTTCATATACATGCTGAGCTGGCTAAATGGTTTCTCCCCCTGAGCTCCCTGCTGGGTCACTATGGGTGTTTCACACAGCTTGAGCACGTTCAGTTGCATCGTCAATGAAACCCGCAACCCACAGGCCACCTCTATTTAACAGCCTCAGCTTTGGTAAAATCTGCCCATCTTAACTCCCTCTGATCGGGAAACTAATGGCCTGCACAAGGAAAGAGTCTGAGGTGTTTTGCTGAGCAAAGTGGAAGTTCTTAGTTTGCTGCGACCAATAAATGGAAACCGTACGCTTGTGCCTCCGTTAAACTGAAGAAATTGGCGGTGACTACAGGTGACAGATCCATTTTGGGACTAAATTAAATCTGGTTTTCCTGGCGCACTAAGTAGGAGAACTAAAGGGGGTGGATGGTCTGCTAGTGGGATTCATCATTTGGACGGCAGCCTCTGGGAACACAGGGTGAGGAGGACAGTTTGTCTCAGAGAAACCTTCACATCTCCAAGTTTGAGAAGCTAAACTCTGGATGTCTAACACAGACATACTGGCTGCTAAATTTATCGAAACTCTATGTAAACTTTATCCTTGAGGCATTTTGTTTAAGTCCTATATTCTACATTTTTCCATTTACAGTCAGTTACATTTATTATTGTATGGCGACAGTGACCAGCTTTTTTGGTGTTCCATCCTACAAATTTACTGCAGTCAGAGAACAGCCTCTATGCACAATCTGCTCAGCACCGCACAGCAGAGTCACAGTTAGCAGCTAGCTGATGAGCATAGTGGAGCGTTCAGTGGCTGAGAAGCCAGATATTTCCCTCGGGAGGTGGTAGAGACCAAAAATACATGCAAAAGGAGAGTTGCCAGGTGGACACAGACATGACTCTGTATGAATGCTAATGTTGCTCTGCACCTTTTAAAACGTGTAAAGAAGAACTGCCGGTCAAAGTGTTCTTCTTCTCGCCTTTAAAGGTGATGATATGTCAGAGTCTGTTCCTGCTGCTCTCATTAAAAGTCTCTACATTTTGTGTTTCTCTTTTTGCACTAGCAAACATGTGGAGGTCAAATAAGTGGTATTCAGAATGACTTAAAATCTAAAACTCTTCGTTCAACATCCAATCATGGGCCATACCAGGAGATGTTTTCACCTTAAATTTGGGCAGATATCCATTTCTCTAAGATTATCACATGCTGCTATTGGATCATGGGAAACATGGTAATTTGTTGTTGTTGTTCTTTTATAAGCAAAGCAGAAATAAATGAGTGTGTCACCTGTTGTCTTAAACCATTCAGCAGCTAAACACAAAAACGGATAAGATACACTTGGTGCACCAGCTGTAATTAATGCAGGATAATAATTAGAAAACTATAATTTAATCTGACGGCGCAGTCTTACAGTTAAGGCCTCCATGTTTACATTCCTCTTGGTTGGTTTTGCTACATTACTCTGTGTTGAATTAAACATTTCTAATCATACTTGCTTTTCATCAGGCCTGCTGATTATTAGAAGTCCGTTGTGTCTTGAAACTCATTCTAGTGTGTAAGGCATTTCTTTTAATATAAGCTTTATATATGTTATAAGAAAAATAAGACATGTTTTTGTGTAAAATGAATAAACTGCATAATTTGATAAGTTAAATGGTGTTTAATTAACTGAAAACTCCTCAAGGCAAGCTTTGGAACCCTCAGTTAGATGACAGGCAGTTTTAAAGACTATAAATAAAGCTAAAACAAACAGAAAGATGACGCATAATGATGTTGGCGGTTGTCATGTCTTTTTATGGTCACTTGCTGATTGTTTATGCGCCATGTTTTAATCAGATTTACAGCCAGCGAGTGGATGTATGGGAACCAGTGGACAGTGACCTTGACGAGTGCAACTTATCGAACTAATTAATTCATTACTGTTCCTCCAAGTCCCATAAATCAACTTGTCACTCTCCAACTGGCAGCAGATGTAGAGGGCAGTAGATAATCTATTATGATCATGTATAACTGCTGATACAAAACACCGTTATGTTGCTGAGGATGAGAGGACACGAGAGCCCGATAAGCAGGAGGATTTTCAGCTACTTTCTGCACAATTTGCTGCGTGCTGATTGCACATTGATTTACACCGTTGCCTAAGATCTAACACAAGTGATAAAAACTAACCCTTAAGTGTTCTTCCACAACAATTTTTCAACATATTGTAAAAAAAAAATCAATACTCCCTTCACCTACCACACTCACATTCAGTGTAGTGTATAGATATTTAAGCTTTCAGTCTGTCAGAGAAGGAATGCAAAGGTTAGTTGTTTTTTTTTCCATTGAAAAGGCAATTGCAGACACACAGTATATTCCCATAACACAGTTGCACTATATATATATACTATTCTATTCTGTGGACTGCACTTTGCATTGTACAGTGAATTTCGAAGCATGTATCCAAGTCCATACATTGCTGCAAGGCCTCCATTCACCCATCTTGTCATATTGTCACTTCTTCACAATAAGCAATTAAGAGCAACAAACTGTAAGTCTGAAATGGGTCGTAAACATGCCAATACTTGTATCTGGTTTATTGTAGGGTTTCATTTTTGCAACAGCTTAACCTGGCAAAAACCAACAGTTACAAACCCGTACACTCGTACATGGACTTCATGACTACTGTATCATATCGATGACTATAAAGCAACAATATACTTAATCTTATGAACTGTTCAAAGTGAAATGTGTTAGAACAACAAGATAATGGAAGGAAAAAAGGAAATTTTTGGTTTGATTTTGGTAATGTCATAGCCATCCAGCAAAACATGAGAGGAATGAGGAGGAACTTGCAAGCGACAGCACGCCTGTACATCAGCCTCTGATACGTTGCTTGCATCCCTTCTGCAGATTATCGGAGTGAAATAGTATTTTAGTTGAGCATGAAGATGGTAAAGCATGAAATTTTCACAACAAGCTTGAGACATGTACTTACACAACACAGAGAAGTCACCCACTCAGAAACCAACCACACTGAGGAAAATAAAGATGGTTGCCTGGTGAAGGTTTGCCAAGTGTTTCTCTTATTTTTCTCAGAATCAGTTTTATCTTCTTTGTTATTAAAGCACATTGTACACTTAATATCATGAATGAAAAGTGAAAATGGGCCCTTGAAATTGGCTAACTCTTCTATCAAACAGGATCTTTCTGGGTCTTATGTTACTGGTGTTGCAGTGAGCTCTGATACTCCTCCAGGGCTGTTCATGCGGTGTGTCACCACCCAGTAGCCTGTGTCTGACCGACAGGGTTTTGTTCAGGTGTGGACCTCTCTGAACCCCACAGTCTCACTTACCTGACTGCACCTCCACCCAACACACCCCCCTTTAATCCTCTAAGTGTAGGGTATTAAAGCTCAGCACCTTAACAAAGGATGTCCTTTAAGCTTTGTGCTGAATGGATGTGCTCAGGATGTGATTTTCAAAATGTAAAGGCTATTGAAAGTCACACACTGTTATCAGCACTCAAACAACTGAACAACAAAAAACTCAAATATATGCGCAGAACTAGTGAGATCCATGTTAAATGCTTTCCTCCTTGCAACTTCTTTTGCATGGCTCTCACCTGATGATACTGGAGTATGACTGTTCTATGGCATTTGCAAACTTGTTTCTGGCAATATATCTTTATTGCATGTCTTCAGATGCACAGATCTGTATTTTTCCAACTGTTCCCTAAACCAATTCTTTAGTGAAACTACACAGTTTAAAGTCTTTCAGATAAAGAATCAAGCACACAGAGAAGTGCGCTGGACGCGATGGCAGAGTAAGCACAGTTGTTTTCTCTCCGCCTGGTAATGACTGCAGTGCCGACTGGCTACCCTCCATATAATGGGCTTTGTCAACCATTGATGCAACAAACACAAACTCTCAGACTTTCTTTTTCATCAGTTTATTGTTGTCGCCACACAAGAGCAATGAAGGGAGAAAGATTTTTAATATGTCATTGCACAAGTGTAGTACTTTGTAATGTATTCAGTGGGTTTGTAGTGAGTATGATGCCAAGGTGATGCAGTAACAAATTCACAGATTACCGTATTTTCGCGACGATAAGGCGCACCGTATTAAAAGGCGCAGTCTCAGTTCCGGGTGCTATTTCTGTATTTAACACATACATAAGGCGCACCGTATTAAAAGGCGCAGTCTCAGTTCCGGGTGCTATTTCTGTATTTAACACATACATAAGGCGCACCGTATTAAAAGGCGCAGTCTCAGTTCCGGGTGCTATTTCTGTATTTAACACATACATAAGGCGCACCGTATTAAAAGGCGCAGTCTCAGTTCCGGGTGCTATTTCTGTATTTAACACATACATAAGGCGCACCGGATTATAGAGCGCGTGCAGGTAAAACATACCTGTACTAGCTTAAAACATGCATGCTAGCGTGTGTTTTAAAAAAGGCAGCGGAAGCAAAACTGAGTTCAGTTGTACTTTACTGAAGTATTTAGCAATGTTTTCACGTTGTTTTTTTGATCAATCCTCATTCACAAATCCATCAAAGTCCTCATCTTCTGTATCCGAAATGAACAGCTGGGCTAGTTCTCCATGGAACACGCCAGGTTCCCGCTCGTCATTGTCAGAGTCAGTCTCGTTGCCGTGCGGCTCCTCATAAATAATGCCGGCTTTTGCGAGAGCTCGAACAACAGTGCAAGCAGACACGTTAGCCCAAGCATCCGCAATCCATTCACAAATTGTGGCGTAACTCGCCCGGCGCTGCCTCCCAGTCTTAGTAAAACTGTGTTCGCCATCTGTCATCCATCGCTCCCACGCCGTTCGTAACTTCACTTTGAACGCCCTGTTTACACCGATGTCCAGCGGTTGGAGTTCCTTCGTCAAGCCTCCCGGAATGATAGCAAGCTCCGAGTTCATTTGCTGCACTTGGTTTTTCACAGCGGCTGTGAGATGGACGCGCATGGAGTCACAGATCAACAGGGACGGTGACGCCAAACCCATGTTGTTTTGCATAATGCAAATACCGGCACTATATACCAACTGGGGGCGTGTCTTTAGCGTCTTCTTTCACGCCCACACTTCCCCCTTTAACGTTCTCATGCTGTCCTCTGTCACGTCCTCCTTTTCTCTATATAAGCAGCGTGTCAGCAGGAAACGTTCTCAGTCAGTCAAGCGGGGCTCGTCAAAGTCACACAATAACGTTTACACGTTTTGGAACTCGGTGCACACATAAGGCGCACCACATTATAAGGCGCTCCGTCCATTTTGGAGAAAATGTAAGACTTTTAAGTGCGCCTTATGGTTGTGAAAGTACGGTAGTCAGAGCCCAGTTCTGGTTACTGGAGAGCCGAGCAGACATCATTCCCACCAAATCACTGTAAAAAGAAACAACTTAGTTCAAGTTCAAGGGCAGAACCACACACTGCTCCTCCTGTCATCTCTGCTGTTTGAAGGCCTTCCTGACCTGTATTCTTGTTTACTCTTGTTCTCTGTAGCCTCCCCTCCTTCTTCTTTTTCTTTCTTTCTTCTCTGATCTCTCACAGGGTCCCCCGGGGGTCTGCCGATCCCAAAAGCCACAGCAATCCTTCCTGAAACCCCCCTCAACACTACAGCCAGCATCCTACTGCACCATTCTGTCTCATAGTCAACAAACAATGGTATTTCATCTCAGTTGAGATGCTTCAAGGTCTTTTCCCTTGAAGTATCACAGAATACTACTGGTCACAGCATGTGAAAAGGATTTACAAAAATAAAGCTCTGTGTGAATGTGCCCTCTTGTTCTGCAGTTCACTGAGCCCCTCACACAGCAGCATTAAAACCGAGCACTTTGTCACTGCAAAAGACGAAACAAAGTCAAAGTGGTTATTTTTTAAACTGAAAGCTGTCAGGGCATCTAATAACTTTTCATAAATAGTGCAAGCTATGCTAAATGATACTGCAGCCTGCTGCAAAGCAATAAAATCAACAGTGAATTATACGATGCTTGTTCCAGTAGCACAGAGGTCACACAGCACAAATATACAGATTGTTTATCTGAAGTATGTCAGTTGAATGACATAGTTTGATGTAAAGACAGTGTTTATTCCATCTTTGATTGAAAACATCAAATAGAACTTTATTTTCAGGATGATGAAGCAGGTACATTTGCACTCTGACAAGTTTTACAAACCAAGTGCTCCATATACACTACCAGTCAAAAGTCTGGACACACCTTCTCATTCAATGCTTTTTATTTATTTGTATTATTTTCTAGATTATAGATTAATACTCAAGGTTAACCCTTTTTTGTTTACAACATAATTCCATATGTATTCTTTTACAGCTTTAATGTCTTCAGTATTAACGTACAATGTAAAATTTGCTCATGTTATGTGGCTAATGAGGACTTAAACATTTACTGAATGATAGTGTGGTTTTACTCAATCAAACCAAATGTCCATCAATATTCACAAATGTTCTTTTAACTAATTTTGTACATGTCAAGAGATGGTGGTAATATGATTCTCTCTGAATGAGTTCATGGTATTTCACTGCCCTTCCTAATTAAACCTCTGAATCCAAGAATCCAATATTCATTTTAAAGCATTCTCATGCTCAGAAGGAATACAACTTTGCATATTATGCTAACATTATTTCCAAATTACCCACATGAAAGGAAGCTAAAGGAGATCATTTCAAGTCAAGTCGTCCTCTGTTTCCTGACAACATCTGTCTCACTCCAACTGACTAACTATGCAAAATTGTATGGTATAATGTTCCACGCATGGCGTGCTTCTGTTCTACAAATCACATCAATCAGCTTGTACATCTGCTTCTCTGCTTGAAATGTGTCATCTGCTAAGTGAGAAAGAAAGTAAGCTGAATTAATGATGATGTAAAACTGTAACAACCGAGGAGGAAAATCTGACAAGAGTGGTCCCTCATTTTGATTCTCTTCAAACTTAGTGATGAATGCTTTGAAAGTTGTGCCTCAACTTTTTCTTGAGGCCTTGAAAGAATTCAAAGATAAGCACTTCTTCAATAAATATGAACAATCGTCTGTCAACCAAGAATTCGGAGTCAAGTTTATGGGTATTGAGAAAAGCATATTAAATGCCTTGTTAAGGACTTTACATTAACTTTGAATTATTTTTAACTTCTGTAACTAATCAGCATTGTCAGCAAACTCACTACATTCTGTAAATTCAGCAGCAGAGCTTGATTGCTGTGAGACTCCTTCTCCTGTTTACGGTAATTTTGTCTCTCAGGTCATGTTTCCTTTTTTTCCCCCTGCTTTTTGTGGTCGTTGCTGTTGTTTATTCTGTATTTAGAAATGAAATAATTCTAAGATATTCCCACATAAATGGCTACTTTATTACACTGCAGCTCTCAAAACATTGTATAGTCAGGTTCTGTTGTTTATGTGTTTCTGTTCACACCAGCAGTATATGCAGCACACACACACACACACACACACACACACACACACACACACACACACACACACACACACACACACACACACACACACACACACACACACACACACACACACACACACACACACACACACACGTCAATTTCACAAAACTGTTATCCTTTTCCTCAATCATCCAAAATCACTTTAAAAGGAGCTCTTACCAGACAATGCATGATAGTTGCTTCATTCAGACCTCCAGTGTAAGTGGAAGCAGCCACACACAAAATACACACAGTACACATCAATCCTGCACAATCATAATGTTGGTGAGGAAAGATCCAAAACATCCCCAACTTGTCTGGTTTTGTTTCCTGTTTGTCAGGTTCACTGGGGGTTTTTTTTGTCACCCTTGATGTGAACATCGATCATATTGCAGGACAATGGAGCAAAACATGATGTGTGATTAGTTTTTGTTTTCCTCTACCGTGCTGTTACATGCAGATTGCAGATTTTTTTTTTGTGTGTGTTAAATGAACACAATTATGTGACCTTATCTTATTGTCCCCTTTTAACATACCAGGTAGCTTTTCAATTGAAAAACAAAACAGATGTAACTGTGATAAATCACATTTTCTAGGGGCAATTTGTCCTAAAATCAGAACATAAATTGACTGTGATACCCAGCACTGACAGGTTCTTGTGTCTTTATTGCCTGACAATGGAGAGGCATTTAAATGTCACATCACACAAATCAAAACATCCTCACTAATTACCTGCATTCTAAGACGACAGCTGACTCGTGTAAATCTGACAATGCCTCCATCCTCAAGAGTTACACTTTCCAGGAATGGTTCATTAAACATTCCAGTGACTTAAACTTACACCGGGATCTTCATTCTAACCGAGTAGCTTTAGACGACGGGTGAGATCCACCATGACAAAACTTGCTAGAAACATGAAAGGCAAAGGAGTCAGCATTTGCCGGCGTTCATGTGGAACATCTTGTAAAATCCATTTTTTTTTCAAAGAGCACCTGCTGTTTGGAGAGGAAAATATAATACCAGTCAGTGAAGAAGGTGTTCTTAATGTCATGCACACTGAGCTCACAGCATGAAAATTAAGACTGAAATTCTCCTCACTTCTTGGACACCAGAAGCTCCCAGTACAGAGGAATGAAAGGCTTTACTTTATCTGTACACCAAAGTTCTTTTTGCCTGCATGAACGAGAGGATCTACTGAGGCAGGACATTTCTTTTTCTTCCACTGCAGACACTTTTAATTCTTTTGCTTAATTGCATTCAGGGATTCTATTGTTCCGTTTTTATCTGCCAGCTTTTTCCTTCCAAACCATTTCCCATTCACCCATGACTCCCTCGCAGACACCACACAGTGGCTGAGGCTGGGCCATTTACCTCAATAAAGCTAATTAATTTAGGGAAACAAATGGGTGGGAGAGAAATAGTGTGAAAATTAGCAGCATTTGCAGTCATCTGGAAAAACCCCATTTGACTTTAATGTGAGACTATAATAGCTTGAATGATGTGGCTACAGTAACATAAAATAAGTAGAAGTATAGACAATTTAAATTTAAAGCTGACTTTAATGGCTTTTGATCAATACATTTCTTATGATAGAGTGCTATGAGATGGTGATATTGCAGTATTACAAAGCACCAAAAGGCCACGATTGGGATTTTTTCTGAATTACTTTTGCAGTACCTTTCATTAGGTTTTGTATTCCTTCTGATCAATGTGAACAGTTAGTGTGTAGTTTAGGCAAAAGCTCTGCAGATGCTACAAAAAGGAGAGTTGATTTGACATTTTACATGATGCATTTATAGAATAATATTTGCTTTAAAAGGCTGATCTCATATAGCCACAGATGCTCTGCCCCACTGTGACTGAATATAGTAATTGGCTGTTCATTCTATGGTTTTATGAATATGCCCATCAGTTTAAAGTTGACCTGACAGATGTGTTACCGACATGCCACAGGAGGAACGCTGCAGCTTCAACACAACACTAATCCACACCAAACACTGCACACACACAACCACTGCATGCGCTCACCGCTACAGCCATTAAACATGAATGTGTCACAGCCATAACCGTAACCACCAAAGCACCGCCATGGCTACAGCCACAGTGACAGCTATTCCAAGACTGCAGTCTCATAATCAAGAGCTGCAGCCTGGCTCGAAGCGAAAGTTATGAACCTGCTCCTCTAGTTTTCTATCTAAATTCAACAGTCAAGACTTGTGCCTGAGCAGGCACAGCTGAGGGTGCACTGACTCTGACTGCATTCGCTACGAGCAGCAGCCTACAGTAATGTGACACTGTATAATGATACATCTCAGCCTCTCTCTGTGGGTCAGAGGAGAATGCAAATGTTAATGCGAGATTACTTGTTGCGAGCCAACTCAGAAATAGTCCAGAAATAACTTCTACAGTGTGACCTTTTGCAAACTTTGTGGTTGTTAGTGAAAAATGTTAATTGGTTCATCCGTACCTGGTTACCAATATACAATGTGTTCAAAATCCAGCTGGCTCACAGTGATACAGAACAGCATCTGCAGTTGTTTAAAGCTACACTGATGACTATTTCAGCTGCATGGAAATGTGAGTTTGTTTAGCGGTCCACCAGTTTCTTACTGAAATATCTCAACAATGATTTGATAGTTTGTAATGGTATTTTCTAACAACATTCTTGTTCCCCAGAGGATGAACTACATCAGCTTTGGTGATCTCCTAAATTAACCAGCAGGTTAACGGTTTGGCTTTTCTGTAATCTCCCAAATGCTACTTCATGGTTTTAGACTAAAAACATTTATTGTGATGTGTCCCAAAGATTAATGATCCTCTGACTTTGTTTCTGTTGCCAACATCAACTAAAGTTCTGCTTTAGGATGAATTCAGTGCAACACTAATGACAATCCCATCAATCACAGCTGTACACTGTGTCTTGTGCTAATTAGCAAATGTTAGCATGCTGAAACACTAAATTAAATGGTGAGCATGGTTAACATTATACCTGCTGAGCGTCAGCCTGTTACTGTCATTGTGAGCACTTTAGCAAACCAACACTGGCATTTAGTTCAAGGCACTGCTGCGTGTAAGTAGAGCTTCAGAGAGCCGAATGTCTTAGATCAGGGGTAGCCAACACGGTGCCCGCGGGCGCCTGGTTGCCTGCAGAGACCATGTGAGTTGCCCACCACACATGTTCTAAAAATAACACTAGTCAACATGAAATTCCTTATAAAAATTATAGTTGCTGTTCTTTTTAAATCAAAAATACTTACATTAATCCAGATTTTAAATTACAATATTTATTATAATTTTTTTTTTTTTTTTTAAATAAAAATGTCTTCAGCGTAAATGAACTTTGACCTTGTCTGAGTCAAAGTTGACTGCGCATGTCAAACCACCACGTCACCCTTTGCGGAAGCATCCGGGCGCAGACACTTTGGGAAGCTAGATGTGGTTTTTACCCCCAAAACATGGCAGAGAAGTGAAAGAGAAAACACTATTTTCACGATGATTGGGAGGAGGAGTTCTTTTTCATGACAGTGAAAGATAAACGTATGTGTCCTATTTGCGAGGCGACTATTGTGTCGGCAAAGCGGCACGATGTGGAGAGACGCTACTTTAGCCGCTACAAAGCTTCCATGCTAACTAGCCACCTGGTAGCACATAGACTGGATGCGCACTACGGACAGGAAAAGCCCGTGACTTAAGGGCAGCTTTGACACCTACTACGCGGCGAAAAGTTTCTTTGTGGAGAAAAATGTACCATTAGAAAAGCTTGTTTTAGTGACGTCGGACGGGGCTCGTCCATGACGGGTCACCATGCAGGCTTCAATGTACGATGCAGAGGTGATCCAGACTTCCCAACATTCCTAAATTACCACTGCATCATTCACCAACAGGACATATGTATGTACAAACGTGGCCGGATTTGATCATGTGATGACTCGTGTCGTGAAGATCATAAATGGCTCCAAAGCCAAACAACCAGGACATTGAAGGTGCTGCTGGAGGAGCTGTTAGCTGAACATGGTGATCTGTTACTACACACAGAAACCCCATGGATCAGCAGGGGAACAGTTTTGCAGGGTTTTTTGTCACTGTCACCGAAATCAAAGAGTTCATGCAATCCAAAGGGGAAGACACCTCGCTGCTTGAGGACACTGAGTGGATTCTTGCTTTTGCATTTTTAACGGACATCACTGGGAAACTGAACCATCTGAACTGTGAGCTGCAAGGTAAAGGTAAGACATGATGAGCTCTGCAATGCCAGGCTTCCCATTAACACACATTTACAGACAAAGAGGTAACATATGTTGTCATTTGAAACACTGTGCCATTACACAAATATGTGAAAAATAATTTGTTGAAAACATGTAATGATTTGTTGTTACGATTTCTTAAAAATGTTGCAATGCTGGTGAAAAATGCTGGTGATTAGTACTAATGTGATAGAATTCATTTCAAAATGTGAAAGAGTTGATTTTTTTTCTTACATAACTAATAATTTGTACAAACATGGGACAGAGTTCATGAATTGTTCAAAAATGTTACAAAGGTAGTAGTTTGCACAAATGAAGCATGATTTGATGACAGTTAATGATTTCCTAAAAATATTAGAAGTGACGATTTGCACAGAAATGTAACTGGTGTGACTTTGAACAAAATGCTGCAAATATGCTGATTCATACAAAACTGCCAAGAAAGATATTTACCAAAGTTTCAGAGATGGGATACCTCTGACTTTTAAATATTGGAACAGATTTCAATATATGTGTGTGTGTGTGTGTGTGTGTGTGTGTGTGTGTGTGTGTGTGTGTGTGTGTGTGTGTGTGTGTGTGTGTGTGTGTGTGTGTTTCCTACCGTCATTGTTGTGGAAATCGTTGTTAATAATTATTTTAAGGAATAATTAACATAAATGTGATCAGACAGTCTTTTTACATATTATTTTCATTATTATTATTGTTTAAAGATGATGGCACAAGTTTGCTATTGAGGAAGTTTGTATCCAACAAGGTGCCCTTCGTACTACTCAGTACCCTTGAAGTTGCTCTCAGGTTCTAAACGGTTGGTGACCCCGTCTTAGAGTATTTATTCTTTCATCTATCAAACAGATGAAAAGACTGTGTGTGTGTGTAGGGAGTCAAAGAAAGGAGTCAAAAAAGAAGTCACAGCGACAAATCCACAGAGAATGTGTTACCTACGGATATTCTCTGGTTCCAGAGCAGTTTATTGACTTACAGCCTCACTGCTCTTATAGGATTGTTTTTGGCCACAGTCGGCAGCTTATTTCAGTGAAAAACCTCTAAAATCCTACTGCAGCTCAGCACCAACAGATAGTGAAATTTGCTGGTGAACACTGTGGAGCATTTAGCAGCTGAAGAGCCACAGATTTCCCTCTAGAGTGAGTGGTGACCAAAGCAGAGCCAAAAGCAGAGTGGATATTGGTCTTACATTTGCCAGATGGCCAGAAACATGGCTTTAGATGATCTCTGTTGTTGCCCTGTATTTGCTGGAAGTATAAATCAGTAACTGTTTTGGTCTCTCTAACCAGTACCAAAGTTGATAATGAATTAATATTGTGTTTATAGCTTGTTGAGAGGGCCCCAACTGGACAAAAAAAGGTCAGAAACATCTTTTATTTTACTTAAAAATAAATAAATGAATAAAAAAAAATAAAAAATAACTTTAGCAAAGATATCCAAGACTAAAGAGTTCTCAAGATCTGGCCAAACAGGTGTGGAAATATTAATAACATATGCACCGTCAGCTTTGGAGAAAAATGCAAAGTTGTATGTGTCAGGTGTGGACTCATGCTCTACTTGTGATAAGAAAAGTGCCAGATATGTTTTCCATGTAGGGTCTTAAATTTTTAAATCAACAGTTTATTCAAAGTAATTTCCACCTTTTCTTATCTTTTGTTTTCATCATCCAGAAAGACGGTTGGTTTTAATTCTTTATCTGAACTGAGCAGAGAAAATTTATTCTAATAGAAACACTCATGAGAGTCCCTTTTCTTGGCTTTTTGTCTAGTGGCTGACAGCAAGGTCTTTTCTTAAAATCTGATACTAGATCATACTAAGTTTCAAGTCAGGGACAGACTTGTGTTTGGACTATTATTGCAGCCCAATAAAGACATAAGAAAGTATTTCTGAATAAAGGATTGGATCAGGAAATTTGGCCCTGGTACTATCACGCAATCCGTCTTGGGATAAGTGATCTGGATACTGACTTCTGATCAATGGGCCTTTGCATTTACACCTGGTGCTTAAATGCATTCTTGTTATCTCTGCTGTGGCTGAAATTTGATCTGATCTCAATATGTAAATTAAATAGGAGAGGCTGACTGTTTGCTTCCATTGCTGCTCCTTTAGCTTTAATTGGGTTTTCTTGAGTTACAAAAAGAGCCAGAGTTTGGTGAACTTTCAGCCGACTGAGAGCAATCACTGTGCAAGCCAGACCGCTTCTAAAAACAGTCTGGCTGCTCCGATCATGACACCATCCCGGTGTGTTCTGTGTGGATTTATTGCTCGCATTAACAAGCTTTTCCCACTGTCCAGATAAGTTACTGGAGTACAGATCACAGTTGTAAGTGGGCTTTTTGATTTGTCTGTGAAAATGTATGAGGCAAACTGTCAGACTGCCACATAAAACTGAATCACTAAGTACCAAGATGGATTAGGAAAAGAGAAACTTGATAGATAGATGGATGGTTTAGTGGTTGAATAATAAAGGGCAGCTTATTGGGCACAGAAAGTTTTTTTTGTATGATTTATGGATTGAATAGTTTGACCCTTTTGCTGACTTCCTGTACTTACGAGCAACACTAAACACAAAAGACACTGCAGCAAGTAGAATATTGTAGTCTTAGAAATATGTGGTCAATAAAGGTCACCAAACTCTAGAGTGAATCGTGTCTTTTTTACAGAAGTTAAAATACTGTTAAAATGGAAAAAAAAACAAGACAAAAGGTCTGTAAGATTGCATTCTTTAATGTTCATTGTTATGACTGCAGGCAGCTGTAAAAAATGCAAATTCTGCTCTGAAGGTAGTGCTGGATTTAAGACCACAGCATCATAAAATCATGTGGGTTTTGTTCCCCTGGGAGCAAGAGAAAATTTTGTCTCTTTGCCTTCTTGCCACAGTCTGCAAACTGCAGAGAGTTCATATATTTTGAAAGAGTAAAAGAGCCAGTAAATTTCAGGGCAACCCTCCCTTTGGGTTTTAATACTTTTTATGAACATGTTGAAGTTTGAACCTGACAGTAGCTCCAGAGAAAAGGTCAGGAACCCATGAATATCCGCAACAAATGTCATGGAAACACAACCAATACTTTGAAATAACATGAATAAGTGTTGGTCAGGGGTAGCTTTTGAACTGATGGTGGAGCTGCGTGAAAAGTCAAGAGGTCACAGAACAACATGAATGCAATAGCCAGAACAAATATCACGGCAGTCTCTGAAGTAGCCGCTTATAGTTTTTGGCTTCATGATCTTGAAAATTGACATGAGCTTTCATTTTTCCAGCTGCTGTGCAGACAGATGTGCACAGATAGGTGGGCCAAAAATGTTTTTGCACCTTAAATATCATCAAACCAATTACAGTTAGCAGTTTTGAGTTATTTTTATCGGTGAAAATTATTTTTTGAGACGATGTTGGTCATCATTGTCGTTGCAGCAGCAGAAACTAACATCATTCCCACAGTATGTAATATAATGCATCAACAATATTAGTGTAAGGCCACACCTTGGAGATTCATTTTTGCACTAAAGAGCACATTGAATGAACAAGCAACAGCAGCTAGAAACAAAAAAGAACCATCTTAAGCCATTTCACAAATTTCACATGTTGCATTTGCTATTTCTGACAAATCTGTAGCTGAAATGTTTTTTGTCCTGTGAAAGAATAACTAACAGTCTTTTTAGATAGATAGATAGATAGATAGATAGATAGATAGATAGATAGATAGATAGATAGATAGATAGATAGATAGATAGATAGATAGATAGATAGATAGATAGATAGATAGATAGATAGATAGATAGATAGATAGATTAAGCCTTTATTGATCCCACAGCGGGGAAATTTACAGTGTAACAGCAGCAAATAGAAGAACAATTTGAATAAAAAAGAGAGCATTTTCCTTTTTTCCACAGGAGCATTTGACTGAAATACACACTGAGAGAGTCTAACCAAGGACACTTGCTTGTAGTTCATTTCTATTTAAGCCCTTAAACACAAGTTAATAATTAAGACATTGAAACGGGCAAACAGAAACCAGTGTTGTCAAATGTTCATTCAGAAGCTGAATCCTGCCTAACTCACACTCCAGAAATCCAGCGATATCAGCAGTCTAATCCTTGTTCTGCCCTGTAAGCACAGACCAATCTTTTAAACCAGTTACAAGCATGTCCCTCTGCGAAGAAGTGCAGAGGGACATGCTTGTAACTGCTGCTTAAATTCCAGGGTGAAGAGTAACACGTACAGTATAATGGGTTTTTTTCTAGGTTACAGCATAGAGAGAATGTGTATTTACAGTACTGTGCAAATGCTTTAGACTTAAGAGAATGCTTTCAACAGCAATGACATTTACAGTTAAATTTGAACATTTATTCAATACAAACCCTAAATCAAATCAACATTTGGTCATGCTTTATCCTTTATGCTTTATAGAACTAGCTTTTCAATGTATTTGGCAGGTAGGTTATTTCCAGCATCTTGCCATAGTTCTGTGGATTTAGTCTGTCCCAGTATATTCTGTCTCTTCATGTAATCCTAGAATTACTGCATAGTGCTGAGATCAGGACTCTGTGGAGGCCATACCATCTGTTGCAGGACTTTTTTTTCCTCTTATGGCTGAAAAAAGGTCTTCATGACTCTGACTGTATGGGGTCATTGTCAAGCAGCAGCGCCCTCATGATGTTACAATGGATACGAGTCTCAACATTTAAACTGCCTTACATATTTGCACAATGCTATATAGATGTGTGTGACCTTAGAAATGGAGGAACAATTCACACAGCTCAAGTTTGCATGAATCTGTGTTTTCAGTGGCTGCACTGAATTGTAGAGTTAACACTGTCCTACTAAGAGCAGGGACAGCATCAGTAGTGTTTGTGATTTCAGGTTCTTATAAACAGCAAAGTCTGTGTAGCGAATGTTATTCACTGTTTCTAATCAAAGCACAGCCACTTGGTCATCACCTGTTTTACTGATAATGATCAATAATGTCCCGGTTGCAATTTCAGCCCAAATTATGATGGTTTGTGTGCTTCAACGAAAACAAATTTTAGCATGAGCTTTCATATGATACAAAATTGTAACATTTTGAAAGGAGGGCACAGGCATTGAATTATGTCATTATGTTGTTCTGCTGATGGGGGCGTCTGGAGGACAAACAACGCATCTTTTAGTTTATTTTTTGAGACTTGATGGCTAGTTTTCATAGCTTTCTATTTTATAGAATAGAGTAATATAATCCTTTGTTAGTCCCACAAGGGGAAATTGTAATGTCACTGCAGCAAAGTGTCAGAAGTAAAAAGTAAAACAATAAATCAAAACACAATTCTAATTTGAAGAGGTGAGATAGACACACAAGATATACAATATAAATAAGAAAAACAGAATAGCACACTGATAATAAGAACACAAATTTGAGAATTTATTCCTTTTTTGTTAAGCAGTGAGTACAAAGACTTGTATTTTTATTAAAGAACTTGATGTTTCTGTTTTATATCTTTTCATTATATTCCACTTAAATCATTTTCTCAGTTTTATCATCTCAGCTTCTCATTATTCTTTATATTAAACCAGCTACCGTAAAATTAAATACACTTCTCAGTGTGTTTGCCAGATTGCTCTTCTCTCATATTTCAGCAACTTGTTATTTATTAGATGCAATGTAATCTGCATGCAGTCAGAGAGACAGGTTCTGTCTCTCCTAATTAATTAGTTTACTCTGAGTTTGTGATTTCTGTCAGGTTGAGAGAGGCAGTATCTGTATTTACTCATAAGCCTCTCAAAGTAAATGAGTGGCTTATGAGCTGTGGATATCAGCCACTGATGCTATGCGGAAGTTTCCATATGGCAAATCTTTCTCACAGATTATCTTTTTAAATATCCATTTATTTACCCGGCTGTATTTAATAAGCAGGTTATTGCCAGTTTCATCCTCTGCACCCTGATGACACCCATTTCCTTCCCGGCTTAATGTGTTATTAAGCCCCTCTCCTGTGAAAATGTATCAAGGTAAACTGATTCCTAAATACCAGTGACTGCAGTAACGTGCAGCCACGCTGTGCAAGCACTACACCTAAGCTGGACTGCTGTGAGGCAACTCGTCTGTCTGCTGAGGATCCAGTAAAAAAAAAAATCTTCAATTTCACTGCAGGGCATCTAAGGCATAAGCCTGGCAAGCACCAGGCTGTCAGAGCAGTCAAGGCTGTCCATGGTCATAACTGCCGCGATGCCATGCACCAATATGTTATGACAAACTTAAGCTTAAGAGACACAATTAGAGAGAAGGCAAGAGCAGCCAGTTATCGGTTGGAGGAAGAGCAGATTGACAGCTAAGGAGAAGCAAAGCGGCATTAAAGATCAGCTCTGTCAGGATGACAGGGACACAGCTCTGTCATCTCTCCAGAGCTCTCACTCCATGCTTTTCATTTCCAGGTCAGCATGGATATAGGCAAGAAGCCAAACTGCCTAAAAAGGGCCAACTTAAGATAGCAAGTCCTGTCCTGTCTTATCCTGGGCTCAGGGTGAAGATAAGAGCAGAAGGGCTTTGAGCACAAGCCCTCACTGATGCACCACTTGAATAGAAAAACACAGCAAATCCCACTACTAAGACATGAAAGAGAAAAACCATCATCTTGCTTTGAAGTGTTAGTGTAGAATTAAAATATCTATATAAAGTTTGTACAGTTTCACTCTCTCGCTGTCTGTTTCTCTTGAAGAAATGCATATCCCTCTATTCCTAATGTGTGTCTCCTTTTAAATATTACAGTGATCCCACAGTTTCTTGCATGTTATGGATTAAATGGGTCTAAAAAAATCAAGGGATGATAGAAACTAAATAATCTTAAGCCCTGCTTTCAGCTCCGTGAGGCTGTTTTTTTCACAGTGGGGGTTTGATTTAAGCTAAATGCTAAAATTAGCATCCTAATATACTCAAAGTCCCAGTGCTAACAATCTGATTTCAGAAGGTCATGTTGTGTGTGTTTTATTGCTACACAATCTAGTTTGGTGGTTCACATCTTATCTCAGAGAGAGGACCTTTTTCTTCAGATTAGGATACTGTTGTCTGCTCCTACTGAGTATGGCATCCTCCAAGGTACAATTTAAGGGCCTCATACAATGCCTGTTACTGAAGAACCTTTTTGACTGTCAAGATGACATCCAAGGCTAGAAGGTGAAGAGCTCCCCACAGCTAAATAAATCAAATATGAATTGATTTTATTTGGTACTCCCTCTAGTCCCCCTGTCTGCCAACCTACAAATTGTACCCAAAATTCTTGGAGCCCTCCTGGAGTCTGGTGTGCTTTAAAAAAACTCATATAAAATAAAATCTAAAGTCAGATGTGTAGAGAAGGGCAGATTTTTTCAAAACTGCCAAAATAAAGGCATTTTATTTCATCACCTCTTAGTTGGATTTACTAAAACTCTAAATGTATGGTGTTGACCTATTCCAACCTTTTTCGTCTTGGTTCAAAATGTAGCTGCTGGACTTTTGACTGGAACATCAAGACAATACATCACTCACATAAATCCCCATTTTTATCTTGCTTTTAATTTAGTCTGAGGTTGCCTCATGGTCTTGTTAAAGTCTTTTCTTTAATTATTCCTATTGTCCTCACCCAGTATTTGCTTTGTTTGTGTTTTAAACTTTGATTTTACCACTTTTATTTCGCTTCATGTGGTTTTGAATTTAAACTTGCCTTTTATATATTATTCCTTCTGTTCATCTATTTTATCTCACTCATACCTCTGGTTATGTTTTTCACTTGTACTCCTCATATATTTTTATTGCTTATCCCTCTGCCTCATCTGGAAAGTGGTTCATTTAGAAATTCTGTATTTGAGGCTATATACTGTCTGTAGCACACAATGCTCTATAAATTCAAAGGACTTTACTTGGCATACTATGCATTTTAGTGCCAATATTTCTAATATTTTTTAAATAGCATAAAACCCAAAGTACAGATGAGGTGGATGGGAATAACTTCAGTTTTACAAATATTTGTTCGGAAACCAAAACCGTGAACAATTCATTATTATTTGTTTGTAATGGAAAATGTACAAAGTTAAACTGAAATTTTCCATTTGATGTATTGTACAAGAGTCAGAGGATCAATGAGATCATTAGGATTCATTTGCTGTGAACCTGCGAACATCTGCCTCAAATTTAACACCATGATGGAGCAAAAGGAAAGTGTGAACTGTCCTCTGATCCATGCTGTCAGCGAGACTGAAAATGACAAACTTCAAAAAATTCTATCCTGTGTTTTTTGGACTAACAAATGCTTTAACCAAAGGTTTTATTCTCTTTTTTCTCTCTGTGATATCTTCAAAGAAAGGAGACTTTGCACGCTCTCTCAATTTGATTCATCACTTTCCTCAAAAAGCATTCAGATTCAGAAAGAATGAGACTTTTTTTTTGCAAAAAATAATGATTTTGGCTCACAGTTCATGGAAAACAAACATATCTGAAGGGGTTTCAAAACAGATGTACCATTTAATTATTGCCTGTGAATGTTTACCTCCAGTCCTACGTGATTAATATGAATGCTGCACCTGTGTTAGATAAGAACACACGATACAAACACAAGACCAGTCAGATCTGCGTCATGTTACAACACCTGCACTCTGTGAGATTAGAACTGAACTGAACAGGTGCATCTCACATGTTTCGGGCATTTTGGTATGTTAATGAGGGCAGAGCTGGAGTCTGTGTGAACTGATAAAGAAACAGAGAAGACTTTGTGTGCAGAAAAAGTTGAGTTTTCGGTCAGTGGGTTGGTTCTTCGAGGAGCTATTGTTTATTGTGACAGCTGGAGAGGTGGTTTCCCGATCCCTGGAGGGAAATAATGCTGAATGTGACTCACAACAGCCTAATTGGGACACAGAGTGGAAAGAAAATTAATCGAATGCCCCAACTGTCATGTTTAAGATAAAAGGAATCCACATCTGTAGACCCTAACCTGTGACTTTATGTGCAAAAGATCTGCTGTTGGATTGTAACATATATAATTTATCTCAGTGTACCATTTCAGTCTTTGTATTTAAATTGATTTCTGCAGGATTCTGTTTCAAACCCACTTTTGCTGTATCTATTCTGTTCCAAGGTTTGTCTTGCATCATTTATTCAAGTCCTTCAGTGGTTCTTTTCCCTTCTACTTGTAAAGAATATTTATGTATATAACAGTGTAAAATAAAAGTTGCTAAATGTTAACTTGCCACCAGTTTGCAAACAGCGACACAGAGCATCCACGAGAACAGTGAAGGCTATGAAAGATGAAAAGAGCTTATTTTTTGAGTTCAACTTTGTGCTGCAAGTGGGTACATGAAGAAGCTTATCTGAAAAGAACTTTGGGGCATAAGGGCTTTCAGGATTAGATGTGACATTAAGATTTTGTTTTCAAGGGCCTTCCTCACAAAGCAGGATTAGTGGGTTACAAAGCTAAAGTTGGGCTTAGCCCTGGCTTTTCTGTTTCACCACAGTGACGCAGTTTGAGGCTAAGCTAACCTGCTCAGGCTGTGCGGATCAAAATATAAAATCTTTTGAACTCTGTGGAAAATGGAGCAACTGTGTCATCCAAGTCCAAATGACGAAGGAGGGAATGTGACGATTCACTGAAAAATACAATTTTTTTTTCCAGACTAAAAAAAAGAGGGTCATAGTTGTCGAGTATATTTACAGAATTAAATTTTCTGTTGCTTATTAAGTGTGCTGATATTCCTGCACTGGAGTCTCGAGACTGAAGCAAAAGATTGCACTCACATTCACATTAGCTCAGCCTTTAGGGGACACAGACCAAAGCAAACTTTGTGAATTGAAAATCCTCCGCTGCCTCAGTGTGTCGACATCGTACTGTATTAATAAAAAAAAATCCCCACAGTTCTTTAATGACCTGGCAGTGATAAGCCTATTTACTTACACATGCAGTTTTCCTCCAGCTATCTTTTCTGGAGCTTGGCAGCAGCCACTGTTACTTTATACTGTTACACATTTGCGATGCTCATTTATATTCATTATAATCACTATTTGTTCTTTTTTTTCCCACCCAAACATAGTCACTTTTCTTTCCTGTGTGTCCCACTTCCATTGCCTGTTTAACATTGTTCCTTAGTAGCCTGGCTATCACAGACAACTTTCATGACATGATTCTTTATGTTTTCCTGTCTCTGCCCATAAAGCATCTGTGTATCATTTCAGCAGCTTCATATTTTCCTGTTGCAGCACTGGCATGTTCTTGTCTTTGTTATTGCAGGACAAAGCATCACTTGCTGAATCCACTCATTCATTATATCTATTCATCCACTGCTGCTTGGAGCTGCTGAACTGCAAACACTAAGACCTTTGCGTTAAGTTCATCCAACCACGTGTTCTGCAAGTTTCTATATTACTAAGTTAGTATTTGGCTTAAACTCTCCTTTGTTTTATGTTCAGCTCACTCTGAAAACAATGTAGGCACTGCACTGTCTTTTATGGGTAATAATACTGTCTACATAAAGATAAATATCGTCTTAATATCATTTTATGTCCATATTTGTCATGTGATTGTGCAGTCTGCATCATCAGTGTTATCTATCAGAGACTTATTATTGTTTTTCATATGCTATTATTATAACTGATGTTATTTCCAGTCCTTTTATAGTAGGCTCCTGTTTGACATGAATGGGTTGGGTGACTTCAGAAATGAATTTGTTGATTTTTACAGACATTACATTATAGTTTAATTACCCAAATAACTGTTTTTTATATTCATTTCATTTGTTTGACTCACATAACGTACAGAAGAGTTCTGAAAATTCTTCCAAATGCTTTTGTTTTTTAACACACAACCAAAACTTTATCAAAACTTAGAGGAAAAGCTCTCATTACTAAAAACTTAGAAAAGCATTGTGGTGATAGAATCCTTAATGAAGATAATACATATTAAGAAATCACACACACTGTTACCTATTTCTGATTCCTTCCCCAAAATAGATTGAATTTTGGAATATTTTGGTTCAATTAAGTTTAAAAATTCACTGACTATGTTACCCTTTTTAGAAAAAACTAAGCAGCTGCATCAATCCACCACAGAACCAGGCTGCTCTTGGATTTTAGGGGTTTTAGGAGCTATTGCTACATATGTGAAGCAAGTTGCATAAAACCTTTCGTGGCACCAGAGACCTGTGTGAAATTCAATGAATTGCCTCAAGTGATGACACTTAGAGTTGCTACCGATTAGGATTACAAACTCGCAAATGAAAAACAGTCAGGGGGCGTGGAGATAGTGAGAATTGAACCTCACGAGACCTTTATAGCGCAGTCGTCATCTCTGCTTCAGGCTGCATTAGCCGTCTGTAGCTGATACAAAATCTACAACCAATCTGGGTTGCAAATGTAGATGCCAGCAGAATATTGTGTGGAATAAAAATAGATAATATCTCTGCTTTTTTGAAATTGTTTTGAAAAAAAAGGTGACAATGACAGTGTTGTAGGAGCATAATATCAAATAACTGGAGTGCTATTTCAAGGTGCTTTCAGATGGCAAACAGTTACAGCTTCTGCCTGCATGTTTCCCCCTAAACACAATGACTATTGCTGTCAAAATGTCACAACTGCTGCTGCTGTCAGAGTTGATGATGCTTCAACTTTCTAAGACTTGTTTGAAACCACATCAAGGGAAATGATACAGGAGCTGATTTTCCAACAGCTCCATGAATTGTACACCTCTTCATACCAGTCCTTCATGACAAACATCTTGGAGCATCATCAGCTTCAAAGTTTGGTCATCTGACTGCTCCCTGTTCGATCCAAATTACCGTAGTCTGTTGAATTCTGTACTAAGTTATGCTTGTTCAGACACTGTTCATCAGGGTAACTGTCAGCTGTTTGTGTTCGTATGGCCTTCATTGTCTCTCTGAAGGTTTTTCAGTCACCTGTGACGGAAGGTCCAATGCAATCTGCAGTCTGTGAGTAATGATCCGTCCAGCATTAGGATTTCTTCATGGTAAATAATTGCTTGTAGCAGCACCGAACATCATCATGCTTGATTTTACTTTAGACTGATCCAGTAACATATACATCATTGCAAGTGCTCACCATCCTATTTATCTGACCTCTCTGTTCATCCAAGTTCTCAGAGGATCACATTTTTCATGCTGTCTCGAGAATCAAAAAGAAAAATAAGAAGGCAGCAGAGCATTTTTCTGCCAAGTTCAATGACTTTGGAGTCGACTTCCTCTAGCTAATTCTTCAAAACTGGGGAACTTCAAACCCCACACTCTAAAGCAATCTATTTCACTGTCGTATAACCCTGTCTTGTTCGGGACTGACATTCTCTTCTCTTTTCTGTCTCTTTTCTTACCTTCTTCCACACACAGCATTAATACGGCCCCCAACTGCTGGGAGCCCAGTCTGTGGCTGCATCATTACCGGTCACTGCCTGTCTGCTGTCTGTATGACAGAGTGTGTTGCTTACATAAGGCTCCTCTAACTGTGTGGGTCCTGCCTAGCGTAGCAGTGTGTGTTCAGCTGCCTGTTTGTCTTTCCTCCCTTTTAGACACCTGCTGGATTTCAGTGATTGAATGCGGCAGCAGTAAGGTAGCAGTAAGTGTCACCTTCTACCCAGTCCCACACAGCTGGACCAGCCACTGCCATGCTTTTTAGGTGGGGAAAATGCTCTACCTTGTTTGTATTCTTCTAAATCAATCCTAATTGTCTTGGACAGTGTTAAGCCCAGCATGTAGTGATGATGCCCCTGCAGAATAATTGTGGGGGAATTGTTTTTCGTAGAACATTTGCATGCAAGAAGGTGAACATTGTCATTAAAACAGCTAATTTACTGAAAAAGACAAGCAGGGCCGACTATTGCAGGACTCTCTGCTAAAGTTGACATTTTCAGCATGTAGGTTGCTGCTTAGATGTAGCTGTTATTTTGCATAGTGAGGGGGATATTGGAAGCAGGAACACACTGATAGGGGAGGAGGAGGCTATATGAAATGTGCGGTGGAAATGGAAGGCTACGTCTGGTGAGTCAGACCAGATTCTACCTCAAGTTTCTCACTGACTTATTTTACATAATCTTATCTTATTTTCTGGCATCATTGTCAGTATTCACTGGTATTTTTTGTAGTACCTGATGAGCCTATAGATTGCAACTATATTAAGTTGAGGTATCTTAGTCATGTTGTGAAGAGAAGGATCACAATTGTGGCTGAATAATAAATATATCAAGGATAGTTTCTGATGACATCCTTGTGGTCTGATGAGGAGGGAAACCTTCGATTGTATAAGAAATACAGTCTATGGATGATACCTAACTGCAGGAGTAATCTCCTACAGACTAACAGAGGGAAGACCCTGGGACAGATGCAGTGACACACTTCAGTGACTAAACACCCCATCTGCTTCGGACATGCCTCAGGTTCCCTTTAGAAAAATGGAGCATGTGGTTTTGGACAAAGACATTTGGGCTGCCTTCCTCTTCCTGCTACCACCACAAGGATACCACTAGGATAAATGTCACAGTGACTGCAAGTATTTTAATATGTCTCAAGAGAAAACTGTAATAACTCTTCTGTTCATTTTCCCTTATTTTTCTCCCTGCCATTTTCTTACTGTATGCAAGTTAAACCGACTTTCTGCAGCTGGCTTTAAAATATCTGGATATGTCATCTGTATCAGGAAAAATGCGCGTTAGTGCAAGCTGTAAATACATGCAGTGTGCACTGAGATCAGTGTGTGATCTGATCAGGGAGGCCACATTTGGAGGTGATCAGGCTCACAGCGTGGTCTGAGTCAGGTGTAAATACAGTCCCCAGAGTGTGACCTCAAGGTCACCTCTGCCTTTTCCTGCCAACTAAAGCAAATTCAACAACAGCTGCAGGTAGCAGCAGTAACATTAGTGCAGCAGTGAAAAAAAGAATTGAGCCCATACAACAGCATGGCTTCCTTTGAAGTGGGACATATCATGTTTGCTGACAAATCTACCAGCCCACTGAACAAACTGCCACATTGAGATGCAAAGTTGGTGCAATCGAGAAAATGAAAAAGCATTATGATACAAATGCCAGAGCCCCAGGATCAGATGTCATTATTCTGATAACATATCTAGATATGGATCAGAGCACATACAAGTACAACTACTTCAGTGATTTCTCCCTATCTGCAGCCTCTTCTCTCCATCTGCCTGTTTTATAAGTAAGACAAGAGCCAAGAGAGGCAACAAATGCAAAATGTCAAACTAGATATTTGTTCAGTGCAATTGTCTGCCATCTGTTTAATTTGCAGCTACAACTGAAAGTGTTGCTACATGTGAGGGAACAGCGTGCCGTAAATGGAAATGATTTTCTTTATCCATCCGCACCATGTACTTGTTTTATTATTACAGTGAAAATATTCCACAGAAAATGGGTGAGAAAACGCAGAGATTCAAAGGCAGTGCATTGAGATTCACACCATTGTCTTTTATGGGCTTTGATGATCTCATCTGTTTATTCTGGTTAGACAATGTCAAAACTGGTTTACTGCCTTGGGTCGCCATCTCCAAACCCATCTGCCAAATAAAGCGTGTGGTTCTCTGCTGTGCACGTTAGCATAAGAACCTGCGAGGAAGGCTGAAAATAGCTTCACAATATTAATGAGTAGTTTGATAGACATTATATATGAGCGTGTGGTGTACCTGCACACACAGCACTTTCAGTCCAGTAATGGCAGTCATATTTCTGCAGCAGGATAAATGACTGTCTCTGATTAGGTTTTATACTGTGGAAGAGATGTAAGAGAGGATGGTCTAGTCTGGAAGTAAGAATGAGTGATGAGGCCATTTGAACCTGCACAGGGCACACATAAGTTATTAGAAATTATTAGTGTGTGAATCAGTGGCATTTACACAGGAGCTTGGTTGTGGCTCAGAGGCCCCGGACCTCGAGTGTGGCAGCACTTCACTGCCTCCATTTGAACTTTCAATAAAGAGATTATTCATCAAATCGCCGGCATAAAACAAGATGCTGCGAGAGAAGAGCTTAGAGATTTTACAATCCCTTTTTCAGGCCTTTGGTCAAAACAAGGATTTTTAATCCTTAATTTAAAACGTTTTTTAACTGAAATTGAAAATCACAGTGTTAGCCATGTTGTAGTAGCAATATGCACAGTTTACAGTTATGCCCCTTATTATTCAGATCCATGCCAAATTTTGATCTATAGTGATTTTTTGTTTGAACAATAGGTTTCTTCTGGTTGGAAATGACACAAAAGAAGGCTATGAAAAATTTGGGATATAGAATTTCTAATAAAAATCTACGAAAGAAACAAACGACCATTTACACCTCCTGTTTTGTGTTATCATTTTTGTGTCATTTCCAGCCAGAGTAACTACTGGTCAATTACGACTGGGCGTGGGTATGGATAATTTTGAGCTGAACTGTAAATAATATAGGTCAAACTTGCAAGTGGCATTGTTATATCTTGCTTCTGAGATCACTATCTATTAGGCACTGTATCTATAGGTTTAAAAGAATGTAAGACTGAGCCAAAACAGCAAAAAATAATTGGCTGGAAAGCCAAAATAGTGAGTTGAAACTTGAGTTGGGGATACAATAATTTTCTATGAGTTTGTCATTACAAGACTTGGCTGTCATGTGCAAATAGTCATACAGTCCACAGTTTATACATTTACAATTTTCTACAACCCTTAACATAAAATTCACAAAAGCAATTAATTGCCCCCCTTTCTGTACAGATTTCAGACTTGCATATGTGTGCTGGAGCTAAACTGCTGATCATGATTATCTTGAATCAGTTGAAGATAAGCTTCAGTGCTTATATTGTGGTAAAGGTCATACTACATGACATTTTTTGATTTCTCTGTGATGCTTGGGTTTTGTTTTTCAGAGACACTTTTTTGTAAACGTTTGTCTTTTATTCTTTTAATTGGCTCTCTTTCACCTTTCCTCTGACCTCCAATGACACCCTTGAATAATTCCAATTAATGCCAACGCTCTCAGGGGAAGGTCTAATTACTTTTCCGCTGCCACTGCTCTGATGATGGGTCTGCTGCGTTCCCCTGGGCTTTACCTCCAGTAAATAAGACCATCAACCGTTGTCTTAACTTCCTCTTGCAGTCATCGAGATAGTTTTGCTCCAGCATATTCTGTAGTGTCCAGCTCCCCAGTGAATAGCACTTGTTTGCAGGCAGCACCTCCTGCCTGAGGCATCACTTATTTGTTTCCACTATGAGATCTCTGCTGTGGCATCTTCCACACAGCACAATAACAGTATTCGTCTGGGGTTATGCTTATTATCGCTTTCCTGTATTCACCCCAGTGTGTCTCTACTGCACCCTTGTTGCTACATCCTTGTCCTCAGGCACACTGTTCAAAATAACTGGCAAAATCTGCATCAACCGAGCAATCTGCATGAGCATGTGCTTAAAGTCTTTGTCACTAAATGGGACTTACCTTTATAAAATATTGGATTTATTTTGATTGTAATTTTGTTGTTTCTTTAAATCTGTGTGTATAGAATATGAAAATATCCTACATTTGCAGCCCAGACAGCAACACATGCAACTACACCCCATTAAGTTGAGAGTAGAGAACTGAATGTATAAAAGAATGTGTAAAAATTAAACAGATTCTTGAACAGATACTACTAAAAACAGTCTGCGAGGCACATAAGATCACTAAATATTATTCATCGTAAATTGTAGCAAGAAGTTAGAGGGTTTTGAGATATAAAGATTTCAGTAAATGTACTAAAGCTGAAGCTATGACTAATTATATGAATATCACCTGATGTTATTATGCTTTAAAAAAATGTTTGGACCTCTCAGTAGCATTTGGCTGGTGACCTACATTGCATTTTCTCCCCTCTTTTTCTGTGACATGTCTTTTATCTACTACCCAATGAGTGGAAAAATAGAACCCTACTTTTAATAATAATTACATAAAAATAAGGAATGCAAAGCATTTGTATCACACTAAAGAATGAGCCTATTTAGTGTAATGCAAAATTTTATTTTTTGCTCTCACTGTAGTTTATCTCTCTTACCATGCTGGATCTCGCAAGGACGCTGCAGAGATTATTACAGACGATGTTCACTGCTGTTCCCTTGAGGTTTTCCATTAAAATGCTGGTTCAGCTTAATCCTGCTATGGGAGCCCTGTGAATGTTAACTAACTGGTTTCTTGTTGTGCATCAAAGTTCGTACTTGAGCAAAGTAATCTTCACTCAAGGTCCACTTGCTAGATCTTTTTTTTTCAAAGCGTTGCACCACATTTCACTGTGCAAACGGAGTTGAATCAGTTGTGATCAAAGAGCAGAAACAGTTGTAATTCCACCATCTTATAAAACAAGTATTTCACACACAAGTCAACAACTGAAGCAAAATCACTGACGATGAAGAGTGCTTTAAAATTCAGTTAAAAGTTGGTAAGCAAGTATTCTTTTTTTAAAATCCTGTTGATTTCAAATTACTCTAATAGTATTACCTCTGGTAGCAAACAACAGCATAATGATGAGAGTTGCATATATTAACCACATGTTTTCTTCACTCTGTAAACAAGAGCTGTGCGTCACATTCAAGACTCAAAGCAAATGTTTAAGACACTGCAGATATGATAGGTTGAAGATTTTGTTGAATTTGACATTTCAAAAGCAGATGAGGACAAGTCTCTCATCAAGTTGTCATCCTTAATCTATCTTACAGTGTGATTTAAAGTTTCAGTAAGTTTCCAAGAGAAATCTTCTGGCTAAACAATCACACCTCCAGTCTTTTTTGCTTCAAACACGCAGTTTTTCTCTTTCAACCGGAGCAGACGGCCTGGGGACAGATGAAAACCTGTAACCCATCCCTTTTTTTGACCATTGTTGTCATGTCTGCAAGGCGCATGGAAAGATGAAAGCTTGTGTTTTTGTCCTCTGTGTGTTTTTCTGCCTGCGGCTCAGTGTTTTGCACAGAGCAGCTTGAGGTCCAAGCAGAAAAGGTCATTATTCAAGTTGTGATTTGTTGATATAAAGCTCAACTGGCTGTCATTTCTACATGTTGAACTTCATGTTTTCACATCACGAAGTGGACAGAGTGGCACGAACACCTCTGTAATGTGATGCAACACAATCCAACAACAACACCAAAAGAAAAACACACAGTGATCAACAGCTGTGCCAGCCGGAACTAAAAAAGCTTCACAACAGTCGTCTGTACTGTATCCCACAGCTAGTGCACTGTGCTGTATAGCACATGTGCGATGTTGCTGTGTAGACGTGACCATCATCTACACTCTGTAATAGAAACTGCAATTACTGAAAAAATGAAAGGCCCAGTCACTACCTTTGTTTGCAGGGATTTAAGCTTGTATGTAATTTTGCACTATTACACAGCTGTCATCTTTAGCTCACATAACATGGAGACAATATGCGTTCACCTGCAAGCGCATCTCCAACAGCAACCAAAATGTCTCAATTACGTTGCTAAATATATTCAGTTTTATTTAAAACTTTCCACTTTTCCTGTCTTTTCTTGTAGTTCCACTTTGCTCTCCACTCTTGTCTGCACTCTACTCGTTTTGTTCCAAATGACTGAAAGTGTGTGCACTGGGCTGTAAGAAGAAATTCTGTGTGTCTCAAAGGTTTAAAGCAGCCGTTACCAAAGTGGGGGCTGTGAGATGCTGAAGGCGTGTCACAAGATGATTTCCAGAGATCATATCAAAGAAATAAGACTACTATAAAGACCATATTTTTGCCATAATTGTTGCTAAAGTCTGCTGCTTCGACATATTGTATGTTTACTCAGTATGCAATTTATACAGAGACTGCTCTGACTGATGTATTCTGTTACTAACCATTATAGAGATAAGATAAGATAATTAACGTCATAGAGTAACAGTGCTACATTATGTTATTGCACTTTAGGAGCTGTAAGAGAAAAACAATGTTACATGATGTTATTGCACCTGAAGAGCTTTAAACAGAAATGATTACATTACCATAAAATAATTGGTTTTCAGCCATGATGTTCTTTTGCGTTGTCTTTATGTGTGTGGATCAACCTGTTGATGTGAATGTGCTGCAATGTGTGTATATCTTAAAGCTATCTCTTCTTTCCCCCCTTGTGCTGTGTGTTTGAACAATTTGCTGTTATTTTACAGATCTGTTTTGTTAAAACACAGTTACCAACAAGTAAAATCACAGAAAACAGTATTAATTTACATTAAAAATCTATTTTCACAAATGTTAGCGTAAAACACTATTTCTTACTGTATTTAAACCAGCCAAAAATACCATTATTTTACATGGGAAAAAGAAAAAGTATGTATATTAAAGACTGAAAAAGGAAGATTCTTTTTGTTTCAACCTCCAACCCCTATTTTTAATTTTTTACAAATGATCATTTGTTTTTGGTTTTTTTTTGACATTGGACCAAACAATTACAAAATACTTTCTGTATCAATCAACTAAAACTGTCCTTATTATTCATTAGTTTTTTTTATATATAGAAATGTTTTATATTATTATTTACAGTGCAACTGTTGTCAGACTTCCTCTCTCCTCCTCAAGATTCCCGTGCTCTGTAGGTCACCTTACCAACGTCCCCAACAAATCTTCTGGTCACTTGTCACGACTTCCCCCAACAAATTCACTCTCCAGGCTCCACTTTTCGCTCTCAAAAGACTTTTTGAAAACCATTTTAGACTGTTGCCGCTGTGTGAGTGCTCTGTATTTGGGCCCAGACATTACACAACCAGCAACAGTGGATGCTTCTACCACCTCTGCAGACGACAGTGGAGTTTGTGAGTCTCCTCTACTGTCAATGTTGGGGTTGGGGGACATAAAGTTGGAAAAGCCCTGCATTAGAGGGGGGGAGCCCTTCTTTAAAAAACAAGAGCAAGCCCCACCCACAGTATCACACTGGATTAAAGATGTATTGTTTCATCTCAAGTTGGAAAAAATACGATTTGTGATGAGGGGCTCTGAGAAAAAGTTTTATCAGGTGTGGAGGCTTTTTTTGACTTTTTTCAGCCAACCATCAACACCAGTACGAGAATGACTAGGCTCAGTAGTCTGGTTGATTTGTTTACTGATGGTCTGAATGTTCTGTGTTTTAAACAGTGTTTTCTTTTCTGTAAGTGGCAGTAGGGATTGATCATTTTGTTTTATGTGGGTGGGTGTTTGTATTTTTATTTTATTTTTTCTATATTATTAAAATTTCAATAAAGATATCAAGCACCTAAAAAACAAGAGCAAGAGTCCAGAGGCAAGGAATGTATTTAACATTTGAATTCTTCACTAAAAATGTAAATTGAAAACACTAGACTGCTGCCTAAGGGCAAGGTTTAATTTGCCATACCTTCCAGTGATGGTGCAGTGGTGTTTTCACAAAGACACAGTTCCCAGTATTTCTAAAATGTTGAGGAATCTGAGGTTTGCTCCACTCAGCTGATACATTCACTTTCAGTCAATGCCTTTGGATGGTGCAATGTTCACCACTGTTGTAAATGTACTAAAATGAATAACCTGCATGACTATGAAGTTAGCGAAGGGATTCAGATCAGCAAAATGATTTATACACCTACAAACAGCTTTCAATGCTGTTTACCTCTTCAAAACATGAAGCTGAATGACAGTAAAACTAAAGCTCTAATCAACTGCATGCCAATAGATTCTGACTTACAGCGTACAGTGTGTAGAAAGTCATTTACAGAAAAGGCCTCCTTACTGTTCCTCAAGCCAGAAATCTCTTGTGTTCGATGCCCACCCACTGGTACAAATCAGAGGCACTCATTACAGCCTGTGGTGAGCAGGTCTCCATATTCCAACTTGGAGATATTAAACACACGAAACATAAGTAGCATTATGAAATTAGAGACAATGAAATAACCATCAGTGTAATTAGATAATTACATTCCTGCACAAAGACAAATCTTTTCATTTTCCTTGTTGGCCACACTGCATTAAAATGAGATTTTCTATCAGGGGTTTCAAACTGGTTCACAATTTGTGGGCTCCTACATGAAAGCTAAATGTCCTTGATTTAGAGTAGTTTATTTTTTAAGGTGAATGCAGAGGTGGAAGCGCTGCTTCAAAGTGCCTTCCAATTTTTTATTTTTTTGCTATTATCAATTTAGTGATGTTTCCTTGGCGATGAGGAACAGGGAATGCAAAGTCCTCAAACATTCAGGAGGCATTTAAGACCTCACAAGTACCATTTAGAGGATCCTTTCTGTTTGACCTGCTGAACAGAAAACAAGATGGAAGTAAATGTTCAGCAAAGCTAGGAATATTATTTTGTAAGGATTCCTGTTTAAAAGACACGATCAAAATAATATGCAGAATTGTATGTATTTAATTTTTAAATATCACGTTATGGACCTGCGGAACCATAATATTGAAAAGGAATCGATAAGTGTGACATGACAAAGGAGTTTTTTGATATTGTGACACCCAGAAAGATACTCGTTTGGTGTATAAATATTTAGTACAACCATTTTATATGTATTCCCACTTTATGCAGTTAGTAAGCTGAAACTCCGTTATTTGGTAGAAACAATATGTACACTCTCCACCAGGGGGCAGCGCAAAGAGGTGTGTAAAGTTATTGTCAGGTAGAAGAAGTCCTGTTCCGTGTGTGTTTTCCTGGATTCTTGGGCGGTTTGACGGAGCGCGTGTAATGTAGTACTGTAGTATTGTTACAACTGCTGATAGTGAGGCTTTTCTTACGTTTGCATACTGTCGTGTTATTCAAAAGTGGAGTGTGATGAGATCACATTGTATGCAGTAGTAATGTACTCTTATGGTAAAACCTGTTAAAGTGCACTTAATACTACTGTAATACTACCCGCTTTCTGATCTCAATGGCTTTCTTAATCCATCGTTTGTGTTTATTGGTCTGTCTGTATGTTACAATTAAGGAAGCCATCGAGATCAGAAAGCGGGCGAGCTGCTCCATGAACCGGGACAAGGGGGCCTACACCCTCTGGCATACCTGGGATTCCATCCTCCAGAGACCACCGGACGGCGGGGGGCGTGATAAAAAGGACACGTCATCACACGTCAGATGACGCTCTGGCAGATGCCGTCGAAACATGTGGGCAAGGTAAAACATCTTTTCTTACTGAATTGTAGCTTCAAAAGTAAGGCTATACTATAATAACAAAAGACAAAATGAACATAGTCCAACTATTGTGAGTTTTTTGATAGTTTTTGTTTTTTATGTTAATATCCAATCATTGAGGCACACATTATACGTGTGGGAGTAACTGCTTTTAGTTATTCCTAATGCCAGTTATTTCTTTCATTTTTCTGAGAATTAAAAAACATGACTGATACCTTTGTTTTTTCCTATTGCACCAAAAAATACTGGAACTTGAGTTAATCATAGTCTCTGCCCAGTACACTTAATAGCACAGACTTCCTGCTGTTTAGTCTGAGCTGTTATTAAATCCTTCTTCCATTTACACCCTTCAGAGTAATGCTTCTAGCTGTGCTTGAGCAATGTTGGCAAGAATTACAGGTTTACTGTGCCTTATTGCTCATGCTGCACAAATGGTTTTGTAGAGCATCATCGGTAGCTAACACTCTCAAAACTGTGGGGAGATGTGCTCAACCGCACAACCTGTCACCGTACAGTAGCTGTTGGCAGCAAACAAGCAAAAATACTTTCAAAAAGACAGCAGCACTTTATACCATGGTCTGACATTTTAGCAAAAAAAGAAAAATAGTGCATTTAAGGGTGCAACATGTTTAAATCTATATAGGACAGACTAAGGCAAAGACAGAGTTCATAAATGTCAGCCAATGCAAATCTCATTACATTAAATGTCTAAATAAGCCTCCTCTGGGAATCATAAACACGATCAAAACAGACTGTGCAGCTTACAAAACAATACTGCTTATTGCTAAGTAGCGTCGTTCTATCAGTGTTATGCCAAATGTAATACAACTAAATGACAGAAAGAATGTCACTAGACCTTTTAAAGTAACTCATAGGAATGGGCCTAAAGGAAAATCCTTACAACTCTTGGGGTACATAGTGTCAAGCGTGTTTATCCAATATTCTTCTTTCTGCTGACTGTGATATCTCCTCCTCTAGGAGGGGTTTTGACATCTTCAATAGCGGTGAAGCATAATGTTGCTACTGATCCACGGTTTGCTTTTATGTAATGACAGGCAATAGTCATCCTTCTACTGAATGGAATGAGATGAGTTCTGCACTGCATAACCATTAAAGTGCCCCTGCCGCTTTGCAAGTGTTTTTCCTAGTTAGCTGCCTACAGTTGTTTATCATTTGTTGCTTCAAGGGGCATACAAGGAGCTAACAACAGCCCTGGGCTCCCACAATACCCCTCACAGGGTTCCCCAGTGTCCGCATCCCATCCAATCCACAAACACATCTGGACTGGATGGTCAAACTCCCATGACCCCTCAGCAACTCTGCAAGGGTGTATTAGGTGTAACAATAAGAAAGATTAAAACTAAAAAACAGAAAGTCATAGAAAAATGTAACTGTGAATATTTCCACAGTACGAGGGTATCTCAAAAAGTTTTCAACTTCACCAGAAAACATCACAGGAGAAAGACTGTTCTTGAATTAGTAATCCGTCTGTGTTGAGTCTTCACTATCCCTTTGTGCTCACATCTTGAGCCTCCAGCTCTTCAACAGTATGCATGTCTATATCATCACTCTGAAAATGGCGACCACACAAGTAGGATTTCATTTAGGAAAACAGGTGGAGGTGAGGTGATGCAGGCTGGGTGAGTAAGGTTCATGGAGCAACAGTTCAAAGCCACATTTGACTGCTTCTGCTACCTGTGCTGTCTGAATGCATTGTCCCAATAGCATCCAGCTCAAAGCTTTCCTCTCCATTTTTCTTTGATTGCTTTAAACATTACAGTTTATGTGGCCATTATGGTATACAGTTACACCCCAAAATCAGAGTTACGCATCTTGTTTCCAGTAAGGACCCCAGAAACACCCAAAAAGTAGAAACTAGTATTACCTTGACAGAATAAGAGAGTATATGATACAAGATACTATAATATGATGATTATATGCTTAACTTGGAGTTGATTATCTTTATGTTGTGTTGATTTAAAATGATTCTTTCTAACCTGTAATTTGTAAGTGAATGCTACAAAAGAAAAGCAGGAAATGACTAAGGGACTAACTATGATTTATTTCATTAAGTGCGTAAATCGTGTACACTACCAGTCAAAAATTATATATATATGCTGAAACACTAACTTGAAACTAATTACAACATACAAATGTTATGCTGATCTTATACTTTTTGAGGATGCAACAGTTTTTTTTTTCTTTTTAAATCTAATTAAATAATGTATTCAGTGTTAGCTTTGAAAAGTGTTATATAAAGTTACCCAATTAGAACTTTGTTGTCACTGAAACATAACTGTCCTTGGCGATAATTCCTCTTTTCATTCAGGATGCGTCGTGCAGTTTTCTTTGATTACCCTTATGAGCAAGAAGTCAAAGTCAAACTCCCATTATATTGGCCACTCAGTCAGCTTAATGAATCTCTATGCTCTAATACACCCCTTAGTCTTATGTAGTGTTACAGTGTTTCTTACCCTCAGATCAATATATGTCATTGCTATGCATTATTTTCTTGCTCTGAGGTAGAAATGAGGATTTTCGTGAGGCCAGACTGTGAAAATAGTGTCAGGAGACTGCAGTCACTTTGTGCATGCAGGTTCCTAAAAATTTAAAATTCTTTTGGTAGCTGTAGGGGGCTTTATCTTAAAAGCCAGGATTCTCTCCAAAGAAAATTATTAATTTACACTGTTTAAAGATTTAAAAACAGTAAAGACATGCATAATGAATCGCACTTTATAGACTAAGTGTGTGGTTGTCAAACCATAGGCTGTGACAAATTGAGTCTCAGCAGGGAACTCAGTGGGTCAAACCTTGACTGTATTAGTGCCAGGAGATTCAAACGTTACTTTCCCTCGGTTTATTCTGGGTCTGGGCCGCAGAGCATTTTGTGTATTTCAAGTTTTGAAGAAAAGTAGAGACCAATGACGTGATACAGTATGTTATTGTCTAGGGATAGTAAAATATACATACATAAGCCTGTATGGAATCCAGCACAGCACATCATACATAAGCCTGGTGGACAATCATACATATACACATAATTTTCCTTGCAGGCTGCATAAAGCTGATCAGTTATGAAATCATTACATGTTTTGTCTTTACTTCCTAATGACGTGTTGATGCTACATGAGCATGCATCATTTTTACATTATAGAAATCCAAATCTACCTACTCATTTGTTTGTATATTACTCACATATGCACATTATGCACATACAGAAAGAAATGTCTTGTAGCATCATTTTCTCAGTTTTATATCCATCTAGGAAGCACTGCTGAATGCCCACCTCTCCTCTTCAGCTGCTGTAATAGGGGATGTGCCTTTAAAAGACTTTATCTTATATATTCAAGCAGTGTTTACCTGAAGTTGTTTGTGTAAGGCCAAAACTTTTCCCTGAAAAACAGGGCATTTCTGACAAGGTTGAGGTATCTGGAGTCCACGTCATAAGAGCCTGACTTGGTCCACACACAAGAAAAGAAAAGAGAGGCAACTGCTTCAACGCCTCAGACAACAACTGCACGTACCTTCAAATCTGCACTCCTCATTCTGCAGGACTTTCACGCCAACCAGAGAAACAGGGATTTAGAAGGATCCTCACCAAAGCAACAGAAGATGATTCCTGCTTCTGTGCATCTGAGTCCAATCCTCAGTCCATGAACAGCATGATGACCTCTGACCTCTGTGCATGCTCAGCCTTGATATCCTGTGAGTCATTCGCACTGTGCAGCACATTTACATTTTGCACACGAGAATGTAGGAAATTATTATTTGTCTAGTGGTGCTTTACATCTGTGACCTATGGAAAATATAAACTTTTTAATACCGGAAAAAATGCACAGCCTTCTTAGAAACAGCTAATGCAAAATGTAGGATTTTAGTGTTTAAACTATAATCTTATTTTTTTAATTCTATAGATTTCATTTTATAATTTTTACTCTGATTTTTGTTAATTTTATTGCACATTTGCTTTTCAAGTACAGCCTGAAGACTATGCCACCGGGTAGTTCACTGCATATTTTAGGAGCATGTGAAAAATAAATCCTTTGTGTCTTAAATTTTGAATTTTGTTCATTTTTAAAAGTACATTTCCAAGCAATAACTTGCCCTTGCATTCCAAAATATTAAATAAATTCAAATCATGCTGTATAATTGTATGCTTCAAAACTTTGGCAAAATTGTATTCAATGGAGTGAAGCTCAATTATTTTCTTCATCTGTATTTATCCTTTGGTCACTGTTTACTCCTCTCACACTTTGTTCAGACTAAACTCCATCAAAAAAATTATTACAAACAATTGTTATTATTTGGTTTATTCAGTAGAACACTTGCAAACTTTTTTGCAGACTGACATTTGGTGATAATTTACAGGTGGATTACTGCATTGCACTGAATGTTAGTGGCTGTCTTCATTCGTTTGCCACAACTGTTCAAGTTCCACTGTCAGACCAGAAGAGAAAACTTTCCCACAGTAGCTTAACTTCAGGGCTTTATATTTGGTATTGAACTATAAAACCACATATTCTTGGAAAATCCTAAAGCTCTCAGTCTTGATTCCTGGAAAAAACACACACTGAAGACATACAACCAAAAAATAGTTTTGTATCAGACAAAACCAGGAAAGACATGTTCTATTTTCATCCATGCTGATGTAATTCTCAAGCACAGAGCAGCTTCTGTAGTCAAACTGTTAGGGACAGTTTGCCAGTAAGCTCTGTGGTTTATTCTAGTTGACAGCTCTGCAATTTATTTCAGCCGCAGCACTCATCTCTGTCACCTGCTCCAGTCTGCAGGTTGGGAATCACTTGTTAGAGCCGCACAGCACTGCCAGCTTTTTTTTTTCTCCATCCTGCAAGGCTCTCAAACATAAGCTGCAAATAACCTGTGATCACTCTTGAGTTCAGCTTCACCTATAAAAAAGGACCAAAGTGAAACTCCAGCCTCCACAGTTCGAGGCCAATAAGTGCAGGATAAGCCATCACATTTCCTTGTACGATAGAAAAATGCAGCATGTTATTTTAATTTAGTTGATATTGTAGGTTTTATGCTGGAAATGTGGGTGTTTATAGCTCACTCACAACTGAGGTAATTACAAACCATGGTTACAGAACTCGTATGGTAACCATGGAGACAGTAAGCAGTTTTTCATCGTGTTTTTTGACAGTACAATCAAGGAGACCTGTCAGTCCATGTGATGGTAACCTGCCATGTTAAGTTTTTCACTTTAATCTCAGATGTATACATGAATGCTTTTTTTTTTGAAGCAACAGAGGGCATCCCATCCACTCAGGATCAGCTCAGGTGGAAAGAGTGGAGAGCTTCAAGTACGCGGGTATTAACATCACGCAGGACCTGACGTGGTCCTGTCCAACATGACCTTGAAGGTGGTTGAAATGTAAATATTGCTCTTGTTTTAAATTTAAAAATCTGTAAACAATAAATTTTTAAATAGAATATATATGAATAATATAGAATTTTAAAGCCTACAAAGGATTGAATTAAATATATTTTAAGTGCCCCTCCTAACACTGGTAATGAGTTAATATTTAAATTAACTCAGTTTTGGTGTTACATATACTCTATATCAAACTAGAACTTTAACACCTAAGGAGTAATATTTTAAAGGGGTTCAAGATCTTTTCTTTTTTTTAAAAGTTATTTTTACTGAGCTCTGGAGTCTATGCGATGGTCACGCATGTAGGTCTACACTAAAACAGAGTTTATTCCAAAAGACAAAGTTTGTCTGTGTATAGTTTCTGTTGTTGTTGCTGCCCAGAAACTTAGGCAACATCATTTGAAGGCAAGGTGGTCTGTGACATTATTTGAAATAGTTACATCCAAAAAGTGTGTATTTTTCAAAACTACCCATTTCTGTTGCAACTACAGAGACATGCATGTTTTTAAAAAACAAATATTCATATAAACACAGAAACAAATTTAGCATTGTGTGGTGTTATGAGTGTCAGTTAACGTGCTACTGAAGAAACTAAGTTCGACACTTTTGTTAACGACTTTTCCATGTACTACGCAGCAGATTTCTTTCATAGTTCATCGAAGGTAAGCCATTTTTTTCACATTTTAATCATAATATAATGAGAATATGTTAAAGTCGCGTGTTTTGTGGCTCAGTCTGATGTAAATGCGGTTTGACTTTTTAGAAACAACTCAGATATTGCTCTGAATTTACATTTGTACTTTTTCTGCAAAATCTAGCAGTTTCTAAGTTTACAGAAAACATATTCCAAATTTCATAGCACTATTTTGGACTTAGTGTCAGGTTAAATTATTTTGGTTAACAGTGCTAGTGAATTTTTGAAGCTACTTCTTTAAGTTAAATTGAAGACAGTTGAAATTAGCACAGAGTCTATTAGGTGAATAATAATTCAGAAAGGTCCCTCCTTTGTACAGCTTTAAAAACTGACATTTAAAGGAGGAATGATTGTAGAAGATAAAAGCAATTTTCATATCTTTTGTCATGATGTGAATCAGAACAATGTCCTGGCTGGTTTTAGTGGGGATTGGAGAAAATACAATTTTTTAATATTAATATGGAAGGGTCATGTATGTTTGAAATAGATTTTTTTCTGTCCAAGCACCAAATGGTGCAAAGACCCTATTTCTAACCCATGGGTTTATTATTATTATTGTTCTGTTCATGAAAACAAGTCAAGATGGTTGAAACTTGTGTGCAGCCTTCAGGGGATTTTTAAGGATTTTGGATGTGTATTCAGTTTCTTCTAACATCAGAACTTTAAAGCTTAGAAAGCTTGAAAGTTCATGAATCTGACGTGCTTTGTGTCTCTATTCTTGTTCACAGTAATGCCACAAGGAAGCCTTCGTCTGGCCGCAAACGGCTATTACCATGATGATGGCCAACCGGTCATTTCTTACAAAGAGAACACATACAGGTAAGCTGGACTACCTGTGCATACAAGTGTGTGTGTCACTGCCTTGTTGTACATGAGTGCAAATTGTATTTACAATTGTCATCTGTTTCTCCATAAACATATTTTCTCATCTGTATTCCATTCAGGGTTTTCAGGAGGCAAAGGCAAACTAATGGTCTCCGATCAGAGGGTGGAACCAAAGATGTCTTTGAGACCCCCAGTGACCAGAGGAGCTCGAGTCTCTCTACCAGGAAAACCCTTGTATTTTTCCTTCTACTCATCCCTCTGTGTTTTGGTAAGTGATATTCTTCCACAAACAAGTACAACTACCAATGTTCTACTCTGGATTACATTTTCCTAACCTGTACATTTTACATTTTGTTTTTCTCCATCCATCAGGACTTCTGCAATGGATTCCGCCACAGAGCAACATTTCTTCCCCGTCTGTACCTTTGGAGTTATCTGATTCAACCATTGCAGTAGATATGGTATGACCCATAAAAGCAGCTTTATTTTTCATTTTTAAAGGCCCTCTTCTGGTGAAAATCAAGTTTTTTACCCTTTTAACATGCCCCTATGGTGTTGTAGTTACATCTGAACCATTTTAATGTATGAAGGGACTGTTTTCAGGGGGAAAAAACTTCTACATGTGTAACTTTGATACACAGAGATGAGTTTTTTAGAGATTTAGTCATCAACCAGAGAAGGACTTAATAGAAACTTAATTTTAATCTTCCTGTACACACATACACACAATCAGATGATGATCAATATATTTATATCCCAAAGCTGTATTCATACAATGTAAATTGACTCTTCTCTCATTTACAGAAAACAAGGTACGAGGAGCTGATGAAGCAGCTAAAAGAGCAACAGGAGGAGCTGCTGTGGTTGAAGAAGAAAATCAACCACCTTCTTCCAAAGGCGGACATGTTGTCCAACTTTGCACTGGAGTCACTTGGTGAGTAATCTAAATCCGACTGTAATTCACACATACGCTTTAGTTTTAACCTTCTTTCTGACCTGTTTTTGTGTGCTGTGTACAGGAGCATGTGTTTTGAAATCGTCAGAACCATTCCCAACGGAAACTGAAAGGCTGACGAGTTTTGGAAGACGCGTAAGGCAACGGCTTGCTGTGACCCCAAGCGTTGTCATTCAGGTATGAACTACATTCACACAACATGACAGATACAGTCTGTGGTGACTGTATGATATAAAAGCTGGGATTCTTCATTTTTTATACACTCAACACACCAACTAAACTGTCTTTTTTGTCTTCAGGGGCAGCCACATTTGATTCCAGGGCACTGCTGGGCTTTTGCAGGTCAGCAGGGACACGTATCCATCGCCCTGTCTCACCAAGCTGCCATCAGCCATGTGACACTGGGTCACATTTCAAAGGCCTCGTCTTCAACCGGCTCCATCTCCAGTGCTCCCAAGGAGTTCTCAGTCTATGTAAGTCACAATTTCTCATTGTTACAGTGCAGATATCCTGTGTATCACTGTTTAATTTTCACACCATGTAAATAGAACAACAGTGTGTTTAACTAGATATTTATCTCTTTCTATCTCTCAGGGAAGGAAGAACTTGGATGACGAGAACATCCACTTGGGAACCTTTCTGTACGATGAGGACGGAGACTCTCTACAGACTTTCAAGCTACTGGTGAGTATACTACCATTCTGTAAATCCCATTAACATGCACCATTTTTAATGTCAGCAGCTAATTTTCAGCTACAGCTAATTTAAAAGTCAAAGTTTGTTTTCCTTCTTATCTCTGTGGATCCTTGCTGTACTCAGCACATCCCTGATTCCCCATTTAAAGTTTTATTGCTGTTATTCTTTTTTGAGCACCCACCTAAATCTCCTCATTTGTCTTTTTTGTCTCTCAGGATCATAAAAAAGGCGTATTCAGCTATGTAACATTGCAGGTCCACAGCAACTGGGGCATGCCTGAGTACACTTGTCTGTATAGCTTCAGAGTTCATGGGAAGCTAGCAGACTGAGGCCGACACCAAAAGGTCCATGATGAGCAAAAACAGTGTATACTGTACACTATCTTATGATAATCCAAAATAAAATAAATACATTAACAAAACAAAAAAACAGCTGTTTCATTGTTTGATTATATGAAAAAAGTCTAGTGGCAGGCATCATTCTCTTCTCCAATTGGACCATTTTTATACCTGTACAAGTAGTGGACATACAGCGGGTGAAACCTGTTTTGATTAATGGACTTCACCTACATCTATGCTGGTCGATTTTTTTTATTTTTTAAAAATGTTATCGTGTCCCATCTTTTTACGGTGATATCAGTTCTACAGTTCCTACAGGTGATATGTCGGCACTGTGACATAAATATACTGTATCTCTGCTAAATCAAGTGCACCTTTTTAGTTGATTTGCTTCACAGGATTTAATGGCTTGTTGTTTATTAGTGCTTTTGATCTTTCAAGTACTGTATATGTATATTTAACTGTTTACAACTTCCATCCATCCATCCATTATCTATACACCGCTTGATCCTCATTAGTGTCACGGGGGACTGGAGTCTATCCCAGCAGACTTAGGGTGAACATTTCAGAAGATCAGGGTTTATTCTGTACAAAAACCAAAGGATAAAAATGACACTGTGTTTTCACAGGATGTTCAACTGTTGTTAGGTTGGATGCGGTGACTTCCTGAAGTTTCACCGCCACTATACATCTGCCAGGTAATTTCTGAGCTTGGAAGGGCTGGCAGGTGTTTTTCTTGTTGTTTTTTTTTGTAATCTGCAGATTAAGCCCTGGTGGCTGCTGTCTCTGTTTCCAAGAAACCAAAAAAAAGTATTTCCAATACTGTTAAATTTTTCTTTAGATACATCATACAATTGAAGGTTAAGCTATCTATCTACTGGAATTATTACATTTTTAACTTCTATTTGAAGACATAAAAATGAATTATGAATGAGTTTTTCTAAGAATGCATGAAAACATTAAGTACAGAATTGGAGCACTTAATTTTCTCTCTCATGAACAGAAGAATGGTTGGAAACAATCCTTTGAATAAATGAAAGAAATAAGATAGATGTGTAAAGCATTTCTTACCTTTTCATCCAAATTAAAGTACTAAGTAAATGAAAGCAACAATACCAATCCAAACCCTTGTACAGCAGCATAAAGAATATAGTAACATTTGTGAGGATCTTACACATTTATATAAGATTTTTCTTGTTGTGCATGGTGTTGTTTTTGTGGCCAGGCTGGGTGAACTGAAGCCACCACGAGAACAAGCATGTAAAGTGTGCTTTGCTTTGTAATTTAATAACCAGAGAAGGGTGAAACAAGTTGTTTACAAATGGAAAACAGACTTGCACTAAATGTAATGCCCACAGATTCAAGAATAATTCCAATTTTATTTTTTTTTCCCAGTATTTTTTCTAAATTGCTTTCAAAGACCGCAGAGAAAAACGGTCAGTTGCTTGGTTAAATAGGCTCTCGTCCGTCCTTCACGGACCTATGAAAGGTTATCCATCCATGCATCTCATCTTGTCTGGAGCGGCTCCCTCTATTCTGACCAAAAAGGCAACTGCAGAGCAAACTCCAAAAATAAATGAAAAAATAATTGCAATCTTTCTTCTCTGGCTACATGTTAGTATTAGAGTTGGATCTTCCAGCATTTTGTATTGTATCCTGTTGTGTTATTGTCATTTTAAGGGCTTTCAAAAGCTTTTCATTCTTGATTTCTAATTGCACTCTCCCTCTCCTCCTATTGTTGTCTTAAATTCTTCTATTCAGAAAGAGCAATTAATTGCTTGATTTCTACCTAATTGCCTTTTTGTGTTCCACGCTTTTCAGTGTTTTAATGTATTATTATTTTGTTCTCCTGTTACTTTTGTGAAATTGTTTATTAACTTTGCAAAGTAGCAACTTTAACACAGCTCTTAAAAAGTGTACAGAAAGTGCTTTTTGTCTTTCGTAAGCTGCGGAGAGATTAAAGCCATTAGTGTTACACCATTAAATGAAGGACATTTAATAGAACAGTCACTGATGTTTCCACATTAACCTTGAACTTGCTGCATCAGCCTCAAATGCCATTAGTGTCATGAAATAAATTAACAAAACAAAATTCCAGACATGGTGCACACATTGAGATTAGATGTCACACCTGAGAATAAATGTGTGCTGTTCATACATGTATCATCAATAGGGCAAATTTATCTCCATTTATTAGAATAATCCCCATTACTCATTTTATGTCTCATCATACATTTCAGTGATGTTAGTATGATTTAGACATGGAGATAAATAAACATACAGATTATTAGCAGGCATTTTCAGAAGCGAAGAATAGTTTTTCTAATTCAAAATAACAAAAAATGCCATTCAGTTTGAACAGTCAGCGATTATATTATGAATATAAATGCATTATTATAAATAATGTTAAGGTTCAGTAGACTTCAGACAGCCTGTTTTACCTTTTAGTCTGGTTTTGACCTCCTGTCTGTCTGTGACAGCTTGCAGGCAGGTCTAGCATGTAATTTACATAGTCAGCTCCAGTTGGACAGTTACTGTTTCTTGGCGCCGTGTTTACTAATCCACTACACTCTGTGCTTTTTATGCATTGCTTCTCTTGTTCCTCAATAACCAATTAAGGTTGAGAAATCATTGACTTTGCTTAAAGTCCTTTCACATATTGAGTCGAAAACAACTATAAGTCTGCATTTCCTGAGAGAATGAAAACAAGTGTGATTGGTTGTTTTCATGTTGTCGCTCCCAAGGTGACTTTTGAGTCACAGTGGGTTCTGCCAAGGTAGTGTCTCATTCACGATGTGGCATCCTGTCATACCTCCAGTCAGTGTTATTTACTGAGCCTGTTATTTAACCCCACAAAATAACCTTTAATTTAGACAATCCTGTTCGTGAGTCTGTGTTTGTGGTTTCATCTCAGTTGGGTTTTGTAATCTTGTATACATTGTGCAGCCCAACTGCAAAGCTGTTAACCACATTGAAAGTGCTCATCATGTATTTTATGACATGACAGTTGAATTAAGTGATAGAGAAAGTTTTGAGCCACATCTGAAAATAATAGCTGCTTACAAAACAGAGTGGCAGTGGCAGAATATGTAGATAAACGATGGAAAACAAATTTATCAGGTTTCAGAATTCATTAGACTTTTCAGATAAATGTGCAAATGAATCTCCTCTTTCGCTCTCTTTTTTCTTCCAGTCTCTCCTCCTGCTTTTTTTTATTGTCCCTTTTAGTATTCACAGGCTGATATTTTCCTTTCACAGCAACTGAATCTCCCCCAAGACACTCTTGGTCTAACATGTCTTTGACTGCCCTGCACACTATTTTATTAAAGCAACCTTTCTCTGCATTAAATATTAATTGACCGGAAAGAAGAAGTTTCTATTACCATTGAAAAGATGTGTCAGGTTTTCATTCCGCCGCTTCACCCCCAGGACCTCATATGGGTAAATTTTGCTCCAACAAAATTCAGGTAATTTTTTTTTTCTTTTGAAGGAGTGACACAAATATTTACAAGGTAGGTGTGCTCCACGAGCAATTTGAGGGCGAAATACTGTGTATTTAAGCTGGAAATGCTCCGAGAGTATCAAATATGTGCACTTTAAAATTCATGAATGTTCAAATGATGAAGAGCTCAGGGCTTCAAATGATGAATCACAAACTAGCCGCATCTGCTTTCAGCTTTGTTCAGTTTAGGAGTGTAAACACAAGAGAGTGCCAGCCAAACATTTGCCAGACAACTGTGCAAAATTGAAACTTACAAGTAAATTATTTTTACGTAACAGTTATTGTATGAATTACACGAGCTTAAACATGTACAAACATTGTTACAGCTTTATTATTTGTGTCAAAGAAAGCAGAGGTGTCAGGATTTGTGTCTGAACTCAAGGTCAAAAAAAAAAAAGAAAGTTAGAGTGCACTACAGGATGGAAAATCAATCACACACTAAATTGTTTTCCAGCGTTAAACATACTGATCACAACTAATTACAGTCTGGAACCACCAGCATTTTCCCCATGAATTTCATTTTGAGCTCTGAGCAATGCTTCGGTCTTTATATCTGAGAGAAAATCAATATGTAATGCAGAACACCAGCACAGTCCTGAGGATTTTATTTCAAACAATACCTTACTAGTTTACTTTTGCTGTTGTGTCTGTGAATTTTCTAGGTATACTTTGGTGCTGATACAGGCGTAATAACAGCACATAACAAATGATGCATGTATGAGGATGTGTGTGCATTTATCACTTTCACATAGACCTGTAAATTTGAAGGCAGCTGGTAAAATATTCCTCTGCTTAATGCGTACATCGTATGGTAAACAATACTACAGGCAATATATTTAAAAGTTTGCAGGCTAGATAACTAATTCACCAGTCAGCTGCAGCACTGTGAACAGCATGTAAATGTCACTTGCTGGTTAGGTGCTGCTGTGGCTCCTCACTCTTCAGTGCCACAAACAACCCTACAATACGAGATTGTTTGCTTTGTCTCTCACTGTGAAACAAGGGCACTCTGACAGCCTGCAAGCCTGTCAATCAAACACTGATGCATCCCTGCAGATAGCTGAGACTAAAAAGGAGCATTCCCGATATTTCCCTGAAGACCTTTTATTCATTTTAGTAATAATCACACATTATAATAGATTTTAAATAAACAAGTTGGCATCATTTTGTTTCTAAAAAGGAGTGAATAAATTTCAGTCGGAAAACACTGAAACACAGTTAGGTGAGAGCATTAACACCACATTAATGCACTGACTAAACCAGCAGCAGTGACAAAAACTCATTATGGTAGACTGGGTGGAGCCATTTAAGTAAAAATATATTTTTTTTTGCCAAGTCCCAGGATGCTTAATCAGGTTATTAACGCTCAGTCTTGCTGTTTCACGTCATTGGGAGTATAAATCATTTGATTAAACGGTGAAGAGGGATGGAGCCAAAACAAAGCTGTATTTTATACAAAGTTAATGAATGCAATATGCAGTAAAGAAAAGAAAAAGTTGACTCTTTGAAGAAACAAGCCAATTCAGACAATGACATAGTGTTTGGATATTACATTTTCTCTGAATCCTTTTAGTATATGTTCAGCTCAGGTTGATATACCTCAGCTCCGTGGATCTACCACATAAAACAGATTATTGGATGAAAGTATTCATTTAAGAGAAATTAATTTCACAACTCCAAACATATGTGACTCATAATAATAAATACAAAGCACTGCTCCATTGATCTAGTGCATAGAATAGAGAGATCATGGGATGATTAATGAGAAAAAATGTAAAGTTATAATGTAAAAAAAATATATAACTACCAGCATGTGTGACTAATAATAAATATGAAGCATTGTTACATGGATCTACCACATAAAACACAGAGATCATGGGATGGGGGCGCTCATGGAACACAGAGAATTTAAATTTATCACCACCAACATATGTGACTAATAAGTATGAAGCGTTGCCTCACTGTGTGGACAGCTGAAGCTTCTACAGGTAGTTTCCCCGACCAGTAAATAAGCTCCACACTTCTCACACAGCAGGAGAGGCAGGTTAGCGAGCCCACTCTGGCATTCTGCTTGCACAGCGGCGATTCAGCGTGAGTCAGTATACATTATCATTATCAAGGTAACATTTAGGTGGCACAGATCCAAACAGGAATGTGAATCAGCTCTCTGGAAGAGTGGCAGCTGTCAGAACATCTTTGTGTTTAGTGAATATATATTTCAATCTACAACACCAGTAATTTGCCTGCTATATTAAATGCATGGCAATTTACATTCATTTGGTATTGTGTTAATATTGTGAAGGTCATTTTTTTGTAATTTTTTTAATGACTTTTTTTCTTAGAGTGAGTGTTTCAGCAAATTGAATTCTACCTTCACATTACTGCAGCAAAGTGGAGTGGTCTTTGTGAATAGTGCATTTATTCACAGCCTCACTGACAAAATACCCCATCATTGTTGCCACCTGTAACTTAATAAAGAGGCGTTTTAAGTACTTACTTTCTGACCTGTTAGTTTATGCTGTAGAAATCTTCACAGCCTTGGCAGCACCACTGGTGCTGCAATTCTGCTGTTTTAATGTGTTGTTGTTGCTGGCCAAAATTTTACCATTACACGCTCAGTTTTGGAAATGCCCATTAAAGTGGGAAAATAAATTTTAATCCATATATTTTCTACCTCCATGCTTTGAATAACAAAGCTACCACCAGCACTTGAACAGTATGAGCCTTTGGTAAAGCACTAAAAGATAAAAGCAAGGAAACACAGCGAGACCCGCAATGTATACATACACCTTATAAAATAAATGATAAGTGACAGTGATAGCTAAAATGCACTATGGCTTAGTGAAATCACTCCTATACTTTGGAACACCTCCTCTACTTAAAATTCCGTTTGCTGTGAAATTCACATCAAGCCACATGGGAGCAGAGTGTAAACTTTCCGGAGTACCTGGAACTGCTGGAGAAGCCCAGCAGGAGGTGTTTTTCTCTCCGTCTAAAAGTGGATGCCAGTGTAGTGGTGTTTTGTGCATTCTGTTGTTACCCCAGACAATGCTGCTCTGATATTCTCATTTCACATCAAAGCAGATTCTGCGAACCCACATGACACACTTTACTGAACCCGTCGTTCATCTCAACTCACCTGATTTATGCCACATTCCAGATCATCTCTAAGGGAACTGTTTGGTAGCTTATTTCAGATGAAAAGCTGGTTAAGCTCTTTATAAAAGCATGTATATCTGAGTAAAAAGCCTCCTTTCTCTTTGGTTACTAAAACTAATCATTAAATGCAGTGTACTGTAAGTAAATGTCAAATGAAATACATCATATTTGGATACTTGTATGGGGCACGCTGCCTTTCTGTGCAAAATCTCATTATATACATATGCATGGTACAATAATTTTATTTCACTATGGTTGCACTAAATGACAAACAAAATGCACAAAATACAAATTCACAAATGCATAGCCAATGAAGGGTGGTCATGCTTTCCAAATGCTGTTGACTAGAGGGTTTGATTCACAGCTGGCGAAAATGGCAGAAATCCAAACTTGGACTGACAGCCAAGGAGCCTTGAGAAATATGGCACGTTTTAATAAAATACCTACAGCGAACTGTGTTAGGACGTGTTCTCATTTATGTACTGTATTTCTCACAAACCAGCAAAATCTTCCAGTCGACTCTAAAATTCCTCCAGACTGCCTTCTTTCACATTTAGTGGCCGTAGATGACATGATTTTACTTTATTAGGATGGGAACAAAATCCAGTGTCTTAACTCACAAGTGTGAATTGTCATTCTGTGCTTTTCCTCTTGGTTTTAATGTTATTGCACCATCAATATGGAACCCTTTCACAATTTTCTTTTCTGTTATCTTTTCTTTTAACATTTTTCTATCACATGTTTAAGTGCAGACTGTGAGCTCAGAGTTGTTCTTGACATTTTGATTGTCAAAGTCTCTCCAGCTAACTCATTAATAACAACTTGTTTGAAGAGGAATTACATGGGGATTTGGATCTGCTTAACTGAACTGCTGGATCACAGTGACCTCTTGTGGAGAAAATTTTAAATTATAACAAGCAGGTGTCTGGGTAAAATAATTGTTCCCCGAGTCTTTTATTATTCCAAAGAAAATTCATCATCAATAACACGTTTTTTTTCATTTGTATGCAAAATTTGTCACTTCATTACTAGTGAGACACTGCATTGACATACAACAAAATATCCAAGACAGAAATCTTCTGATTGGGTAAAATAACCTTTTATTGCAGTTTAAATTGTACATACAATGCCCCAACAGTGAAGAACTGCCAGTGTACTGCCACTGTTAACAAGGTGCCTCTTCTGAAGCGGTGTCCTGTATTAAAGTAGACCTGGGGGAGCTCTGCTGTTGAGGGAGCTCCCAGGTGTAAAAGTGTAACTGTGCAAATGACCAACAGTGCGTAACCAGAATGGAAAGCAAGTGTACACGACTTAACTTCCCCTGGAAAAATAAAAGGTGTTATAAAAGTTATGTACACTGAGCAGAAACAGTCTCTGCCTGCTGCCCGACTCATCCTCTGTACAGATTTAAATCTGTCATTGAATAAATGATGAACAATGTAACAAAAGCACAAAGGGTGTCCAGTTATTTTGTATTGGAGCACAGATGGGATCAATGAATTCCTTTTGATCAGTTTTTATCTTCACAGATTGCAGTATGCTGTAAGTATGCCTAGCTGGAGGTTGGGTAAAAATGGCTATAAAACTTTGTACAAGGCCTCTAGAATAGTAGATAGGATGATGCAGTCCTCCAAAATTGGCAGGATCCCCATAAAGAAACACAGGGGCAAGATATGTGTTAAGAAGTAAATCATAACACTGTCTAGGAGAATAATAGTGACAGATATGATGAGAATAAAGAAAGAAAACTGACCATTTTGCTGCTGGCCGTGTCCTGTGGCCTCTTTTTGGACTCTCTGCTCTGTGTGCAGACAGTGAAGAGATACTGACTCCTAACTTGACACCACCACCACCTGTGCTGGTTAGTCAGATGGACATTGAAAAAATATGTGTTAGATTTACGTGAGTGTCGACATAAAACGGCCCCGACAAGACTGGCATATTGCTGCAAATCTGTTTCATGGACAAATAAAACTAATAATCAACTTGGATAGAAGCACATCTATAAGATTTATTGCTGTGCTGGACTCCAAATGCCTCATGAGCGATAAATTCTTATCCATTTGGCATGATTCAGATATGTATTCTATGTGTTTGTTTGGTTTCACAGGCAAAGACTGGATGATGTCAACCATCTAAATATACCCTATTTCGTTACATGATATCTTCAAGTGAGGTGACCTCATTACATGAAAAAAGTAACTCCATTTATATATATGGTTCAGGGATGGTATTATATTTCCTTGGAGTCCTTCTTTACCTTTAAACATACAATACAGGAGCCAGAGAAATGGGAAATTCAGAAACCTATCTCACAAAGAGGACTAAAATTATTTCTACAGCATCATATTTTCATTCCAAATTCTTATTATTATCATTAACTTTGATATTCACAGAACAGAAGTTAAGTATGACAAAACACCAAATCAGTATAGAGGACGGCTAACGTAACTCTCTGAAGATCTATGAAAATTTTTCGAGAACCCTAACATGTATAGAAGCTGGCTATTTCCAGCCAATACACTTATATATAGTTCAAAGAGATGAGTCATAGGTGCGTTACTTTCTTTTTGACATGGGGGTGACCCAAGTTAATGATTTACGTGCAATTCTTCCCATCAATCCCTGCCGAGTCCTCTTGCACACCAGCCACATACCATAACTTACATGGCTCACATTGTGACCGTATGAGGTAATGAGAGCAACTTGGTTGAGTACACTACACGTGTGCAAAAAATCTAGCCTAGTTGAAACCATAGGTGGTGCTGAGTGCCGTTTACGTGCAAGGTGGAGGGAGCTGATAGAGACACAGGTCATCTATACGGCCCTACATGTACCTCCCTTCTGCTTCTCCTAGAAGAGCAGTAGCCTGAGCCAGGTGTACTGGACTGTTCTAATACTTTCTGACATAGATCTCTGTGGTAGATGTTTCTAAGATAGAGGGCAATTATGCACACTTTAATAGTACTTCTGACACTGAATTGGGTTTTTATGACGTGAAAAAAATCCAAAAATCTGGAGCCACTCATTACGGCTAAACTTACTCATGACCTTTGAATATGGTTACTTACTGCCACGTCATGAAAATCGTAACAGTTGAAGAGCTAAATGATCAGTTATAATGAAAAAATGCACAATGTGCCACAGAAAACTATACACCATTTAGCCTGAAAGTCTGAATATTTGCCAAATTGCTAAAGAACACTGTAAATACAAAGCATTACACTATCAACTTAAATGACAGAAAGATATAGGTCCATCTATTCCTTCAGTCATGGCATAGCCATTCCTTTGCCACATTTAGAAAACATCTTTCATGGTTACCTAATGCACCTTGTGACACCGTGGCAAGGTTGTCCACAACGCATACATCGCACAACTGCGATGCTCCACATTCAAAATGAATTAACTGTATTCTTTTCATTGTCCAGCCATCTTAGTAAAACTGACTTCATGAGTAAAGCTACAGATGGGACTGTTGTGGACATCCATTTAGAGCCTTGTGCCGCAAATTTCTTTTAGAGGAAGGAATACATACAAATTCATTTTCTGCTAGCAAAAGCACCACAAGTGGTGAAATATGCACAGATTTCACTGATGCATTGCTTTAATTAAACTGTAGATAGTCAGTTCATCATGAGGACTAGTCTGTAACAACTCTGTTGCTGAAATAGGAAAACATCATTCACAGCTTCTACAGAGGTTAGAGACAGCAAATTTGGAAAGTGTAGAAGACGTCTTAGATCATTTACCTCTCTCTATGAACATTACACACACACAAGTAGTAGTAAGTTTCTCTTCTCAGATTGAGAGTGACTATTAACCAGCACTGGCTTGGTCTCCTTGACTCTCTGCCTGAGGACTGGTCCAGTTGCACCTCTATTTGACCTTTAGACGCTTGCATGAGATGAACCATAAAATAAATTGCATTGCTAATAAATTAATCTTGACAGTCATTGCCATTTCAAAGAGTATTTGTTTTCACTGCGGTCCAGCTGCATGAGCCATATCCAATTAGAGGTATCCTGACCAATAAAGAGAGTTGTTTCATAATGTGCGACATACAACACACACATATATGCCATAACAAAAGTTTCATTATTGAGCATGAAGGGTGAAAGTGGAACAAGTTCAAAAATGGTGTGACAAATGGGGCCCTTTGTAGAGGTGTTGAAAGATGAGTTAGTAGTGAATTGTGGTGGAGGTGGTGTCATGCAGATGCCTGTGCACATTGATGCATTGGAAAAGTGACATCAACATCAACAGTGAAAATGGCTCATTGATGACCAGGGGAGGGCTAGGCCGTATATAAAGGAGAGAGTCGTCTTCACACGAAAGACCGATCAACAAGTTTGACTTCTTTTTCAGACTGATACAGTCCTATTGCAACCAAACCTGCCAGACGTTTTTCCTGGATATAAGGACAGAAAACCTGGTAAGAATGACAGTTGAATATGATCATAGAAAAAAAAAACAGTTGCTGTTTTTTTTAACAGGCAAAAAAAATAAGTTTTGTAACCAATAGTTTGTTTCGTTTGTTTCAGTTACTCAACATGTTTTCACTGAGATACTTGCAAACACTGGTGCTGATTATCTTCCTCACCAGTTTCCATATAGAGGCTAAACCACTGAGGTAAAATCTGTTTTTATTTCAGGGCTTCATGTTAGGAAATATCATCTTTGGGCTAAAAATGAATAACTAATAATGAATAATTATCATAAATAATTCATTCATAATGGAATTCTTCCTTTAGTGAACTGTGACATTTTGTGTCTCTGCAGAAAGAGAACCATCAGTGAAGTACAGCTTATGCACAACGTTCGGGAACACAAACAAGTCGGAGAAAGACAAGACTGGCTTCAGGAAAAATTAAAGGAAATAATTGTTGCCAGCTCCAAACCACAACATGGACAATCGGGAAATATTAAAAATCTTTTTTCAAATTATGCTTTTGGACCAAACTTAAACAATAGGTGAATACAACTTTTTTTACAGTCCCATATTTATTACCAAGCAGCCTCACACAAACTTTTTTGTAGCCACCATTGTTCTCTTTGCTTGTCTTTTTATTGTTTTTAATTACTTATTATATGTATTTTATTTATTTATGCTTTTATTTATTGTTTTTTTAAATTTATTTTTGCTGTAATGCTATTTTTCACTATTCATTTCTTGGTGAATGATAAATATTTGAATTTTTTTTAATCTAATTAATTTGTTTACATTCTTTTTCTAATTCGCCAGTAGCATTACAATTATTAAAGTCAATATCTCAGTCTGTATGGGGAAGAAAATTTTTAATGTAACCATAAACTCTCACTCAATATATGCCTCTGTATTTAAAAGAAATGTTGTTTACTGCATACTCTATTGTGCAAGTAGGGACCAAAGGACCAATAAAGCCGTTAGTCTTATATGTTCTGCCTGTATATCTTCACTGCACATCATAGGCATCTTCTTATGTAGTTACTATAGATAGAAATGATTTGTTTGAATTCTATTTTGACTGGCATGATGGGGTTTTTTTTGCCTGTACTTTCATGGAGATCAAGTGACATTGAGATTGTGATTCCTTCTACTTCAGATTTTTAGCATAACTTTCTATTGCAATTTTGACTACAGTGCCACTACAAAACCACAACCCAAATGTCTCTGAACTTTATCACCTCAACCTTTACTGATAGTCATATAAAATCAGACCTTTTTTATTCTCTGTACTGTTAGCTGTTCAACCTACAAAAGCTCAACAAGGATCCTACACTTTCTGGCTTCCATTATTTTGCCCTTCATTACATAAAAGACTTTCTGTATTTTATTTTTTTAAGGATATCCTTCATGTAATAACTTTCACTCCTTATACTGAAAATAAATCTCCTTTAGTTTAGTCATCTGTAACATTTCTTCCAGTTTACAAAATCGATTGCTGTTTAGTATGGCTATGTAAGCCAAAATGGTAAAGATGGATTAAAAAACAAATAACTTACTGTGCTACAGCTGAAACACAGTGATTCGATAAACTTGTTTTCTATCCATTTTGTTTCCACCTTGGCTGCTAAACATCATATACTATATTTTACTTGATGTCTTTCTATTTTCCTTGATAAATGTACCCACTGATTTGATCAATGATGTCTAAATTGTGATGTATTAAATGCATTATTCATTCTCTCTGGGGGTAATTTAACCTAGGATCAACTAACCAAGACTGAATTGAATCCATGATGTTATCTGTAGCATCCAACACATATTGCCTTACATTCAGGACTTCAACCTACTATATTGATTTGTTATTAGATCTTAACAAGCAGGCTGTTTTGCATCTGTAGAAATACTGAGATTGAGCTTTCTCTGCCTCTTTGTATCTCTCTTAAACAAACTCTTATTAGGCTGTCCATCTTCATTTATTCTCAATGTCTTATGAGAAACAATGTCTCCACTGCAAGGTGTGATTCAGCTACCGTAGGCACAATTTAATTAGCTTGGCTTTTTTTTTTTGTTGTTGTTGTTGTTGCAGTGTCATTTTAAATGTCACGGTATCTCAGAACTAGTTTCCAGAGGATGGGGCTTTAAATCTGCTATTTAGGATCCCACAGCATCAAATGTAGTCTCCTTTCTATATGCTGTATATATTCCCTAGAGAGCTTTATCCTGTTCTGCCCTCCTAGGTTGTCTTAAAGGCTTGACCTGGTTTATCCACAAGCTACCCCGCCATGAACCAATAACCCTTTCATTGAGTCTTTGAATTATAGATATTGTGGATTCGACAAGTCTAATACTGGAATTATTATGTCTGTCATTCCCCATCCTGGACTACTTACAAATAAACCTGATTTTCTATGATTTATTAATCAGATTATTTGTGTCTGTAGCATGACAGGAGCATGAAACCATACTCTAAATAACTTGGTTAGAATTGTCAGCACTTTCTATTTTCTTCCAGTTTTAATTCATCTTTTATATTCTTTGTTTAAAAAAAAAAAAACTATTTTTGTCTTCTGTGATCTTAATAGAAACTGTGAGACTGACTGACCCTGAAAAGGATGAAAAGAAGCTCACTTCGAGGAATAATATCAGTGTGAATTGATGACTGGAGAGAACTTCAAAAATAGTGCTAGTTTTCCTTTGGCTTGTTATTTCATAACAAAATTTTGGTAAGATGTTGCTCGATTTATTTTTAATAATACTTAGAAAAACATCTATATGACCAAGAGTCAAATCAAGTCAAGTCACTGTTATTTATAGCCATGGAGTGCTCTTAAGTATAAAAATAAGACTGGCAGTACAAATTAACCCAGCACATTTAAATATTGAGGTTAAGACCCTACATTGTTATTTATGGTGGGAATTTACCTGAGTAAGTTAAGTATTGAAACACAGCTATACCTTTTTATAATGAATAATAAGGGTCGGACCATACAACATTATTAATTAAGGAGATTAATCTAACTCATTGAAATATTAAGGTTAGGACCCTATAGTATTATTAATTATTAATAATTAATAATGTTGACTAATTTGGAGCTAAAGTTACACCTCTACAAAAATATACATGAAAACAAATAAAGGGTTTTCCTGAATTCCTTATGAATATGCTTTCGTTTAACTTTTATTTGTATTGTTTTTCAATTAAATTTAATTACATTTTCCCCTCCTTTTGTCTTATTTCTATTTTGTCTTTCTTTTTCTCCATTATGGGCCTTACCTTACAGATTATATTATTTTCTTAGATCCCATCAGAAGTTGTTTTTTTTTATTATAAATCTAATCAACGTTTGTAATTTGATGCAAAATTCTGTTCTCAACTTTTTTTCTATATGGCTGTCGATATCCTTTTTAAAAAAAATATCTGTATTACGGTTTTATGCTTGTGCTGTACCCTGTACATTTTTACATTTTAAATAAAGCACGTAAAAAAACTCTTCTCGCATATGCAACATATCGCGAGATTTGCGAGACTACAGTCATCGCTCTTTATTCTTTCCTTTTTAGGAAAAAGTACAATCCATCTAATGGTTGCTGATAGCAAGTCAGTCGCCTTCACATAAATTTTATTTTCAAATTTAGTTCACCTTTCAGCCAAAGCTGATGTAAATATCAAGTTTAGCAGCATTTGTGTTTTCTAGCTTTGTGTGCGTCAGCACGTCCATCCTTTAACGGTCGTCACGTCGCACGTCAGCTGGGTGAGTGTTTTGAAAGGAGATGGCTGGTTAGCTGGATTATACTACAACGGAAAACGTAGCCAGCTAGGTAGCTATTTTCATGTTTCTGCCATATCTTACTGGAATATGAAAGGGTGTATGTCAGTACTGTTGGGATAACTTCAATAGCTACGCCACCGTCTCGGAATTTTATGTTAATACTGTTCGAGAGTCCCGCTAGCAAAGCCAGCTAATATTAGCTAGCTAGGTATGCTAACACAGCAAAGTAGCTTAGTCGTAGGCTGACTCAGTCTGACAGCAACGTTGACAGTGTTATGTTCTGAGATTATTAATGGTCAGGCAGACATTTAATCATTACCGTGGTCGTTGAGCTTCGTTTACGTTCAAGTTGTCAGCACACTTGAAGTCAGTGATACAGTTCGTTGTTAATGTACAACAGATAGCCCGTGCTCTGCTCGGGGCTGGTCAAGGGATCGAACTGACTTGTTGATTTCGCTATTAACTGTTGACCAGATTATGAACGGGGAAAGATCCAGTCCGGACTCCCCCCTATACGGGTGATGGCAGCACGTCTGCAGTCATATGACAGTAACTCCAGTGACACCGAAAACTGGGAACGAAAAGCAACGAGCCGACCTCGCAAACTCTGCAAGCATTCGAGGTGAGCCAGATGAAAATCTGAAACCTCCAAGGGAAGTTCATACTAGATTATTTAATCCCATCCATTGTCAGAGGAACTGGGCTTTCACATATTTGTTGCTTGAACTGTGAAATAATAAGTGGGGAAGGGTAATATATATTAGGTGTTGTTTAAAGCTCAAATTTATCGGATCAGAAAGACGCAGTGTCTGTTTCTGTGTATCACATAAATTCTATATATGTTGTACATGGACCCTGCCTGCTATGAAGTCCCAGTGGAACCTTTGTGTATAGTATAAATGTTGTTCATATTGATTTTGAAGCAAACAGTAGATGATCCTGTACTATAGTGAAACTCGACAGAGTAGTGCAATATATACAGTGAAACATCTATTTGTCAAGATTTTTCCAAATAGTTTCTACCAAAGTAAATATCCTCCTAATAGCTACGGTTACAGTTGGTGATGTTGAAACTCGATCAGCAGGGCTGTTTTTATGAGATATTTGTAATATTTGGAAAACAGACACTTAATTCACTACTAGTTAAAGACACATCATGTTACTTATGTAGTTTATTTGTATTCCACGTTGATCAAGATGCTACTTTCCATAATGGGAAAGTAATTTCCAAAAAGCATTAAGTGATTAATTGTATTATTGTATGTGGTCCTAAGCATTAAGGTTAGGTTTGATTATGGATAGCATTTGTCTCCACTCCTCTTAGATAATGCAGTAACCCTAATCTAACTTGTACTACGCTATGATGTCCTTCATTCTACCCGATGAAGTACTTTTCCTGTTGCATTTCAGATATATACAAAGAAGAAGCAGGATGACAGAAAAGAGTAGGCCGGAGGCATAAAGATGTGTGTTTTTATTCTTGGACTTTGGTTGTACCTGTGATGGTCAGTGGTTGTGTGTGACTGAACATTATTATCCTGCAGTAATGCCTGTCATCTCAGTTTTTCATGTTTATATGAATGCGTGTACAGATTTTTTTTTCTGTCAGTAAGCAGATTTGATCTTTCAAAAAAAAAGGAGTCTGTTCAGATGGTTTACTTATATCATATAAGAAGTCTGTCAAAACTGTTATTCTAAGTCTGCGTCATGTTAGACATCAGTGCTGATGGCAGAAGGAACTGGCAGCACCGAAAGTATGTGTGTCATTGTGGTTAGAGGCTTGCAGAAGGTGGTAGGTCTGGTCGGTCTAGTTGTTACATATGTTTGTAAGGCCTCTTATACAAGGCTGTTGGAGTGAATGTGCTCTACATTATAATAATGTTTTACACTCTCCTTGCTTTTAAGAATAGTTGTGTGTAAACCGGATGATGGAGGTTTAAACTGTGTGACAACCCTGTTAAGATGACATATGTCCCATGTTCTGACAGAGGGGTTATCTGTGTATCTTAATAGCTTCACAGCTATAAATTTAAAATATCCTCTGGCCCTGAGGAAGAAACATTTTAAATGTGTTTGTCTTCAAAAACAGCAGTCAGGCCCGAGCATCTCGAGTGGAGGCAGAACAGAGGAAGATGAGCCTGCATGGTGCCAGTGGGGGCTGTGACCGCTCACGTGACCGCCGCCGCTCCAGCGATCGCTCCAGGGACTCTTCACATGAGAGAGAAGGCCAGCTCACTCCCTGCATCCGCAACGTCACTTCACCCACCCGCCAACACAACAGTGGTGAGTATGCATGGAAAGAATAGAGGGCTTATATGGAAGTCATGTTCGAGTTCTGTAGCTCTTGGCAGCTACTGTTGAAAGCAGCTGACTGCATTTATCAACTTTGAGCTCAGACATGGTTTATATCTGTGCTGTTTCTGGCTGTGAACAGATCAAGACGATACTTGTGCACCTGCTTGTCTTCAGACCAAGACCACTTGTAGTCTGACTGTCCAGATACAAGGCTCATGTTCTAGTATGGCTCTTTCCAGTCTGGTTCTTTTCGATTAGATGTCCGAGATATTGGATTAACTTAAATGCATGCTGAAAATAAAATCTGTTTGCTCAAGAATGTTTCTCGAAAACCTCCAAATTAAGCTGCAAATAATAATGTAAATGAAGAATTAGAATACTTGTTTTTGATGGGATGTTCGTTCTGTCAGTTGTGTCGTAAGTTAAAAGAGAAACTCTCCTTGGTGAGTCATTGTTCTGCCTGTCTGTGTGTAGACCGTGAACGAGATGGTGGCCCGTCATCGAGGCCCAGTAGTCCACGACCTCAGAGAGTCTCACCCAGTGGCTCCAGCAGCAGCGGGGTGGTGAGCAGTCGGAACAGCAGCTTGTCCAGTACTGAAGGCACCTTCAAAAGCCTGGGAGTTGGAGAAATGGTTTTTGTCTATGAGAATCCTAAGGAAGGAGGTGCAAGTGCCACTGTTGGAAATCGAAACATTAGGACCTCGGAGAGAGTCACTCTGATTGTTGACAACACACGCTTTGTAGTAGATCCTTCTATCTTCACGGCACAACCCAATACCATGTTGGGCAGGTACAGTACACTCTGATCCTCATCCTTCTCTGTCCTCAGTCATTATAGCCACAATAAAAATACTGAGATAATTTTTTTTATTTGTAAAGAATAAATTAAGTTGGTGTGTATGGATGTAGATATCGATGAGTTTTTGATATTTTGGATTGCTTGTTTCTTTGAAAGAATAAACCAAAGCTTCTTTTTTCAGAATGTTTGGATCTGGAAGGGAACACAATTTTACACGCCCCAATGAGAAGGGAGAGTATGAGGTGGCCGAGGGCATTAGCTCAACAGTTTTCAGAGCAATTCTGGTCAGTCTCTCTTTAACAATTTCTCTTTTTAAATAAATGATGGTAGAGTTAAAGAATAGAAACGCAGAGTATAATACAGTGTATTTCAGCTGCACCACAAGCACCTCTTGTAGTATCTAAAAAAGTGACATCAAAAACTGATGGTATTTGTTAAAACTATTAGTAGACTGTAGGGAGGAAAATGTAATTTACTTTGTGATACAGCGAGTGGGTGATATACAGTTTACTGAGAAACTGCTCTTGGTGACATCTTTGAAAAGGTGTTTGATGAAGTGACATTTTACTGTCAGACTCCTCTGAAATGCATCACAAGTCTGAAAAAGAAACCTTCAGCTACCATTACAAATAGACAGCAGCTGCCTTGGTACATACACCCTTTGAGAAACACTTCTTCATTTTGACAAATGTATGAAGCTAAAATGAAGAAATCTAAATGATCTGGGTTTTTTTCATTGCTTAACGTACTGTCATACATAGTACATATTAGAGGCCTTAAACGGTTAACATTTGCATCTTGTTTTCTGACTAACTGAATGCTACCTGTGGCCTACTGAGAGCACATGTAACAGTTTAACAGACTTGGCAATGAATAAGTTTTGTAACTTGCGTAAGCAAATCTTCCATTGGATTGAAAAATACTCAACCAAAGCAAGATACTGTTACCGAGTTCTTTTTATAGTTTTCTATTTAAAATGTAGCTCAAGCTTTTGATTTTATTAATGTACATTTTATGTTCTAAGTTACTGGATTAATAGAATGTTTGAAATGACTGCATTCTTTGTGATTTCTGTCTAATTGCCAGGATTACTACAAATCTGGGATGATCCGTTGTCCTGATGGAATCTCTATCCCTGAGTTGCGGGAGGCATGTGACTATCTATGCATCTCCTTCGACTACAGCACCATCAAATGCAGAGACCTTAGTGAGTATTTTCCCTGGGGTGCTGAAGCTGTTAGTGTTACATATTAAAGGTGGCAGTTTGAGTCCAAGTCGACTACAGAACAGCGCTGCCTTGTCACTTTCACTCTCTGTAACTTCACATAAAGGACATAAAAATATGTCTTGCAGTTAATTGAGGTCATTTTCACCAATCTGTTAATAATGCTGATTAACATTTTTTTCCTTTAATTTTTGGCTTATTAAGACACAAAAAAGTAGCACAGCCCAGTGTTTCCCATGCTGGAAAGTCATTACTTTTCATTAATAGTCTATCAAATTAAGGATGAACAGTTAACCAAATTAACATGTCGTTTAAATGGCAGGATTTTTTGTCTGTGTTTGTTTGGTATTTTAATACAAGGCATTTTGAGCATGGATTCCACCCAGAAATAGCTTTTTAAAGTCTTATTCCTCTTATTCTTAAGATACAGTGATTGAGCTCAGAGCCATTCATGTATTGACGTGTCTGGCATCTTTCCTTCTAAACACAACTCTTAGGGAACATATTGTTTTTGGGTGTTATTTTGTTTTTTTAGTGGCTGCTGATGGGTTTTTGTAGCTTTTATTGCCTTTTCTGTGGAAGGAGAGTGCCTGAAACTGTAATGACTGCAATGTTTGGACTCAAACTGCATTTGTTCCTCACTGCTCTCACTACTTTACACCAGTGCTTTAGTACTGTGGTACTAAAATGCTGCTGAAATGGAGGCAAGGCTATGATTTTTGTGAACTGTAGCACAAGTTATTTGCTGGAATACAGTGTCAGATATACACTACCAGTCAAAAGTTTGGACATACCTTCTCATTTAATGTTTTTTCTATATTTCATGACTATGTACATTGTGGATTCTCACTGAAGGCATCAAACACATGGAATGAATAAGCACATGGAGTTATGTAGTAAACAAAAAGTGTGAAATAAGTCAAAACATGTTTTATATTTTAGATTCTTCAAAATAGCCACCCTTTGATTACTGCTTTGCACACTCTTGGCATTCTCTTGATTTGCTTACTTACCTTTGTGTTTGCTTTTTGAACCTTTGCTGAAGTTCAGCTCATAGTGGACCCTAAAGAGTACTGCTGTAAGTGGACTCACATCGTCTAATACATCCTTCTCTTCTCTCACCAGGTGCCCTGATGCATGAGCTGTCCAATGATGGAGCTCGGCGTCAGTTTGAGTTTTACCTTGAGGAAATGGTTTTACCTTTGATGGTGGCTAGTGCTCAGAGTGGAGAGAGGGAATGTCACATTGTGGTTCTTACTGATGATGATGTGGTGGACTGGGATGAAGAATACCCACCACAAATGGGAGAGGAGTACTCACAGAGTGAGCATCCACTAAGACATAACACAGAATGCAGTCAGGTCTTTGCAAAATACAGAATCCCAGAATGGGGTAAATAATGTTGTTTTTGTTCTCCTTACAGTCATTTACAGCACAAAACTGTACAGATTTTTCAAGTATATCGAGAACCGAGATGTTGCCAAATCAGTATTAAAGGAGAGAGGATTGAAGAAAATACGACTGGGCATTGAAGGTAAGTTGACTTTCTCAGTAATAAACAATACTGGTTTTTCACCTCTCTTCTGTGCTGTTGTTTGAGTGAAATTCTTCAGTCTCCCGTTTTGAGTAACTGACAGTTAAACATTTGAAATAGAACGCAATAATACCTAGTGTATATTATGTGTGCATAATAACACACTGAGGCCCATCAGACAGCTATCATCCAGAAAAGATGTTGGTAAAGTGTCAATCAATGTGATGATGTCTGAACTGGCTGACCTAATGCAGAGTGGGAACAATGAATTAATAATTTGTTAGGTGACTGACAACAAAATCATATGGGTACACCAGCCCAATAGAAATATTTACAAATTGCACATTGGGTAATCAGTAGATAAGAGACATACCTATAACAACTGTCATCAGCCCAATGTTTATATATTATCCTAAGAATAATACAGTATGTTTACCAAGATGCAAAATGAAATGTTGACTGATCATATGAAGTCCATCTCTATCAGGTGATTGATTTTAGCAGTTTGATGATGATAGTATTAAAAAAAAAGTGAAGCACATGAGGTCAGTCAGTTTAACAGTTGGTTCTCTGAGTTAACATGCTTGTAAGACAATACTAGGTTAATATACCAGCTGTACAAGACAAAGTAAAGACATTGTTGTGTATCTAGATGCTTGCTTAGATCAGGGCTTGCCTGAATATTTTTTACGCTGCTCTCTGATATGAAAGTAAGAAACCTGCCAAATCTAATCAAGGAAAAATATCAAAATAGGAAAAGTATGTAAGAAAACCCTTGTCATTGTGGAGATATATCAGAACTTCCTCTAAACACGTGGTAGATGACTCCACCTACAGGTTGAGGTTATCTCAGCCCACGATTGGAGTGTTGTTGTGTTCTGCATTGCTGAGCAGAAGTTAACATGAACTGAGCTAATAGTTTTGTTGTCTCCGTCTCAACAGGTTACCCCACATATAAAGAGAAAGTCAAAAAACGACCAGGAGGTCGTCCAGAGGTCATTTACAACTACGTCCAGAGGCCCTTCATCCGCATGTCCTGGGAAAAGGAGGAGGGTAAAAGCCGCCATGTGGACTTCCAGTGTGTTAAATCTAAGTCCATCACCAACCTGGCGGCAGCAGCAGCAGACATCCCCCAAGACCAGCTGGTGGTGATGCACCCCGGCCCCCAGGTTGATGAACTGGACATCCTACCTAATCACCCACCTAGTGGGAATCACTACAGCAACAACTACAGCAATGAGCCTGATCCTGATGCACCTTCACCTGCTGTCTGAGGACACACTGGTCCTCTTTCAATGCCTCTGCCCCTCTCCTACTCTTCTAGTCCTCCTCCCAGCATGCTGCAGCATGGAGCGCCAGGGGCACCATTACCATATTGCCTTGACACCTCCTTTGCAGCCTTAGAGCCTCAAGAACCTGGATGACTGTAGAAAAAGAAACATGAGGAACACAAGACTGGTGAAAAGAAGAGTTCACTATTGTTTTCATTTTGTTTTTTACTTGACCAAAGGAATTTATTTTTGTTTGGAAAAAAAAAAATCTGTAAAACACATAGTATTAACATTATTATTTACAATGTTATTGTAATTTGATGGGTTTGGCTGAGCACTCTTGTGTTGTCACTGTTTTCTCATAGGTTTTATTTCACTGATAATTTTGATTGATTTTGATCTCCTGGGTGGCCTAACTACTAAATGTGCTTTGGTGGGAAGAACACAAGACTCGCTACGGAGAAAATACGACTTTCTGGTAATGGAGAAAATCAGTTATCGCCACTTAGTGTCATGATCTCCAGTTGAACTCCTCTCAGATGTCTTTGAATCTTGTAATGGGATATGTAGTCATTGGCTGGATCTGATATGTGATGTTATGCTTCTCCCGCAGCCAAGATATTCAGCAGAGCACAGGCTGTTGTGGTCAGAATCTTTTTGTGCAAAGCTTGAAATTGTTGTTTAAAAATAAAATATAAAATCATGAAATAAAGACAAAAGTAAATACTTTGTGTATAATTAATGCATTATTGTAAAATCTGTTAATTTAATGGGAGCTAAACGGGAATGATACAGGGACTTGGCAGACAAGTCCATTATTTAAAAAAAACAAAAAAAAAAACAAATACAACGCTTAAGAACTTTATAAGACTAAGTAGACAAATAGTAATGTATTTTGAATAGACATATTAACTTTTTTGTACAGATTTAGAAGATAAAGCGATACAGCATTAATGTTTTAACTGCTGTTCTGCTACATGTTGAAATATCTGCCCTTTATTAAATTATGCAGAACTGGATCAAGCCACTCAAACGTCCTCGTGACATTTTCCTTGACAATGGAAACCCTTCTTGCCTGATACAAAGCTAAAATAAGAAGTAAATATGAGTTATTTTTTTTAAAAAAGTTTCTTGTGTATGATGCTGCTTTGCATTTACCACAATGGAGATATAAATTATGGACAATGAAATGGCAATAAACAACTCATCTGATCACTTAAAATAAGTACAATTTTAAGTAGTTTTCTAACCCTAACCTGAATCAAAACAACACGTCGATCTATAAACTAATACTGTGTTAGAAAAGGAAAAATATGTTATTGATAGAAATTAAGAAAAATTCACTTAAAGTCAGGAAATGGTCTCCAATAGCAGCAAACTTAAAGAAGACAGTAAAAAGTGATCACTGACTCAGCCGACCTCATTCTGAGCCTCGGGGTCCTGACTTAAATAGTCTGTCTACTTTAGTTTTTAGCTCCTGGAACAGACAGAAAGCTCTGCCTCTGGACCTCAAAGTGCAAACTGATGCATGTGGTTGTAGAAGGTCAGAAATATAAACAGGACCCACATTGAAAATAGGGTTATTTTTCTTAGGTTGAGGGGCTGCTTATCATTTTATCCTCTTCCTAAAATGACAAAATATTTTTTCTTTTTACCAAATGTCTTGGAGCAGTCCATTAAAACTTCCAAATGTACAAAACATTATAAACATTACCTTGTTCAGTTATTTACACAATTGGGGTATAGCAAGATACTTGGAGGGGGTTAAATGGCAGAAACAATCTGCTTGATATGAATGTCATAGTGAGGGGTAACATTTGCATTTTGATGGAATATCTTCGCCTTCCTTCCTTGCTGGTGGTCTATTAGCAGCTATCTTCTGTCATTTGATTTATGTTGATAAACGAGGAACAGCAGACATGCAGACAACATAATTAATAACCCCAGTCACTACAAAAACCTGACCCGGAGTCTTTAGGAAGAACTTCTTCTGCAACTTCCAGTGCTTCAAAAACATGCTCTGTGACTTGCAATATTGTTGAATGGTCTGGCGCTGCGCTGGCTCATTCCTTCTCCCTGCAAAGATTCTTGCCTTTTTCCACCAACAGGTTTTTCACAGCTGCAGGGACCATCGATGAAACCATCTCCTCAAACACCCTCTGGCCCTCTGAGATCACAGTGAAGGTCTATCCTTTCGCCAGGTGTCAGTAAACAGACAATGTCTCTTTAGGTTTAGGAGATATTTTTCAAAGGCTGGAGTCTATCCCAGCTGACTTGAGGCGAAGGCAGGGGACACCCTGGACAGGTCACCAGTCTATCACAGGGCTACACATAGAGAGACAAACAATCACACAATATAAAATCATCAATTAACCTCAGCATGTTTTTAGACTGTGGGAGGAAGCTGGAGTATCCATAGAAAACCCACACATGCACAGGGAGAACATGCAAACTCCATTTAAAAAGATCCCAGGTTGGGGTACGAACCAAGGATCTTCTAGCTGCGAGGCAACAGTGTTAACCACGATCCACTGTGCAGCCCCGCGCTAGAAGCAAATATTCTTATTAAATTATATTACAAACATAAAAAGTCAATCTGCAGGTTGGTTGCTCAGTCGATCTGCTTTGATCTAGACTAAAAAAATCTCAACAATTGGCAGTTAGATTGCTGTGAGACTTTACAGACATTTATGGTTTGGTGGATGAATTCCACCTACTGTGATGGTTCATTGGTTTTACCTCTGGCACTGCTGTGACATTCACATTTGTGGTTCACAGCGAAATATCTCACTAGTAATCTGATGGATTTCCATCTAATTTACAACATATTAAAAGTCCTTACATGATTCTTTTGAACAACTTTTCTGACAGCAGCGATCAATTTTTTCACTTCTGCTGTCATATATTTCAACATCTAGTTGATGGATCGGCTTGAAAAATGACAGGTATTCGTGGCCCCCACACATTGTATTTAAATGACTTTTGTAATCCTCTGTCTTTTTCCTTTAGTGCCTCCAGCAGGTCAAAGTTTTCACTCTCAAACAATCTCAACACTCAGCACATGGACTGACACAGAATTTGGTGCAAATGTCTATCAGGTCAAGATAATGTATCGTATCGATGTCGGTGAACTTCTTAGTTTTAATCTACAACCACTATCAAATTTGTTGCACACATTCATGTTTCCTAGATGTAATAATAATAATAATAATAATAATAATAATAATAATAATAATAATTTTAACTATTGTGATCTCCTTATTTTGATTTAGTGTCAATATTTTGTATTATCTCATACTTTTTATTTATGACCAAAGACCTGCAAAACTAATGACCCCTTAGCTTCAACTGGTGTTTAGAGCTCATTAGCAAATATCATAGTTGTAAATGTAGTCATGATAGTTGGCTGATATACAGATTTACATCAAGCACAGCCTAGCATGGATTCAGACACATCTGCATTTTTAAAAAAGTACAATTAAAATGTTTTACAATACATAATTTAAAAATATTTATGAGTCTGAATAACAATCTGCTTAATTAAAATACAACATAAAATAAAACCTAAGAAACTGCAAATTAAACAAGAGGCAGATATAAAACCTGATTTAATATCTTCAGCTGGAAAAGCTCAGTTTTACTTACCTGACTACAGTATTGGTGGAGACAATGCACTCCACCTCTTTGGTCCAAGGGTTCATAAAACTGAACCAGCAGCTTCTCAGAGTGATGAATGAGCCGTCTTTTATTTTTAACTTGTAGCAGTTTGTATCGATCTTCTCTCTCATCTGCAGCACTTACAGCCGACAGCAGCAGAGGGGGACAAGGGCAGTTAATGGATGGACTGTCCACAGTTAAAATGAGCTACAGCACCGTTTTTTTTTTTTTTTAAACTTATTTTTCATTTTTTACTGCAGAAATGGCATCAAAGTACTGCAATATCAGCAGAGCAGACTGCCATATACTTATCTGTGCGCATAGACAGCAATCCTTGTCTTTAAAACATCCTCACAAGTTGAAGATATGTGTAATTATTTAGCTGTTGGTTTGATGCACACCTTGCCTGTGACATTCTGCTAAATGAGTAATATCATCTTCATGAAGGTATTCATAGAGCGACGTTCCCAGCAGCTCCTGAGGAAGATAAGCCAGGACAGCAGTAGCCCTAAAAAGAAAAGAGAGAATATTCACTTGAAAGTTTTTTAACAAATCAAGAAATAAAGAATCACTGTCTGAAACTTACAGACACAGATTTCTAACATGTCATTACATCTACATGGTGCAAGTTTCTGTGGTAAAATGTTTTCACCTTTGATCAACGAAGACAAAATTTCCATCAATAGCATGACGTGAAACAAACTCCAAGGGTTTGATCTTGATGGGATTCTGCAGCGGCTGCAGAACAGCTTGAGGATGTAACCGACCGACAGCCACCAGGCAGCTTAAGTTACATCCATCATTGTCCGGCTCGTTATTTTCATCCAGATCCACCACAGTGGAGGGCCAGTTTTTTAGGTAACCTGTGCTATGGATGGTGCAGAATCTTCTACGATCTGCAAGAAAAAGGAACAAAATGTACTATATAATGATAAGTAATGTTAATACATGAGCATAATTAATTGATTAGTCAACAGAGAACAATAGATTAGTTGCTACTAAGTGAGGGTTACTACCTGTTGAGGAAAATGTTTCATCTTCTGCATTTCTGTTGCACTTCATCCTGCAGAAAAATGAACGTCTCACCCCCGAAGAAAATCTGAAAGACCCTGGGCTGATGTCTGCCTTCGGTGAAAGACCACCTGAAAAAACAAACATTTAAAAGAAGAGTGGAGATGGCAGCCTGCGAATTACAATTTACAAACCACCGACTAGTATCAAAATAGCACCAAAGCAATTACACAACACACACATATATAGATTACCTTTTTCACTGATATCAGTCTCTTGTGGTGCAGTATCTGCTGAGGACAGCTGCTCCTTGATTTTGCTGATGTCTTTAGGGTGCAGGTAATCAAAGAGGCTTTTTCCAGTCAGCTCATTCTGCAGATAAACAGATGAAACACCGGAGAGGTGAGGGAGCAAGATAAAACACTGTCTGTCACTTTCAGAATGTACACTGATAGGGTGAAATATGCAGCACACTGGGTTGGGATTTAGAACTGATTTCACTGAGCGGCACCTACCTGACTGTAGTGTAGGATCTTGTGTACTGATTCAGAAACAAACAGTATTTTTCCTCTTTCACAGTCAACAACAAACAGGAAGCCATCAGCTGCCTTTGGACGACAGATGAGGATCAGACAGAGAAAAAGACTTTTGACAGGGAGGATCACAAGTTATGCACTGACACACAACCAAATCTGAAAACTATGCAGACCAAAGGCTCTTGGTGGCACAAACATTGTTGTATTTGTTGTGCAAATTCACCTTCACCCTCAATCAGTTGATTTTCTGGCCTGCTTTTGGTTCAAAGTGTTACAGCGACACCATTTTTTAAAATGAATATATATATAATTTTCCCCATTTCTCAAAGCAGTGCCAGGACATTCCTTAGCATGCATGGAAATATAATACTTTAATACTTCCAACATGCCCAGAGATGACCTTAGAAATCAGCCAAAGTCACATCTCATACCTTTGGTCAAGAAACACAGCTCATATCTCACAGTCTAGCACTTCAAATAAACCGGTCTTGAGATTACACACCACAGTTCAGCTCTCTTTTTACCTCCACAGTTTTGATAAAGACACTGCATTAGTCTAGGTGCTGGCTCTAAATGTCTGTAGTCTCATGATCCTGTTTTATCCTCACTGGCAAACCTCCGAAACACTTTAAACCTGCATTGAGTGAGTTTTGGCCACTTGGAGGCAGTGTGGCAAACTGGAAACAAACCACAGACATCAGCTCTAAATTAATATATTGAACATTTACATAGATTTAGAGACTTTTTTTTGCTGTCTGCTGCAATGGAAAACATTTGTATGAAAGCAGTAAGAGAAAAGAAAAACAATGAGATTATGTGGTATTTCACAGCAGAAGGAGTCTTAAACACCCCGGAGTGCTGAGGTGAGCTGCAGAGTTGAGTGATAATTAAGTTGATTGTTCGTCAGCATGAAACGTCCCCTTTACATTCACTCTGCTGATCTGATTCATTTCCGATTTAAATCACACTAATTACAGCAGCTTCAAAAGTATATTCTGTAATATAAATATAAACAATGACAGCAATCCTACTTTAATAATTGGTAATACAAGCTAATATAAGCTGGAACTTTTCACTTCTAAATTTATTTGCAGGGTTTAAAATCCAGTAATAAAGACTTTAAAGCTCCAAAAAATAAATAAATAAATAAAATACAAAAATAAAAGGCCTATAATTCCTCCATCTGCTGCCCATCTGCTTCCCCTCACCTTACCTAACTAATCCTCCTTTTTCCTGAGAGAGAAACATTATCATTAAACTTATCAAACTTCAAAATAAAATGCTGTATTCAGTGTCAATGGATGTGGTTCTGCTGGTGGATATTTTGTTGGAAAACAAACACTAATATATTCAATATCATCACTTTTTAACAAATATGTTTGTTCCCTCATTATGCTGACAGAACATGTAATCTGGTCAGTATTAGATTTGCTTTGAAATGTATTTGCTGTTGTATATTAGTTAGTAATTTCTAGAAGAACAGGGTTGCACATTAAGAGCACTACACTACCCAAGCACGCATCTTGAGACTCATTCAGTGATGGTTCTTAATGTAGCCATTAAATTACTCTGACTATGACAAACACTCTACAAATAGTGACTTAATTATGTGGCTGTCTTTCATCAGTGGCTTGCAGAATATGTAAGTCATGGGTCAGCTTTTCTGCTCATTTAACTGAACACCATGAATGGAAGAATATCAGTGATGCTGTGAGGATACGTCTGTGGGCAAAGTAATAATGAGATAAAATCTACTGCATTCACACAACAGAGGAGACACTAGCTACTTTTTTTTAATCAACAAGCTAAATAAATGCAAGATTTTGTTGTTTTATAATATCAATTCAAATAAAAGTGACAAGGATATTTGGGCTTCAAAATTTTTGAAAAATAAACCTTCTCTTTTACAGTTTTCTGCTCCATCTTCATCAATAATAGGTAATAAACTGTCAAAAGCTTGATTGGCTCAGCTTACACATCAGTGGTAAAATTTTAATTACATGTTTTATTTGTTGTTTGCTAACCATACTCTAATCACAGTAACAGTGTTGCAAATCCATGCTAATGTTAACTTTCTCCTAGGAGTAGAAGCTAGATATTTAGCTAGCTGTTACTGCTGACCAAGAAGACAACATTTCTGATGGAAAAAAGTCAAGAAAAAAAGTCAAAAGAATTTGTCTTATCCTGATAATATGCATAACAGGGTTGCATGAGGTAGAGTGAGACATTCAGTCAAGGCTGACAATGTTATGAAAATATGAAAACCAGAATAGAGGACATAGCTTTGCTCTTCTCATTCTTTTGGAAAACTGACGATGTTCATTCCAGCGTATCATGTGACTCACTGTTTTCTTCTTCTTCTACCAGCTAAAAAGGTTATGCTAACATGTTGTGGGACACATGTTCCATGCATAATAAATATTATCTAAAATATTATTTAAAAATTTTTCCCACAATTCAAAGAGATATCAATGAAAAAAATAAAACAAAAAAAAGGAGATTTGAATCTCATTTTAGCGGTTTTATTTGAGATTCAATTTGGTCGTCAGGGGGGTGGGACAAGAGAAAAATGGCATTTTAGGGAGAACTCCAGACTTACTGGGTATTTCAAACATTCTTTTCTACTAGTTTTTGTAGATTTGGTCTCAAGACAAGTACATTTATACAACAACTGCATTTTTTAGTGTTTTGCACATGGATTTTTTTGAAATTTGATGGGTGGGACATAAAATGTCCTCCAATTCTGGAATGACCCTGCTGTTACAGTTTCTAAATGTTTGCTTTGTAGCACAACTTGATTTGAAAAAAAAAAACTGATAAATACTGTAAAGTTTTACGTGTCAATGTTACAGTCTTAGTAATGTACACTGTGCATTGCATAATTTCATTTAAAGCACAACCACATACCCTCAGTATTAGGTGTTTGAGCTGCTCATCTGATAAGAAAGCAGGTTTGTGATGAAATTCTGTGCAACAATTGGCAGCAGAACCTGAGACAGAAACAAACTGTGAGTCATTTCCCAAATCTGAATCATTCTCAGTTACGGAGTGTGAAAATATCCAGTCTCTCACCTTGTAATGTCTTCATGTGCTGGACCGCCATCCGCAAGACTGAGAGTTTGTCCACTTTGCCTGATTTAGTTTTGCATGTGGGTACTAATGATGCCATCTCATCAATGAAGCTGTTCATCTTGTCCCTGCGTCTCTTCTCTAACTGACTATGAGTCCTCCTGCAGCAAGACAACAAGGAGATACTCTGATTTTCATTCCTGATTCAACACCATCATGTGTAAAGAGAAGGAGCTGTGGTTACCTGACATCCTTATGACAGCCTTGCTTGTCATCACAGTTCCTGTAGACAAAAAATACTAAATTAAAATAGCTTAATAGACAAATAACAAATGAAAACAGCACTAAAGTAGTGTTTTGATTCACAGTTCACACTAAATAAAATGAAAAAGAGGTGAACCTTTGTAACACATAAATGAAACCAACCTTTTTTTTTTAAATAACAAATTCAAATTAAGAGGATGAAGTGTATTTATTTATTTTGTAACAATACTAACTTTTTTTTTTACAACTGTGATTCAGGATCATGGTTTCATTGTGCACTCTGCTGGGGTTTTGTTAATACAGTGTAAACTTTGCTAGACAAGCATACATGCATTTAATGTCACAATCTTAAGTTGCCATTTTTTTAAACCAAATTTCATTCATTAATCTGCAAAATTCATTCTTCAGATGAAATATCATAGGTAACAGCGATATGGCCTTTTGGCAGGTCATTCTAAATATTCATTTTGAGAGAATAATTGTTGACCAAAAAATTTGTCGTAAACTGCTTACCAATAGTACTATTGCAGAGCTGAGTCCACAGATTTACTTACAAGTATTTGGTGGAATTTGCTTTCCTTTCGCAGGAGAACTTCCTGCTGGTTTTGGCAGTGGAGCTGTTGATCAGGTTGTTGGATCGAGAGGACATAGATGAAATGTCCATGCTTTAATCTGTCAAGTCTATGTGGAGACAATTCTGGAGAAGTACTGATGATATTGCATGAAGTTCAGTTATTATTGGGCCAATATTAGACTTCTCCCAGTGACAAAACAACTGAGCATATGAATTAAATGTACATATCAGTCTTAAAGCAGCATGATCAAATGGTACTTACTGCATGTGAGAGCAGGACGTTCTTATAGCGATTCTCCACTCTTCTCATTCAGCAGCTGCACAGACAGAATACACATCTGAACAAAGCAGCTCAGAACTGGATGTGATTTATATATAAGAGGAAACTAAACCTCAGTTATCTAATTGAAGCTTAACTTTGTAAGCGCTGATCAGATAACTGGCTAAATAACATGACTTAAGTGGATGTGTTTACATTCGACTGGAGACTCAGCTTAAGTGTAAGTGAAGATTAGAATCAGCTCCACATAACACACGTTGTATTTGATCAACAGGCTCTCATGTAACTGCCCCTGTTAAAAGGAACCCTCATATGAGATAATCATGTAACAGGATGCTGTTTGTGGCTCAGATGACACGTTCGGCAAGTTTCTCATCTCCAACTATTCACTCACGGACTTCTAAACTTGTTCTGTCCGAGCAAAAAATAAATGGATCTAAAAACTTGTGATATTTTCAGGTGTCTTATGAAGGAATCCAAAAATAGAGAAATGGTGCAACTTCAGCCTGCAAATAAAAGCTGAAGAGAGAGAACAGATGGTGGCAGTAATCACACACCTCTTTTGATGTTATCAAAGTCAGTAATGTGAGCTTTTTGTTGGCTTGAGGGACGAAAGCTTTATTCCAGTTTCCAGCACAACATCCTCAAATTACCAAGCATCATAATCCCTGTTTTCAATCCCACTGTTATTAGTCTGCTTTCAACTATTCCAATTGTATAACATGTTTCATCACATTAAAGTGTCAGGGCTCCCTCCTCTGTCCCAGCTTCAGCCTCCACCTGACCTCCCTCATCCTCCCTCTCCCCCTCCTCCCTCCTATTCCTCTCTCCACCTTCCTGCTCTGTCCAGCTGCTGTTCATCACTAATCATTCATCAATGGAACTCCTGGCAGCTGTGGTGCAGCACACCTGATGATCATCTCCACCATAAAAGCTGGCTGCACACTCCACACCCTGCCAGATAGTAAACTCTGCTCACGCAGTCAGTCGTCTAGCCTTGCACCTTTGCTGAGATTTTTCCATTGAAAAGCTTTACCTTGACTAAACCCTGTTTCTCTTGCCTAGCTCCGCTGACCCAGCTGCCCGGTTCCACCTGCTCTGTCCTCCCATCTCCTGCACTCCGGATCCAGCCCTGACCAGACCTCCCTCCCTCACCTTGGACCTGCTGCCTTCTCCTGGATCCCCTGCTCGTCGTGGAGGGTCTCTGCCTGCCATGTGCCCCCCTCGGCTCTGGAAAACACCCCGCCTGTCGCCCCCCTGGAACGAGGCCCTCCTGCCCGCTCTCCGCCACCTACCTACCCCATGGAGAACGCCAACCGGGCCGCCGGTTCCTGGTACAGTCACCCCCCCAACCTCCCCTTTAGTTCAGTTATTCCAGTCACCAGTGTTCCCACCCCGTCCAGCACTCCCCTTTGTTTTTGTTAATAAAATCCACCTTTGTTCTTGCCTCAGTCCCTCGTCTGTGTGCTCTCTGCTCGGGTTCACCCCCACGCCGTGACATAAAATGTCATTAAATTATCTTATTTTCATAATAAGATTTTATGATATTGCATCAGAACTGAATTTGACAATATTTACTAAAATCCTTTCAGTCCATATTATCACAGTCTGAGGAAAATCTCTACAGCTTAAGATAATGCAAATGAATTAAAAAACTTTCATCAATTTGACAACATTTACATGTAATGTGTGTTGAATTTAGGGCCAAAATTCTAAGAAAAAAAATGACTCTCTTTGCTTATTCACTGATCTTTAGCAAAAATCTATTTGTCTATTTTTTTAAAAATAAGAATCAGAGAGGCTGGTTAGACCTTTGTTAGCTGACCACTATGACTAAACATAAACAAACATCATTATTGTTTGCAGCAGCAGCATCATTAGTTTATGCTTTTCTTGCAATAGTTCTGTTGCCGTGAGACAGAAATTAGAAGAGAGGAAGAACTAAGTATAAGTTGCAGAAAGTGAAAAGCTAATGAATCAATCTTCAGAATGAAAGCGAAAACATACTCTTAGCATATGACAACAGGAAAAGAGATTTTCTCTGCGGCAGAGACTTTTGGACCATCACCTCCTCCCACCACATGCTGGCAGTAGAGCACAACAAACAGGTTTAAATTATGATTTGTCATTTCTTTTAAAAATCATTGGTCAAATTAAAGTAACTAAACTAAATAAACATAAGACGAATATTTTTGTTTTTAGAATGGTGACAGAGAGACTAATAGATGCTCTAGTTTCTAGTAAAAATTTTCTTTTGCAAATCTGAGATGTCACCTAAACTGAAATAATGCTAGTAAGTCATTTCTAAGCATCTGATTTGTTTTGGAGTTTCGTATTTGAAGATGATTGATTTGTTTTTTGTGCTTCAAACCTAAGAATTGAGTGTTTTGCTTTGTTAATCCCTTTGCTATTCATTTTGTATTCATTTTGTAACTCTGACGTTGTTCATCCTCAGCGGTCAAGCCAAATTTTGTGGATGTATAGATAATATTTTTTAATACCATCAAAGCAACGATCAAAAATTCATCCTGACCCCAAAACAGATATTTACAGCCCCTCTAATTACCAGCAATATCTGGAGTGTTACAGCAGCTGCTTGTTCTGAAAACAAGTCAGTTACTCTAAGAATATTTGATTCATATTCGTCATAGCAACAATTTAACAATGAATACATCACGTTTAAATGTGTAATACAAGCATTAAGTAGAAGTGAACAAATCTGGAAAACAAGACTGAGGTCAGTAATCTTGCTGTCAGTGTTGTATAGTTTTACTTTATTAAAGAATATTGTCATCTTTACAAACGGATCAGACGTCATAAACTCCTCACAGTTGCAGTTTCAGAGTCAGACTTAAGCAGGTTCAATATTAGCCCAGTTCAAACATCAGTCTTTGAGTTTAGGCTCTGTCCTATTACTGGTCTCTCAAAAGTCTGGGTCTCCTGACTCTGACTCTGACACCAGACAGACTTTGTGTGGTCAAATGAAGCAGATGTGACAGTCTTGTAGTGTTACATTACGCTGCATTTAATTGATTTAGCAGATGTTTCATAGTGATGATCCACATCTCCTCTGTTACCCCAAACTCTCCCTTCTGTTTGGTTTTAAAGAGAACATCTTGTGTGGTTAACAGTCTTAACATCAAAGCAGTTATTGATGCAGATGAGACCGAACTTCAGACTGATTTTAGACAGAAAAAACCCCACTAAAAGCCTTGAACTGAACACACACATACACACATATATATGAGCACCAGATTCAGAAGCGAATGTAAAAGTAACTGATTGGATTTTGGCCTTTTCTCACCCCTTTTGTTAACAGCTGGGTGAGGACAGACTCTGGTGTCGCCTAATTTAATATGATTCAGTCGCTGTGATGTGAACATGCAACATTATACTTTATTTACCTCCAGCCATCTGCTCCTTTTGCAGGATAGAGTGTCGATGCACCACACACTGACACATTTCACATCTGTGAAACTAAGCTGCCAAAGCGTGGCTGGTTTTAAAACGGCACTTCTGAATCCCAAAATAAAAATCTTGAATGTAATTGAATGAAATTAAACCTCCACGTTCTTATTTATAGAGTTTCCTGCAGTAAGCGTACTGTAGGAATTCACGTCACCGTTTCCTTCCATTTCACTGTTTATTCTACAGGATTAAGGAGAATGTGCTAATTCTATTTTAGTTTAGAGGAGTTTAGATGAAAGGCAGGTTTACAATGCCAAATTATATTACACTTCAACAAAACAAAAGTCATACAGGATATTTTTGGGTTGAATAGCATATGTCAAGGTAATGTGCAATATTTCATTTTTTAGGTGCAATATTTCAAATTCATGTGTATTATTTCACCATCATGTATGATTTTAGCTCAATATCATTGCCAAGATTATTTAAATTTTTCTACTCTGGTCTCATTCTAGCTTATTTGTTTTATTTCAGTTATGTACTTATATCTTATTGCTTTTCTGTTAGAAACTGCATTTATTTTCATCTTATCTTAAAATTATACCTCTGCATATATGCAACTGATTCATATGTGACAGAGAATGAGGCTGTGAGTGAAAATATCTTCAAGTGTTCAAACTAATTGAATTTGCCTCCGTATTGTTCAAGATTTTTTTGCCACTGGCTTCATCCAAAAGACTCTCTCTCAAAATGTAATCGCCTTTTAGTTACTTTTAAGACATCCAATGAAGCAGACATATGAGCATCTTCAGCTGAATCAGACTCTGTTCTTTTTTTTTTGGTTTGTTCCACGAGGATCATCTCAGGTCTCTGCCATATCATGTTTTTTCCTGACTGTAACCAAAACATTGTGAGAAGTAATTTGTATTCCCGAGCAGCAGGAGAGGAAGAAGACAACAATGCAGCACTACAATGTGAAACCAGAGAAGAGGCGACGACACAAGAGGTCAAGTGTCGACGTCAAACAAAAGTAATTTGAGACACAATGTGCTAATGGCAGCTTTGTGTCTATTGACTGTATCATAGCACGACACCCATCAAAATAAAGGCCTGATACTCTGTAATCATGAATACGTCTGAGTAAAAATCTAATTCCTCAGCTTGAGTTACATAAAACATAAAACAAGAGGAGACTGTGCATTTTCTCTCCATTTATTCCGTTGTTTGTCCAATCTTGGCTGTCATAATGAACCAGTGAAACACTCTTTCTGTGTTTAAGACAAGAAACCCGGATGATCATTTCTGGTTTATCTGGAGGTGTTTTGGAGTTGTGAAGTATGGTTTCATGGTGAAACTTGAAACTAATTTTTGTCTGGGAAATTTTATTAGATAATGACTGAACTCTGTAAAGTGTGTGGTTCTTGAATCAGAGCAACTGTAATACAACTTATCTGATCAATAACGAGTCAAAATCCAATCTTATGACTATCAGTGCTGATAATATTCTCACTATTCCTTTGTTTTTTAAATCATCTGATTTCACACGTTTGAAATGTTCTTTTTGCAGACATGCAGTACTTCTTGCCGGTTCTGTCTGCTGTTAAATGAATTATTGGACTGTGTTGGTATTTCAAAGTATGATTTATTCAGTATTACCAGTGTTGGATGTTGTGCCTCTACTCAGCTAGTGTCCAGCTGTCAGCTACTTTTATCCTGATGGTTTTTGAAAGTCTCCTGTAAGGCAATTACCAAGCTCCTGTTACCGTCTGCTGTCAAGTAGCATGCAAAAGTGGAGGGTCCAGTTAGTAATAAAAAAAAATAAAAATCTGCAGTGAACGGCAGAAGTCTGTGCATTTAAGTTGTTCTGTCAAAGCTGTTCTCAACATTATTAATGCAGGACGGTTTTATGTAACATGGGCCTATGAAGACCAGGACTGTCTTGAGTTTGTCTTGAGGTTGTCTGTCAGCTGGATTACACAAAAACTACGAGGCTGAATTTCATGAAACCTGGTGGAGAGATGGAGCATGGGCAATTGAAGATCCCAGTAAATTTTGGTGAGGCTGTGGATTTAAATTGTAAGACAGGGCATTGGCTTTGGCAGAGGTTTGCACTGCACTTAGTTACCAAAGCAAGCAAGGATCCCCGTACAATTTAAACTGTTAATGTTACAGGATTTAATGATTTTATCTGTCTTAAACTACACTAGGGCTGCATTTAGTTATTATTTTCGTCACTTATTACTCACAATTACTTTCTCAATTCATCTTTTTGTATACGTCCATTACAGTTTCTTAGAGCCCAGTGGGGTTCTTAAATACTTTCAGCCCAGTTTCAACTGTTCAGCACCAAACATACATAGAATTTACTGTCACAGATGACAAAAAAAAATATTATGTTTATGACAGCTTATTTACTTTCAGTTCAAGCCACAACGGGGCAGGATGTGACGAAAATATACAGATGTCGTATTATTTGTTTTTATTTAACACATGCGTAGTGTGAAGTATAAACTAGGAGTGACACACAAAATAGTGCTATACGAATAAAGAGTGACATATATATTAATATTGAATATCATATACACTCATTTGTCAGTCCTACTGCATCTTTGATGTCACGGATATGGAAAAGACTCCATCGAGGATACACCTGCATCCTCAGCGATCCTCGAAGCGGATTTTAGGAAGTGAGACGTCATTTGTTTTGATCGATTTCCGGGTCACGAGCCGGAGGACGGAGTAATCGAGGAAGCTGAAATTAATGAAGTGAGACGAACCTCGTGTCTCAGCCACAGAAAGTCAGAAGAAACTAATTAAAAGATCATTAAAGCCACTGACATGACTCTGGAGATCAACTTGTCACATTTTAGTCCTAAAGCTTCTTAATTTGTGGCCCCATTATAGTTTAAACAGCAGATTAATGTGTATTACAGCACTGCTGCTAATATTAGCTCTGCTTTTTATTGGAGAGTAAAGGAGTTCTCTGAAGAAACAAACGGACTGTCGAATGAAGAAGAGCAGTGGGACAAAGACAGGAAATCAGGTGAGTCAGTTAAAGCTCTACCTTTGTGTGTGTGTCTCTGCTGGTGTCTTTCATGGTGGTTAAATGTCTTTATACAGCTGGAAGTCTGGATTCAACTCTGCTTTTTGAGGCTCTTAGTGATGCTGCATTTTGAAGCCTATGTGTGTCCTTTTTATGTCTGGATGTTGAAACTGGTGTGTTACTGCTGCTGCTGTGTAAAACAAACAGATCAGGCTGATTTTGGTTGTTCAGATGCATGTTGAAAGTCAGTGAGGGGTTGATCAGTCTGTGAAGCAGATCTGCTGGTAGCTCGTTTGAATTTCTTCAAGATTGTTTTGTTGAGCTTTAAACTCAAACCACAACACTGTGGGCCTTGCAGGCTGTTTTTGTTGGTCGTGCATATAGATAAGAGTGTGTAAATCATGTTTTTGATCATCCAGCCTTTAAAACTTTCAGATCTGTGGAGATGTTTGTGGATTTCTTTCATATTCAGTACTGATCTGGGTCTGTATTAGAGTAAAGGCGTTGCACTGAGAATAGTTTATATATTTCTCTATGGAGCTCAATGGACTTCCAGGTCAACCATAATTTTTCAGGCTAAAGTGTCAAACATTTGCTGGTTCTGGTTCTGCTAAAGTACTCAAGGAATTGCTGCATTTCTTTGTCTAAAATATTTTTGGACTGGAACCTAGTTGAACAAAACTCCTCAAAGATGGCTTTGGAAAAAAGGGCATTTTCCACTATTTTCTGATAACAAACAGTTGACAGAATAACTGAGAATGAAAATGATGATCAGCAGTGTTTTTTGAAGAGGACACATCAGCACATTTAAGACATCTGTATGTCATACTTGTAGTCTTTCTCTTTAACACAAACTTTAATCTGTTTTCTAAATATCTGCGACTTTGAATGTTAGGTGCATTTTTTGACATTTTGCTGTATTTGGGATAACCTTGCTAAAGTTTGTGATTTAGTTTTAGAACTGTTTAGAACATCTCATCCCATTGTGGGCCCTGTGGTTTAAATGAGTCAGTCACCAATCTGCTTCTTCTCCAAATGTTTATCAATTCTTTCAAAATATTGAGAAATATTAAAACCTGTTTGGGCTCAAACATAGATTTTATATTTTGGTCTTAAGCAGTACATCGTTGCACGTTTGATAAATGAAGAACCACCATGAACACAAATTTGAAAGACAACACAAAAGCTGGTAATATTATCCTTATTTAAGTTTTTTCTTCCAGCACCTTTAGATTCTAGCTTCCTCATAGTGTTTGGGTTCCCACAGATGACTGATCCTGGATGACTGGTTTCCACGACAACACTCCTTTTCATGTCAACATAAGCCCCACCTTTTATCTTATTAGGGAGGTTTGCACTCGAGTACTGAGTGTGCTCTCCTGCCTGCATATACTGATCTGGTAGAAACTCCTTATCTGAGTAGAGGTTTGCGTCTGAACTAGAGCCTTTCTTTCAGCATTTCTTTAGCTTTTTTAAATCATCTACAAAGCCTCACGTCTTATTGTGATTTTATTTTCGGACATTGACAGTTCTTTTCTATATTTAGATAAAGAATAAGGAGGGGAAAGAGGAAAACGTAGACAGTGGCTGCTGTTCTGTGTGAGACCAGAAAGTGAGTAGATTCATCACTGCAGAGTGGACAGGTGATCTTTAATGCTGTGTCTTTGATCAGCAGGTATTTGTACAATGACCAAAAAGCCGAACTGCTTTGTAAGTGTGACTCTGTAGCTCCTATATGGTAGATTGTTGTGCTTCTCTACCTCTGGAGTGGTGTCCAACAGCATAAAACTCACCAGGAAAAAGGTTGTGTCTGAGATGAGGAAGGAGATTGCTTTAAAAGAGAATTACACTTTGAAGTTTTATCCACAGCAAGAGTCCATCTACTTCAATATCCACATGTATTTTTAGTTGCTCTGTAGCTTGACACAAGTTTTAAAGCCTGTTAAAGAGTTTGGAGGCTTTGTCAACACCTTGGCCTCTTTGTTGTGTTCCTCAAGCCATTCCTGGGCAGTTTTCGTGCTGTGGCAAGGTCTGTTGTCCTGCTGGGGAAAGCTGCTAGCATCTGGAAGCCATGGAGGGGGTATGCTTAGTCTGCGGAGACAGCTCAAGTGAAAGTGGTTGAGCTGTTTGGCATGTCTGCTGCAGAGGAGGGTGGTGAGTAGCACTGCACGGTAGACCTTCAGCTTGGTGATAAGGCTGAGGTCTCTCCGCTCCCAGACGTTCTTGCGGACTCTTCCAAAGGCAGCACTGGCCTTGGCAATCCTGTTGTTAACTTCTGCATCAATGTTCACCGCTTATTGGAGCTAACTGCTTAACAGTGCAATAAGTGTCTCAGTGAGAACCTCTCTAAAGTACAACTAAATGAGTATCATATTTGAGTGAAGTCCAAATCAACTAATGTTAAGAGGGAAGAGGACTTAAACAGAAGAGTTAAAAACATTAACACTGACGCTGGTAGCCTGAGTTTGAAGAACAGCTGCAGCAGTCTGTGAAGAAGACCACAGAAGACCAGAATTACACAGAAAATAAAACATACTAAATGTGCATGTAAGGATGATGGAGTGAGAGTCTGTTACAGATGGCAGTCGCTGTCCATGTGTATCTGTGAGAGAGAGATGCTGTGTAGCCTTATCTCAGCTAGACACACAGTTTTAATGCTGAAGCAGAACGCATCACTTTGCTGTTCTTGAAATTGACCTGTCAGTGTAGTTTCTCTTTCCCAATTCTAAAACTTTTTAAGATTAAAAAACTTCTGGCCAAGCCTTGATAACCCCTTCATGTTTAGCTGCGTGGGATGATGCATGAACTCCTAACTCATAAGTCAGAGATATCCGGTTGTCAGGTTTGATCGCTTTACTCTGAAAAAGAATTTTGCAACTCTGGAACATTACTGTGATGGCAGCCATTTTATGTGTCATCAGGATGATCATAAAATCTTGTAGCAGTAACACACTCTTCTACTGTCTGTAAGTTCAATCTTTAGGACATTTATGACTGTCGTCTCCCGAAAAACACCACTGAAAAAAGAGAGTTGTTGGATCAACTTAAATGCTTTGCTTCGATTGGTAACACACAATTAAAATCAGTTTATCCAAATTACTAAGTAATATTAATGCCGCTGGTTGAAGTTAGAGCTACTTAAATTATTTGTTTAGACTTAAATTAGCTTTGCTGCAACTTAATTTCAAGGAAAGTCAAGGCGAAGTTTCCATTTTTTCCAGCTTACATAATAGCTTTACCCAAATGTTAAGTGTCAAACATGACATCCTTGTCTTTAATCTGAAATCCCATCCAAAAACAGACATTGAGTTCCTGGAAAAACAGAAACATGGACTTGATGACATCAAACACACCGTGCTAAAGGAGCGGTAAGCCTGTTTTTCACACTTTCACTGAAATTACAGTTCCACTTTAAAGGAGCAAAGTGTAAATGTAAGATAATAAAATCCACAAAAATAATCTATGATCAGCAAAACCGAAAGATATATGAGATTCATAGGATAATGTTTTAACTTTAACTATAGCTCAAGGCCAAAACCCACTTTTTACAGTGCACTTATGGATTCAAATGCCTGAAACAAGCTATAAAACCAAAAGGAGATGTCCAGCCTGTTTTAACTGAAGCTTTCAGGGTAAAATGCATTGATGTTTTGCAGTAAAATGTATGACATTGACACACAGACAACCCATCTACACACGATCAGCTTTGGTTTATTGTAACTAGCTTTTCTTGGTGGTATATATATATATTGACAGCATGGACTAATGGTTTATTTTAGGTGTCAGGACTTTTGGTAAAGGACAAAAAAAACAAACGTATTCAGACTTGGACCTGCAGAGTCAGTGTGTTTTTGTAAAAGCGACTTCTGAGGGGCAAATATCACTACCATGTGTCAAACTGTGTCTGGTCTGTTGTTATTCCACTGATAAGTCAAATGTAAATACACACTCTCCAGCACCATCTCCTCCTTTTGTTGTATACTTAAAGTGACATAAGCAATGCATCATTTTTACTTTGTTGAATCTGTAGTCTGTACAAGAATTTACATTCCAGCATGACTCCATCACGCTAACCTGTACATGCTGTTTTTTTTAAGATTGAATGATTAGTTAGAATACTAAACCATACATAATAAATAAATCTATGCTGTGTAGATAAACTGACATTACAATGAGCTGTAGAAGACAGTTCCCAACATGCAAGTGTCTCATTAATTTAAATTTTTAAACTGCTGAGATCAAAACTGGCACACTTGAGACCAACTGACTGAATTAATTCTGAGCAATAAGTCTGTGTCCTCTGTGCCTCAGCCAGTTCATCCAAGAGCAGCTGGGCTTCATTGTTATGACTAGAGGCTAAGAAAGTGTACATGTGTTCATTATACGCAGCGATAAAGGAAAGGAGGCCCCCAGCCTCTCAGACGTGTAGTTTACAATTTAGATGTGACCCCACTGCAGTTATAGAGCTTTCAGTCGTCCTCTCCAAAGACGGAGAGTAGTTTTGTATGTATGAACCCTGTTGTAGACTCCTGACAGCTGCTGATCAGTCTGCCTGTTATTCAGGGCCAAACCATCTGTGGAGAAAATCACAGCATAATAACTATAATAACTGCTGCTTCTTGTAGTAGTTTGCTGTGTGCACAAATTCAGAAAACTTCAGTCCATAACCACTGAAGTCAGAGGTTTGTTTCAATGTGTGTGTCTGTGAGCTTTGATTCTCTCAACATTTATCCAGTGCTACATGGACACATAAGGACACATCACAACCATGTTTATTAATATCGTGTGTAAAACTGAATCCAAACTTTAAATGCATCAGATGAATGTCAGAAGAGCAACAGGAGTGAATCAGAATGTTACTTAAAACTAAGGCAGCAACTAGTGATTTTTTCTTCCGGGCTTGATTAAGCTGTTGATTGTTTTTTGTTATTTAGTCTATGAAATGTTAGAAAATGGTGAAAAATGTCCACTAGTGTCTCCCAAAGTCCAAGAAAATGTCTTCAAATGTTATGCTTTTTCCACAACCCAAAGAGTTTCCGTTTACTGTCATAGAGACAGAAAAAACCTGAAATTTATATATTTTTAGAACCTGGAATCAGTATTTGGACTTTTTTTCCCCAAAAAATGACTCAGAGCAATTAATCGGTAATCCGTAGAGTTGGTGAATAATTAAACAGTTGACAACTAATTAATCAATTGTTGTAATGCTATGTGAAACCCAAACAAGTAGTACAATAATTGAGCCAATGTATTATTGCAGGACTTTTTGTAACATAGTTGACAGGTACCCTAGTTGACATTTTTGCTGTTTTCAGACCTAAAAGCAACATAGCCACCCATAACCAAACACCACATGGCATTTTTACAGAAAGATTCTTCTAAATATTACATATACAATTGAGTGAAATTGAAATTGAAAGTTATTTATAACAATGTTGTAGTAAAACTGTTGACAGGAGATAAATCCACACTTGACTCACACACTACTTTATATTAAATAACTAAGAAAGAGGAAAAAATCTTGCCAGGCTCTTCTTCAGGAGGAAATGACATCATGTGGAGCAGGTCATGTGATCTGGATTTAACACACTTCCTTGAGAGGTGTTTTTGTAATGGGGAACTTAGTTGTGTGATTTCTCGGACACAGATACAATTTGTTATTTTCCATATAAAATGTGATATATTGCCAAAAAAGAAACATGTGTCATGATTATCTCAACTTAATGAAAAGAACACAATTAAAACAATTTTTGAATAAGCTCATTTTATTATTGTTTAGCTAATTAAAAGGTGGTTGTTATTAAATTCAGATGGTTATTTAGTTCACATTTTAGTGATATCCAGTCATTTTTTATTAATAAGTGATTGTCCGTAATAAATAATTATGAAATTTGTAAAGAAATGATCATAAATAAACCTATATATATTTTTACTTTTAATAAAAATGTATGCAACATATATCCCATGGACTTCAAAAGTCCCTCAAATATATATTGACCCAATTACATTTGGGATGCAATAGTTTATTGAGATATCAAGGGAGTGACAACTATTATTTTTGTGCTGAACTGATGCTCATTATTGAAAAAATATTGATCGTGTTTACCCTGTTCATTCACATGAGACTTATTTTCTGAATGTAACTCAGTCATTTTTTTGTATTTTCCTGCTGTGACATACAAACAGCCATGCAGAGAAAAAAAGGTTTGTACATGTTGCACAGCTTTTTGCAGAGTTTTTCTGTGACTTCATAGGTTTAGGACTGCAAGAACAATTATTTTTTGTTTGTTTTACCATTTGTTAAATCTTGCCCAAAGTAGAAGCTGGCCACATCCTTGCTGTGTGACCCACAAAAGTGCTGCAACACAATCCATTCCCATTGTCCAAACTTTCCCATTAGGTGATAAGGAGGAGGGGAGCTGCTGCAATTGTTCTGCAGAAAAGATCTTGTGATTTTTTTTGCCTCGAGCAGAATCCATTCACTTTTATGGAAGATAATTCAGTGAAATTCAAAAACACCCAGACGTCTTCAAGTTTTCCTGTAATCGATACACCAAGCACACCCATGAAATCCTCTGTTGTATATGATAAAAGAATGTCTGTGTGCTGTTGGAGGAGGTAACTGTGCCATTATGCTTTCTTGTAAAATACTTAAATTAAATATTCTGTCCTCACATTTAGATGTGGTACCTTTTGCCACAGACCAGCAGAAGATATTTAACACTTGTAAGGTCTGTATGATTCTGTTAAATCCTGAAACACATTATTTAAAATGTGCCACCAAGAGAAGTCAGGCAGACAGCCACAGAGAGCTTCCTGAAAAGAGTCTAGCCAACTGGGAGCCTAACGAGAGCTGCAGCAAACTGAAATGAATTCCACTTGAACACTTGCTGTGTTGCTTTTGCCGGTCGGCAGGTCAGTCCACCACTTTGCACTGACATTCTTGCACTGCACATCTCTGCACTTTTAAACTTTATTTTTATTTTTTCTGTTAAAAAATTTTGCCACCCTTGTATATATTGTAAATAAAACTGCTGTAACAATGTAAATTTCCCCTGGAGTGGGGAGAAATAAAGAACTTTATCTTATCTTTGGTCCAGAATACCAAGAAACTTTTTATGACATTCATGGTCACTTTGGGAAGAATTGTGATGCCCACTGATCCCCAACTTTTTAAAAATGATTTTTGGCATCATTTGCATTTTAGATTCAGAGTGAAATATCTTAGCAACAGTTTAATAAATGACTTTTGTTTACCTCAGTGTTGATATCTTTGGTGATGCGCTAACTGTCCAGCTAATACACTTTTAAAATTCAAAATGAGTGTATTAGCATAATTTTAGCGTAAGTCACAATAGCTGCTGCCTTGCAAAAGCTAATAGGGGATCTTAATAAAACAAACAAACAAAGATCATCTTTGCATATTGGCCATATGCAATAACATGCATATATGCATAATATGTTGCTAATATTGTCCCACTGTGCAGAAGTAAACATGATGCAATTCTGAGCTTCAGTTGTTCTTTTGCAAACAAACAGTTTTGTCATTTCAAAACCGGATTTTCTGTTGCTAGGAAAACACCTGAACAATGGCAAAAGAGTACAGCCTCAACATGTAGATGGTTTGTAACCTGCAAACCAAAGAAATTCTCCATTGGATTGCTTGGATTATATTGATTAGCTCATAATGTACTGCAGGGCTGCTGAGGGAAATCAGAAATATCCACCTCTTTGAGTTCACTGTAGCTGATGTGAATTTAAGTGTACCAGGCACTGTTCACATCAATATTTGGTCTATATCAGTTGTACAAAGCTAAGACAATAAATCACACTGGAAAATAATGTTGGTAATCTTATGATATATTAAATCATTGAACTGTTTGCCTTTTAAGTCATGCACTGGTCTGTCTGCAGCTTTATTCGTTCCCTTGTAAATTTGTGATACAATAATGAAAAAGCAGACATCAGAGGCTTCATATTTTGCATTGGTCAGTGTTCTCTGTTTGAAGATTGTGTGTCCACTGTGGCAGATGAGACAGTGTCTGTGTGCTTGAGGGATGAATCATGATGACTTATTGATCCATGTGCCTCCAGTGATTTTCACAAATTATTCCAAAAATCTCCCGCGACACCAGTAATGTTTAAGGTTTACGAAGGTCTGGTAAGCAGAGAGTAGCATGATACTGTCTTACACTTTCTGTGTTCTGGGCTATTAGTTGTGATTTAGAGGGTTGTTGGAGGGTAATGAGCCACTTGGTGACAGATCTGGGCTACGTCTGCTCCTACAGGAGGTGACAGGCCTTGAGCTGCTCGGAAAGGAACGGTACAGTATCCCGGCAGCGAGTTTCTCCGGGTCACCACCCAGCCTGACAGGATTAACACACCTGCCACCAGCACAATGAGCCCTAATGAGCGGCTCCGGTCTGCTAGCAGCAGGCCGAGTGCTCCCTGAGCAGCTCACACCTCAGCACTGGGACTCAAGTCCTGGCTCTCAAGTCAATACCTTCATTAGTGACTTCATGGCGGATCACTCTCTGAGGCCGAACAAAGGCTGCCAGGAACACAAAGTGACACATTCCAGGGATTAGGGAACGCTGGCAGGTTTGTGCCATTAAGAGAAGTTCTTTTTTTCTTTCCTTGAATGCCTGGAATTTCCTTTGACGACAGAAAAAATCATATATTCCAAAGTAATTAATTTGACAAGGTGATTTCTCTTCTATTCAACAGTTTCATGTAGTTTAAAGTAGTGTTGACATATTTCACCATGTCAGAGAGATCACTGTGCCGAAAACATCCAAGGGAGTTTTAAAAGCTGGAAATACTTCACGTGAAAGTGAAAGAAATTACGTTTAAAACAGTATATGCATATTTGCTCTGGTTTTCTTTGGGTATACTGTTAAATTTTCATTGTTTTTCAACTGTTATGACAATCAGGGGTTGTTTCTGGTTATTTATATTCAGTCCATCAGTTATTCGGTGAATAAATAAATTCTACAGAAAACAATATCATAACAAAAATAACTTTTACAAAATGCATCATTTACCCTTAATAGATAAAAATAGTTACAAGAAAAGAATAAATAAACATAAATTCAAAGTAGCCTTTGCAAAATGCTATGCTTCATCTTAACCTAGTAGTGTGTAGTGGTTTGTGTGGCTTGCTTTTGAACTGTGTACACCTCAGCAGGTTGTTGTAATGTTAAAGTTGGAGACAGTCCCTGCAGTGAGCCAATTTACTCTTTACTTTGCCCAGTTTTTCTATTGTCTGGTGTTACATCATTGGTAATCAGGTTCATGTTTTTAGCATTTAGCACTGTGAATTTGTTGCTTTGTGCACTGATGAATTTACCTGCCTCTCTTTTTTTGGAAATTGTACCTTTTATTTGATAGTAACACTAGAGATACAGAGAAGACACTAGTAGAGAAGGAGGGCTGTGACTTACAACGACATCAAGACAGAAAGGAATCCGTTATTTTGCATTTTAAGGTAAATGGCACTAGATACTTCCTTCCAACAAACATGTGTGCCCCCCAACAAAAACTGAATCTATTATTTTTGTTTGAAGCGCAGATAGCAATAGTCAAATGTTGTGCTGATTGGAAAAAAAAAGAAAGGATTACACTCATTTATTAAGGGATCAAGTCACTGTTTATGAACCTGGTCATTATATAAAATGCATATAATATGTAAACTTTACTGGCACCATAAGCCGAAAGCTGTGGCTCCTTTACTGCTCTTGCACCTGGTCTAATCTGATCAGAGTTCTTTTTGCATAAGGCTGATCTACAATTTGTTGACCTTTAACATTTGCAGCGCTTCCTTTAATTTGGACCTGCTGCAAGATAACATAGGTGAGGTATGAGGACTGTTTCCCAAATGAAGTTTTAATTGAATCACCAGCTATTCTGTTAACAAACCACCTGCTGACGTGAAATTCTCCTCTGAAGGGGATTTTCTTCAGGCTGTCATTTCCTCATTTGGCCAGAGTTGATGCATGGAGAGCTTCTCGCAGCTCTTTATTGACTTTACTCAAATGACATAATGATTTAGTGGCGGTTCAGAGACCTCTGTTCCCTGTTGCTCGCGTCTCTCCACATTCAAACCCTCTGCTCTGGCCATGAAGAGCCTGAGAGTCCTGTTGCTCAAAGTGTGCTTTCTCTATCGGCTCCTGCTTCCCTGCTGTTCACCTCCACGACCCCCAGCAGAAAGAGTCAGATGGCAGCGATGCTTCACTAACTTTAACCTCCCATAATGTGACCTGTGAACTCTGTGACGACCCCAGAACAAAGACTGTCACATTTTCTTTCTTTGACTTTGGTTTGTTAGCGAACGCAGGGATGTGAGTTGTACATGTCAAGAAGTTGTAATAAACACAGAATCTTGTGTTATCAGAGACAAAACGGCTGCATGATGCTCTGGCTGCAGAAAAATATATTCAGACGCAGGCCTGACATTCCTCACAAGCTTTTGTGTCTTTTAATGAGGCCAGATCAGCAATAAGCTCTCGAGAAGGACACTTCAGATTCCTGATTTTCCTCTCAGACGGCTCCAGAGTTCTGCAGACACTCGACATAATCAGAACTTGACATTTCATGCAACTGCATTCTGCGACGTGGGAAACACTCTACATCTGTGAAACAAAAGAAAAGGAATGTGCTCCTGTTTTCCCCTGAGAATACCGTATGCACTATTACACCCTCGCTGGTGAGACAAAGTGTCTTTTTCTATCAGGTCATGCTAATTTATGTTCCTCAGTGTAACAAAGTGGCGAATGAAAGGAGAGCCATAAGGGAGAGGCGAACACACAGGAGTGTGTCGGGAGGCAGGAAGGCTGCCATTCACACAGCATGTAACACAGTACTTCCTCTTGTCTGACAATGATGTTGCCCTAAATTCAAAGGACAAAGACACTTAAGGTGGATTGTGTGCGTGCGTGCGTGTTCTTGTATTTCTGTTTTGTACGGACCAGTTTCAGTTTCAGACCTTGACAGTCAGGACACTGGGAAAATAAGGATATTTTGTCAGGTTTTCACTCAAAGGGGGCCTTTGTCTTATAGGAGGTTTGAGGTAGAATTATATTTTAGTAACAGAATTAGTCTTTGTAATGTTGGGAGCCGCTGATAAAGAGTTGGTCCTTTTCCTCTGGGACTGGGAGGCGCATGTCCTCGTCCCTGTTTGAAATCCTATTTTTGTCCCCTTGATAATGAATCAGGTTTTTTAAAAACTAAACTCTCTCTGAACTCTTGCTGACCAGCTGCCATAATTTACATATGTGAAGAGAGGAGCTACCATGTGTTCAAAGCAACAAATTTAAGGAGCAGTCCAGAGTTTTAGCACTCAGACTACACACAAGCTTACATAATTCACAACTGTTAACAGTCAGTGCCTTCAAAAGGTCTTTTTAAAACCCAAATGTACAGACAGCCACATACAATATTTGGTGTTTTCTAACAAGTGGACAGACTTTTTTTGGACTTGGATTGACGGATTTCATCATAGCCTGAAAATAAAGCTGCACATTGAGCTGCTGCTTCCATTAACTTTGTTTTGTACGCTCTGACAGGTCATTAACCTCCACAGAAGTCTTTGTCATCATGGCCTGTTGCTAGCTAAACTTGGGTCACTTGAACACAGCAAACTGTTTTATTCTTGCCCGTTTTAATATTTGTGCTGATTTGCAAATATTCTATTGTCCTTTGAAAATATTTTATTGTTGCTTTACCAGTGTTTTGCATGTTTTGTTTTGAACTGTGCTATAGAAGAAAAAGTTGTTATTGTTGTTATTGTTATTATTAGTAGTAGTAGTAATAGTACAAGTAGTGTTTTTTTTATCATTAATATTTTAAGAACTTTTTTCACACTTTTTGGACATTTTTAACCCTAAACAATTACTCAAGAAAGAAAATAATTGTAAGTTACAACTCTGACTGGGCTTCTGAATCAGATTCAGTGTCCAAACTTCACATCCTTCAATCTATTCCTTGTCGGATGCATCTTTTCATCTCCTCTTGGTCCTTTTGAAGAAAGCTCTTGGCGACCTCAGCTGCAAAGCAAGACAAAAACAACTTACTGCACACAGAATCATCACAGCCACTGAATATCTGCAGATGCATTATTTAAACAGCCTGGAGCTTTTTCACAAAGCACAAATGTTCTCTACTGCCCTGCACCCTTAAGCTTTGCTGTTTTATTTTCTAGAAACTTACTTTAATCACAAAGAAAAGCTAAAAAGACTCCCTTTCCTTGCCGAAGGTTATTCATATAGACTGAAGCTTTTGCACTGGTGTATTTTAATTCTAACCATCATCTTTTTCTAAACCTTACAAAGTAGTTTAGGTGCCAAAACTTAACCAAGAGGTTTTTTTTTTGTAGTTTAAACAAAAGCAAGCGACAACTAACCGCCCCCTTCTGATAGTGAGAAGAATTACAACTATGAGGCTGTTGACTCATACTTAGTGTCAATTCCGTTGATCACTTTCTTATCTAGACTGGAATTACTCTTCTGAACAGCAAGTTTTTTTTGTGTGTGTTTTGTTTTTTTGTTCTTTCTATTATTGAAGGCATCATAATTTTTTGTTTGCTGGATACTTCCTAGTTAATTCTGCAGAAGGCCACCATACTCCTAATTGCTGACTTCTTTGTCGCTGCTCAACGCTAACTCCACATCACTGCGTAACACTGGGAACACAGATTTTACTCCAAATGATGCTCAGTTATTCACACGTGAGAGTTTTGGAATATTTTCTTTGCTGCTGTCAGTCCGTCACAGTACATGCTGAAAAAAATTTTGTTCATCTTTTATTCTCCCTTTGCTTTTCGGCATTTCAATACACTTATGAAGTGGATGTACAACTCTGGAGACACAGGGAGTAATGTAGACTTTTGTGCTGTCTGATGTGTCACTGTGTATTCAGTTATAAAGCAGAACAGGGGCGGATTAATCAAAGTTAGAAACTTGATACTGGTTCCAATGTTTGTTTTTATTCTCCGATGCTGAACCCAGATTTTTTTCTGACAGCAGATAAACCTAGGAATCAGCAGAGGCAGTATCATGTTGCTTTTCTTACCTCCAGATGGACGCTGGTTTTCAGTGTCTGCAGAGGACGGTTCTACTCTGATCCGAGACATCCACCCTGCCAGAAGGAGCGCTATCGCAGGTCCTTCATCCCATCTGCTATAAGACTTTACAAAATCAGCATCACTGGCTGATGTTAACATAAACTGGACTCATATCATTACCACCCCAAACCATAAAAATTTGCACAGACATTCTTGCACTGCTACATCTTTGCACTTTTTAGACTTTATTTTTTTTAAGCCACTTTATACTGCATTGTCTTACAGTGTGTCAGTACTGTACTATTCCATCCTCATTTCTCACCCCTGTACATATTGTAAATATTATTACAACTGTTCTATTATTATTTTATTTCTATTACTACGTCTATTGCTACATAAGCTGCTGTAACAATATGAATTTCCCCTGGCGTGGGGAGAAATAAAGGACTTATCTTATCTTATCCTCTGGTGCTGCTTTGTTACATAAAGCCAGTGATTTCAGTGGAGCTACCAATTTAGCTGAAGGCCTGCTGATGACTGAATGAATGTGAATGCAGTTAGTGCTGTTTGTTTAAAACGACACGGAGCAGATCAGTTAAAATCTCACATAGTCAGACTGTTCTGCAGCGCAACTGTGTTTCCTCAAAATATTGATGATGGAATTCTGTCTTTGAAGCATTTGCATACAGAGACGCGGTTTCATTGCACAGGTCAAATACTGGGCAAAATTTGGAATTTTCAGTGTGGAAGTTTGGTGCCTAGAGGTAATTGTTGTTGTTTCCCATAATAAAGGGGACTACAGTAGCACACAGATAGCAGAAGGGGAGGAGAAAGCCATGTTTAATGCACGGCCAATGGCAGGCTTATAGCTGCAGCCTCCATCCAGTGAGTCGAGTTTCATTATGACTGAGGTCTGATCCACTACGATCAGTATCAGAGCCAGTCTGTCATGCCACAGCATCCTTTTAATATTATTTACATAATGACAACCGGAGAATGCAGAATCCCTACAAAGGCCCTTCAGTTAATTAAAATGATGTCAGTACGAGGGGTTAATTATTGGCCTTGGCCTCTTATTGGATCTGATATTAGGAATTTTTGCAATTATCTTTTATGAAATTAATTTAAAAATTCACTACTTTGGCTTTGATGCAACTTCCTCTTTGTCTGTAGTCTTGAGTAACGTCCAGCCCACAGTACGATCTGATTAGTTAAATATCACAAGTCATAGCCAGTCGACATTGAAGAAAAGATTTTCCCATCTACTGTAAATATTTTGCTTCTAAATATCAGTCAGCGATCTCTTTGACTATAATGAGTGTTATGGTCAATCTGTAATTATTACATAAATATTATGTATCCAATAAGTATCCAGCACCATTAATTCCTGTTTGATATTACATAGTGGTCCGGACACGTTAGCTAGCTAAGCGGCTAAGTTAGCTAGCGGGCTAATTAACACAGGTGGCTAACTTACCGCTGAACACCTGTGTTGGTTGCTGCCACAGCTGTCCGTCATTATTAGAATGACCTTCTCAACCTGTATTTCTCTGCTGTGTATTTTACCTTTTAAAAAAGTTATTTTACTTTAAGGTTAACTGAAACCCGTTCAGCTGCACTGAAGTTTAACATTCAGCTGGTTTGAATTAAACCACGCTTAACTTAACATTGCGCAACATTACCTCTCTGAATCTCTTACTGCATGTATTTGTAGTAAAACATGAGATGAAACATTCTACTTTTGGATCTAGAACTGCACAAGCCGTTCATTTTCAATCACCTGACAAGTTAAACTCCCCTTTTTATGTGAGGTTGAAGCAGAAAGTCTGAGTTAACAAAGAAAGTTGTTTATAATTTGCAATACCTGTTATCTGTGACTGAGGCTTTAGTTTTTGTTGAGCTGATTTACACGTAGAAACTTTGTTCAGGAAGATTTCTCAGTAGCTCAGAGGACAGGCTGCTTTTTACACAACTTTGTAAGAGAATGTCTGTCAATGCTTTCAGCAGAATTTAGAAACACAACACTTCCTAAACAGATATTTTGAGGCTGTGAGGTTGAACGTTTGAGAGTATATCAGTGTGTTTGTTTGTGGTCTTTCTGTTTCTAGGTGGAAGCTGAATTAGTGAGGATGACTCCTGCTCCTGTCATCTCTAAGCTCCTCACACATCTTTACCTGCACATGAGGAAAATCACTCCTGCAGAATGCAAGTATGTTTGTCATTATTATAAAAAGATGTTGCCTGGTGACCTGTCAGAAACCCATTATACAGAGTCAGCCAAAATAATGTTTACACACGTCAGGAAAAGAAAAACTTGCATAAATATTTCAATACCAAATTTATTCAGACATCATGAGATTAATAAAAGTTATCTTTGGCCTCTACAATTACAAGAGGTGCTCAAAGTGGTGGCCACTGGCTTCCAGACATTTCTGTTGTGTTGTAGACGTCACTTGTTGATGCTCCATTCATGAGGGTAGCGCCATCTGTTGGGAAAACCTTGTACAACAGGACACAAAGTTATCGTGATTTGATCAAACTTAGAAAGAGGAATCTATATGTATAGAAGTACTTATACAAATGAAATATTTATAAAAAATTTCTTTTCCTGATGTGTGTACATTATTTTGGCTGACTCTGAACTTAATGAGAACAAAACTGTCATTTAATTGTTGCTCTGAAAGCTTCTTTAGTGAAAACCAGCTGGTGTTCTGCTTTGAAACAAACTGCTGTTGAGGTCTGTGTTTTTAGGTTTAACCCCACAGTTTCTGAATGAGCTGATAGTTTGTTTTTTTTCCTGATCAATGTGGACGTTATAATTGATGGTAACATTTACTGATCATATAATCAGCATGACAATATAACAGTATAACATTCTGACCACCTGACTAATACTGTGTTGGTCCCTTTATGCTGCTAAAACTCCTCTGACCCAGTGGTTCATCAGAACCTCTGGGGATGTCCTGTGGATTCTGTGGATCCTGTGGGTTGCAGGGTGGGTCCTACCTAGACCAGGCTGATCCTGGACCATCCCACAGATGCTCCATCAGATGTGGATGTGGGGAGTGTGGAACCCAGGTGAACAGCTTAGCTCTGTCGTGTTCCTCGGACCACTCCTGAGCAGTTTTACTTCGTCCTGCTGAGGGAGGCAGCTGGCATCAAGGACTGCTGTTGCCATGGAGACTAGGGGGTTGTTTGTCCTGCAGTGTTTAGGTGGTGGTACGTGTCAAACATCCACATGAACGTCAAGGTTTCCCAGCAGAACGTTACATTAGAACAAGATGATGGATGTTGTTCTCTTCAGCTGTCAGTGATCAGAATGTTGTGGCTGATTGGTGGATCTGTCTGCCTTTACTCTGACATCCAGAGTTATACAAAGGTGTAGTATGTGTGCAGTGCAGAAGAGATTTACTTTATTGTATGCAGTTTTTTTTTTGTTTGTTTTTTAAGGGAGAGCAATAATAGTAATAATAACTACATCAGATAATTCTTTGTCGCAGTTGGAATTTTGTAGACTGAGAGATGGTTGAGAAGGTTTGCAGTTCTTGTTTTAGCAAAATATGTTATAATAGAAGATCTTTGTTGTCATTGTACATGAAATTATCTGCAAACCAGCAAAGTGCATCAGTCTGAGGTATCTAAAAATAAATAAGTAAAGAGAAATGCTTCTAAAGCCAATAATAAACAGACTATTTTGAGGGAATATTCTAAAAAGGAAAGAAAAGCTCCATTCTCACTCCTCTCAGGATAAACTGTCATTAAAATTGACTTTAAATTTAGCTTCAACACGAGATAAAAACATTTACTTTCATTACTGATGTCAAGTTTTAATAAAGTTCATGCTACTTTTATAAAATGATGAAAGTGAATAAATTGTATTTCTGTGATCTGTGTTTGATTTCTGTCTTTTCTCCTGTCATCCAGATGTTCAGAGGGAGATGATGCCACATCTGGTCCAGCTGATGGAAGGTCTTGAAGTTCTCTGACTGGCCTCGACTGAAGATGGTCGTCTCACTGGATTTAAGGTTCAGATGCTCAGTAACAAACTCCACCAATGAGCCAACAGGGAAGCTTTAGGTTTATTAAATGTTGCTATGAAGGTATCACTGTTGTTCTTTGTGAATGCAATGTGCTCCAACTGAAACTTGAATTAGAACTTAGAAGTAAATCCTTCCATCTGAAAGGATTTAGTTGCATTAATAACCTCATAACATTCTAATTTTTATTCCAGTCTTGGTTGGAAATAGAATCTCTGTATTGATTCAGGTAAAAACTGAACTTCACACCATGTTGAAGCAAAACAACCAGATGAAAACTGTGATGGTGTTGGATTGTCAGACCGTAATGTTGCAGCTCAAAGCAGCTTTTCTATCTCAGTTCATTCTGACATTCAGCTATGAATCAACACAGCAGATGGTGATCCATGCTGTGGAAGTCTCACATCTCCTGATTTAATGGAGCTGCTTTGCACTTTTTACACTGTTTATTCACCAACACTTTATTTAATAAAAGTCCCATCTAGTTTTTATGAGGAATGTGATGTTTTAATTTCTCTGTGAATAACTGCAGTCTAATGTAACAGCTGGAGTTGTAACATCTGTCCTGATATTGATCATGAAGTATTGATCAGAATACTTATGGTCAGCAGTCATCCCTGAAGTTTTACATTAAAGTCTTTACTTGTGTTGTGAACTTTGGTAAGAAGCAGAAACTTTACTGTTGCCATGGATACATGAGTGTTAAATTCTGTCCATGTTTCCATTGTGGGAAATTCAGTCCAGCGGATGAGTTTGTTTTTACTGACAGCTACCATTCAGTCTGAGATATTAAGAATAAATAAATGTGCATAATGTGGAAGTGAACATATTTTATTTCTATTTATTCCTACAGCTGCTGCACGGAAAGTTCCAGAATGTGGAGGAATTTAGTCTCACAATCACAGACAATAAATATTATCTGAAAGTCAGGTTATTGTTGTTTATCAGCACAATACAAAAAGATTAATGTTAGAAATATTGCAGTTAAGACTCTAGAATATCATGATTTATGTAAATTTACCTCAATAATATGAATGTTCAGGTTAAGATTGTACAGTGATATTTATTATGTACGTTTAGCTGATTAAAGTTTGACTCTGCACTACAATATTATTATTTAGATTTACATCATTATTATAATATTTAGGGTCAGACCCTACAGTATTGAGATTAAGAAATCAAATCTATAAGATGTAAATAAATACACTGAACTCATTTGGATATATTTAAGTGAGACTCTACAATATTATTTGACACAAATCTATCTAAATCATAATTTTAATCATTTTTACTCCAAACATTTATTGGACTGATTTAAATATTAAAATCACTCCTTTCTAATCCTCTGCTGTACGTTCAAACCTGAGGCCTTAAATAGAAACACAAGTATCTGATTGAAGGAACTTCTGCAGAGTCCTGGTTCCAGAACATGATGACAGAATTATAGACAAACTTTGACAAAAGCTGCCTGAGAGTTTACAGGTTTTTATGTTAGATTTCTTCAGTAATTTAATGAGAGTTATCAGCAAAAATCAAGTGTTAATTTGATGAACTTCATTTCCTAAAACATCCAGAATTGGAGCTCATATCTTTGGCAGCTGTAAAGTTTCTGCTCCCTTAAAGTTCACAACACAATGAATTAATTCCTAAAACACTCTCAATGCTGGAGAGCGTTTGATGCTGAAGCAGTGACCAGTTTTTCTGTTTCTTCTCTGGAGATGCACAATGAGGGACGTCTGCAGAGACTGAGAAAGAGTCTCACCACATCCTGACATGAGGAAAAAGACTTTATTGAAGACTACAATGAGAAAAACTATCAGACAGCAGACGGCTGCATTCAAGGTGAGCTCTGAACATTTGATCTGGAACAGGAATTCAATAACGGCAGCATGAGCTTCATTTCAGTCTGTAGCTGCTGAATTCATGGATGAATCATCTGGCACTAGAGAAGAAGACCATCAAACATCCACGTCAGCTGATGGAGGTCCAAGAGTCTCACCCAACAAACAACCTACATAGTGAAGACCTCAAATCTGATTGGACGGCCTCCTATTCAGCCACATGTATGAACAAATGCCTCTAAGCTGATTTGTTTTCTAAAATAAATCTAGTTTGAGTCCTAATCTATGCCTGTGTGTTTGCTTCTTTACACCGCTGTGAACAGTTTAGGCTGTTAGATTGTTCCAGATAAGACAAGTACAAGATTCTTCAGAGCCGTTCTACCACGAGCCTGACAGGAAGAACTCCAACAGCTACTGAATGTTCCTGTGGTTCCCTCAAGGCTACAGGAGGAGCCCTACGAGGACGAGCCGGTCCACCTGATGGCGGCCAGTCGCTGCGGTTCAAAGCCAACACCGACTACGTGAACTTCTACTGGACCACACGGAGGCCTTCAAACCGGACCAACAAGTTCAGCGACTCCCCGACTCGTGGGTCTGAGGACGCCGCCGAGCCTCGGTCCAGCCGGCCTCCTGTCTGTGGGTGTTTGAGTGCTGAGAGGTTTGTGGATGCATGTGAACGTTCTGTGTTGAAACAGCAGCTTTGGACTCACTAACGCCGGGAAAAACCAAGAGCTCCTTTATTTGTGACTTCCACTAAAAAACTGATGAAAATAAGTTTGTCAGGGTTCTGACTGATAACAGATTATTAAATAATGAAAATAATCATTTAAATATTCCTTTAAACAATCCTTTTAGGTCTACATTTCCTTTACACTGACCTCTTGGTATATGTACAAGTATTTTGGGTGGAATATACCATTAAGCCCAATGTTCAAGGGTTCTTCTGGGAATATACCATTAAACCAACCTTTTAGGTAAATGTTCCAGGATGTTGGGTAGAATATACCATCAGATAAACCTTTTAGGCCTACATTGGAAGATTTTACAGTAGAATATTACTTCAAACCATCCTTTAGGTCTACATTTAAGGTGGAATACTCCTTTACACCAAGATTTTTTTTGGTCAACATTGAAAGATTTTAGGTGGAATATTCCTTTGAACTAACTTTTTAAGTTTATGTTCAAGGATGTTGGGTGGAATATACCATCAGACCAACCTCCAAGGTCTACAGCAGTGAATTTTAGGTGGAGTATACCATTAAACTCACCTTTTAGATCTACATTGGAGGATTTTAGGTGGTATATTCTTCCAAACCAACTTCTCAGGTCTACATTTCAGGTGGAATATTCCTCCATACTAACTTTTTTGGTTTACATTGAAGGATTTTTTTCTAAACCACCCTTCCGGGTCTATATTTGAGGTTTTAGGTGGAATATTCCTTTTAACCAGCCCCTCAGGTCTCTTTGAGGATTTTGGATGGAATACTCGGTTAAACCAACATTTTAGGTGCATGTCCAAGGATTTTTGGTGGAATGTTCCTTTAAGGTCCATGTGTGAGGACCTTGTAGGTGGAATATTTCCTGAAACCAACCTTTTAGGTCAACATTCAAAGATTTAAGGTGGAATATTCCTTTAAACCAACCTAAATTTCATGTTTTGATCATTATCATCCAGACTCCTCATAATGACGTTTGAGATTTATGCTGCTGTTATTTGTTTAGTCCAGACTAAATGACAGAAATCCACAACTGTAATTTCATTTCAGGACTCAGTTATTAAATGTCAAAACAATCCATGTGACTCTAAAAACTCAACAGCTTTACAAACTCTAAGATTAAACTCTCCACAAGGATCCAAAATAAATTGGACTTCTACATGAGAGCTTCAATTATTCTTCATCTACTTCCTGAAAAGTTTGGTCAATAAAAAAGACAAAAACTAATATTTTCAGCTGAACTAAAGACAGACTTTGTGATTTTTCTGCTCACATGTTGTTGTAAACTTCCTCTTTCAAATAAATAGCCGCCTAACCCCCTGGAAACCAGCGTTTGTCCTGTTTTTGTGTTGCTCCTCGGCGACCCTAGACAGCCGGGTCGTAATGTTTTTTGAGCAACACACCATACTATGACGTTTTTACAATGATGGTTCTACTATGAAACCAGTTTGACATGTTCAGGCGTTCTTTCTGTGAAAACTCAGAGATTTCAGGTATCAGAAGGTGGTTTTCAACTTTCTTTGTTAACTTTCTGCTTCAACTTTAAACTAAATTTCCTTGACTAACCCAGCCCTCTGGACTTCCAGGAAGCTGTGTTCCTATTGGCTGTCCAGGTGGCTGCTTGGTGTTATCAGGAACACCTGAGCAGCTCAGTGTCTTCCTGCTTTATTTAGCTGCAGACAAACATTTCCTCTGCTTCCTTCACCACTGAACCGGGTTTGGTTCCATTACTTTAGTTTGTTCTTTAGGCGTTGGCTTGCAGCTTCCAGCAGTAAAATCGTCTTTAATGTGTTTCTTGGTGTGTTTGAGGGCTTTGTACTGGATAGTTGTCTTGGTAAATGTGGTTCTTTAGCCACAGTTAGCACATGGTGCTAATGTGTGCAGTGATTAGTGGATTTGCTGCAGCTGAGTTGTGTCTTTATCTTGGCTGTAGTGAGTCTTTAGAGGTTTTTGGTCAGACACATTCTGTATTCTTGTTTGTGAACCCACGTTGGTTGTCCAGAAGGTAAGAGTTCCTGTCCTGATTCTCTGTTTAAAGAGGTTCTCTGGTAGGCTGCAGGAAACTTTAGCATTTGGGTTGTGCTAGTTTGGTTTTTGTACGGTTTCATTTGGACGACTATCTTGAGGCTCCTCCATGTGGTTTAGTGAGGTTTTCTGGAACAGTTCTACAAAGCAACCTGCAGCAGAAGAGACTTTGAGAGTTTTTAGGAAGTTCTGGAGACCAGACTTTAGAGCAGCAGAAACATTTATCAGCAGTTTGAGCAGGAGAAGGTGAGCTTCAGAGTAGAAATGAGATGGAAACCTTCTTGACCCGTGTGGTGAGGTCTTGTACCAAGAGTTTGAGCAGGTTGTGAAGAGTCTGTAGTTCTTTGGTCTGAAAGCACAAGAAGAGTTGACTCATTAAAGGAGAAAACGGGAGATATTATTGGTTCTTCTGTCGCTCTGCAGTTTCCTTAGACTGAATATCAAGTTTATATTTTAAATGATTTACCACGTGAGCCCAAGAAGACTTCAATAAACTCCCTCCATCCCCTGGACACAACATATTTTATTACCATGTTAAATCTTATATTTTTAAATATGTTTTTGAGTTTTAATGATAATTTTAGCATAGTTTTTTTCTCTTTGCTTGTTTAATTTTGTCATCTGTGTGAAAGGTGCTAAACAAATAAAGCTGAATTGATAAACTGAATAACTGACTAACTCATGATTGTGACAACAGAAGTATTTTCATTGTGATTTAAGGGTTTGTTTCATTTTTAAGGTTGGGGTTAAAATCTTGACAGAAAAAAAAAGACTAAAGAAATAAACTACATTTAAAAAAAAGCAATTAAATCAAAGAAAAAAACATTTCATACAATAAAACTTAAAAAGATTAAACATTAAATACAATTAAATTATATTAAATGGACAAAATATTTAATTAGATAGTTAAACAGAAGATACAAAACATGTAATTATGAAATTAAACAATTTTTTAAACAAAATATTAAACATTAAAGATGAAATATTTTAGATAATTAAACATTTAAAAAATACAATTAAACAAGAAGAACATTATTTTTAAAAATACAAAACATTTCATTAGATTATTAAACTTTTAAGGAGACAAAACTTTTAATTAAAAAGTTAAATGTTTAATTAGAAAATTAAATCTTAAAGACAATAAAACTTTAAATAGGAATTAAACAGCAAATATAATGAAGCATTTAAAAAGAAAATTAAACATTAAAAGGTGATAAAACATTTAAAAAGAAAAACCTTAACAAAGATTTAATCGAAAAATAAATCATTGGGAAAGAAATGGAAATTTTTCAAACAAGCCGATAAAACATTTGAAAAAACAACAAACATTAAAAAGACAAAACATTTCGAAATCAAATCAGACATTAGAAAAGAAGCAAAGGTGAGAAAAGAGCAAAACTAAACATTTAAGAAGAGTCAAATTAAAGACAAAACATTTGAAAAGACACCAGTTAGACTTTAGAAGATCAAATTAAACAGAAGAGACAATAAAACGATCAAAAAGAGCAAAAACAGATAAAGTTCTTAAAGCGTTTTCTAGTCTGAAATGAATGAATCAAGTTTCTTCAAACATTTCCTCTTTCTGTGTTCTTGGTTTGATTGTGGACAGATTTACTAAGAACGCATTTAAGAAAACTGCTTTCCAGATAAAGTCTACTAGTAGTTGAAGGCATGGATCATACTAATGTTACCTTCTGATCTCCACAAACTTTACTGTTCAGTGAAGAGAACCAAAGTTTGTTCAGGATTTCTAAAAAATCCACAGGTGAAGGTCTGACAAGAACTCAGATGGATGATCTAAATGTGAAATCAAGACTCATGGTCACAAGTTTTAAGGCTTCTGTTAATCAGAAAGTTCAAACTAACAGAGGAGTACTGAGAAACTTTTAAAACTTCAGTCCTCAGACTGTCTGAAGATTCAAACTAACAGAGAACTAGTCAAGAAGTTTTAGGTTTTCAGCCCTCAGACTGTCTGAAGGTTCAAACTAACAGAGAACTACTCAGGAACTTAGAAGATATCAGTCCTTGGACTGTCTGAAAGTTAAATCTAACAGAGAACTACTGTGGGACTGAGAAAATTTCAGCCCTCAGACTGTGTGAAAGCTCAGGTCCTGAGGACTCGGGAGGTGTGGAGGCTTTGGAAAGTCTTGGAACTGAGGGTTCAACCCTCCAGCTCAAAGGCTGAAGTCCAACCTCCTGAGAAAAACGGTCGAGACGAGACTCGAGTTAAAAAAAAACTCGAAAATGACAAAAACTAGATGATAAATGCGCAAAAAAAAGAAGAATTTGTATCTGAGCGAGTAGCTCAGGGGGATAAGAAGAGGACTACAGAGTGGAAGGTCGCAGGTTCAAGACCCACCACTGGCAGTTTTCTTTCTTTGTCTTTGTCAGGATTTTGATAAAACTTAAGAAGGGTCTGGTCTTGAACCAGCGACCTGCAGCTCCATAGGCAAATCCTTAACTCACTGAGCTACAGATCAGATACAAAGAAATAAATTCGTCGTCCCTTTGACATCGTAGTTCCTGAAGTGACCACATGGGTGGAGCCAAGGCGGAGTCTGGGTGGAGCCGGGGCGGAGAGTAGGCGGGGAGGTGGGTGGCGGCCTCCCCCCTCTACTCCCCCACCTCTCCCCACCACCCACCACACCTTCCCCCGCCCGACGAGTTCTTCGAGTCTCCACGAGTTCTTCGAGTCTCGACAGGTTTTCCCGAGTTTCTGGAGTTTCCACCAGGTCGGAGGCAGAACAAGTTGTCATGAAGAGGTGTTGAAGTCGGTCAGGATGGACTGACTTTTTACAGCGACTAGAAGGAAGATGACTAGAAGAGCAGGTCTTTAACCACCATCCATAAAATCCATGGAGTCGGCTCCAGAGAAATGAAAGAAGGTCAACTTTTATCAACCTCCATCCAGATATTCAACTTGATATCTTTACTTTGAGATTTTTAGCACCACAAACCTTTAGTATCACACTTTATTATTATTTATTAGGACTTTAATGGAATCCACCAGCAGATTTAGTTTTTGTTGACAAACTTTATTCTTGTCGCTGTGGGACTACAGTGTTTAAAACTCTTCCTTCTATTTGACCTCATGTTTATTAGTTTTAGTTTAGAAAGTTATTTTAGTTGCCCATTAGTCTCTTAAAAACCAAATAATAAATTGGATTCGTCAAGAAATTTTAATTTCTTACTTTGTCATATTTTAGATATGACAAAAAATATAAAAATAAAGTGTCTTGAGACAATTTGACCTGTAATTGGCTTTATATAAATAAAATTGAATTAAAATTGTATATATCTTGTAATGTTGGAGTAATTCAGCCATATATGTTGGAAAACACATTTTCTTTGTCCATTAATCTGTTGTTTTCTCCAGTAATTCATTTATTGTTTTGGTTTATAAAATGTCAAACCCAAATATATTAAGTTTACTGTCATAAAAACCAAAAAGATTTACATTCATGATGCAGGAATCAGGCAGTTTTTCACTTTTTATCTTAGTTTAGTCAGAAAGATAGTTGATAATGTGTGAATTGTTGCAGCTTGTGAGCCGTAGAAGGTTTTAATCTTTGGGGCCGAGTGTCAAAAAACATTTAGAAACCAACATCAACAAAACACTCAACAAAGATTTGAACATCATTAAAGGGAAATCCAACTTTTGCATGACAATGTCAAATTAAAGGACATTTATTTCCAACGTAAATGTGTGATATTCATCCTCTGGAGCTTTCTCTTCACATCGTCTTCCACCTGGACTGGTTTGGTCGGGAGCATGTGCAACAAACATTTGAAAAACTGCACTTTAACATCAATGAATGATACTGAAGTTTAATCTCTACATAAATGAGACTGAGTCTGGATGTGCTACTCTGTCATTAACTCCTAAGTTTAGGGAAAGTTAAAACAGAAGAAGACAGTTCAGATAAGACGTGAGAATGAGCTTATTTTGAACAAACATCTCAGACTTTGAGTTTCAGCACCTACAGCAAGATATTTTAACAACAAGCAACTCAAGAGATCCAGAAGTTGGAGAGAGTTACCTTTAGCTGAGCCAAAGACCATGTGGGACAAAACCTAGCAAACATTTCAGACTTTTCTCTGTGAATTCTGAGAAATAATTTCCTATTTAATGACAGAGCTACACATCTTAACTCAGTCTCATGAAAACAGACTCTAATTCAGTGTCATCCATCCATATTAAAGTGCAGTTACCCAAAATGTTTGTTGCATGAGCTCCAACAAAACCTGTCCAGGTAGAAGGCCACTTTGACAAACAGGAAGTGGAAGATTCCAAGCAGATTTATAGAAGGGGGAACCGGACTGTACTAAGTGTGGTCGAGTATAGAGGGGTGTTTTGTGGGTTTTAAGGCTGATAATGATTATTAGTGAAACATTTAGAGTATATTCATTTGGATGTTCATTTGCAGTAAATGAAAGTATTTATAATCTTGGAGTTAAACTTACAAGAACACAAACTAACAGAAAACTTTGTTGATACGTTTTTGTTGTGTTTACAGTTGTTAAGTTAAAGGAGTTTTATTCGTGACGTATAACCAATCAAATCACTCCAGAAGACAGAGCGACCACAGGTAGATCAAGGTTCAGAGCCAAAGTAGCGCCTTTTTAAAATTGATTTATTACCGTAAATCGGTAAAAAACTAAATAATGATAATCAGTAAATCAGTCAGCCCAGAATTACTACAATTCTACAATATATGTCTCTTTCCTTTGACTTGTTATTTGTACAATATACCATGTATATGATGGCGTTTTTTCATACCAAAGGCTATACTATGATGTTTTCTCAGAGACATATGATGCTACTCTGTTTGTTCTGGCCCTGCACTCCTCCTCTGTTGTTTTCTGGATTGTACTCAGCTGCATGCCTTCGTCCACCCGGCCTCCGTTGACTCGTCCCGCCTGCCGTCTCTGGAGCTGAAGCTGGATTGGAACAGACCAAAGTACAGTCCAATCACGATGCCAGCTGCCTCTCAAAAGGCTCCTTCATCTGGCAGGTGGCAGCACTTCTTCTGAGGGGAAGCTGAGCTGGCCCGGCAGAACTTTGGAGATGTGTTCCAGTGGTTGGTGGATGTGTAGGGAGATAGAGAGGGACCTTTGAATTGTTCACAAAGGAAAACAGGAAATCCATTGGTAGTTTTAGTTTAGGGTGCTACTGCGGTGTGTTTTTGGGTTTTAAGAGGTGAACAGGAAGAGTTTTTTTCGTATTGATTATCTTTTACTTTGTTCCTGGTTGGAATGCCCATCAATGTCAACATGAAGTTCACTTTTAGTTCTGTTTATTTATTTTTATTTTACTAACACCCATTTGCTTTTAACCCCCTCACATGTTGTGTTGTTGTAAACTTACTCTTTCAAATAAATACTCGTCTAACCCTCTGGAAACCAGCGTTTGGACTGTTTTTGTGTTGCTCCTCACCTACTTCAGACAGCTGGGACATAACAACGTTTTGTGGACTAAAGGCTATACTATGACGTTTTTAGAGCGACATGCTATACTGTGACGTTTTTAGAGCGACATGCTATACTGTGACGTTTTTAGAGCGACATGCTATACTGTGACGTTTTTAGAGTGACATGCTATACTATGATGTTTTTAGAGCCACATGCTATACTATAACGTTTTTTGGACGACATGCTATACTATGACGTTTTTTGGACGACATGCTATACTATGATGTTTTTTGAGCAACAGGCTATGCTATGACATTGTTTTGGGTGACATGCTATGCTATGATGTTTTTTGGACGACATGCTATACTATGACGTTTTTTGGACGACATGCTATACTATGATGTTTTTTGAGCAACAGGCTATGCTATGACATTTTTTTGGACGACATGCTATACTATGACGTTTTTTGAGCAACCGGCTATGCTATGATATTTTTTTGGGTGACATGCTATACTATGATGTTTTTTGGACGACATGCTATACTATGACGTTTTTAGAGCAACATGCTATACTCTGACGTTTTTAGAGCGACATGCTATACTATGACGTTTTTAGAGCGACATGCTATACTATGATGTTTTTAGAGCGACATGCTATACTATGACGTTTTTAGAGCGACATGCTATACTATGACGTTTTTAGAGTGACATGCTATACTATGATGTTTTTAGAGCCACATGCTATACTATAACGTTTTTTGGACGACATGCTATACTATGACGTTTTTTGGATGACATGCTATAGTATGATGTTTTTAGAGCGACATGCTATACTATGACGTTTTTAGATCGACATGCTATACTGTGACGTTTTTAGAGCGACATGCTATACTATGACGTTTTTAGAGCGACATGCTATACTATGACATTTTTAGAGCGACATGCTATACTATGACGTTTTTAGAGTGACATGCTATACTATGACGCTTTTAGAGCGACATGCTATACTATGATGTTTTTAGAGCGACATGCTATACTATGACGTTTTAGAGCGATATGCTATACTATGATGTTTTTTTGGGTGACATGCTATACTATGACATTTTTAGAGTGACATGCTATACTATAACGTTTTTGAGCGAAATGCTATCCGACGACGCTTTTAGAGTGACATGCTATACTATGACGTTTTTTTGGGTGACATGCTATAGTATGATGTTTTTAGAGCAGAATGCTATACTATGACGTTTTTAGAGTGACATGCTATACTATGACGTTTTTAGAGTGACATGCTATACTATGACGTTTTTAGAGCTACATGCTATACTATGACGTTTTTAGAGCGACATGCTATACTGTGACGTTTTTAGAGCGACATGCTATACTGTGACGTTTTTAGAGCGACATGCTATACTGTGACGTTTTTAGAGTGACATGCTATACTATGATGTTTTTAGAGCCACATGCTATACTATAACGTTTTTTGGACGACATGCTATACTATGACGTTTTTAGAGCGACATGCTATACTATGACGTTTTTAGAGTGACATGCTATACTGTGACATTTTTAGAGCGACATGCTATACTGTGACGTTTTTAGAGTGACATGCTATACTATGATGTTTTTAGAGCCACATGCTATACTATAACGTTTTTTGGACGACATGCTATACTATGACGTTTTTTGGATGACATGCTATAGTATGATGTTTTTAGAGCGACATGCTATACTATGACGTTTTTAGATCGACATGCTATACTGTGACGTTTTTAGAGCGACATGCTATACTATGACGTTTTTAGAGTGACATGCTATACTGTGACATTTTTAGAGCGACATGCTATACTGTGACATTTTTAGAGCGACATGCTATACTATGACATTTTTAGAGCGACATGCTATACTATGACGTTTTTAGAGTGACATGCTATACTATGACGCTTTTAGAGCGACATGCTATACTATGATGTTTTTAGAGCGACATGCTATACTATGACGTTTTAGAGCGATATGCTATACTATGATGTTTTTTTGGGTGACATGCTATACTATGACATTTTTAGAGTGACATGCTATACTATAACGTTTTTGAGCGAAATGCTATCCGACGACGCTTTTAGAGTGACATGCTATACTATGACGTTTTTTTGGGTGACATGCTATAGTATGATGTTTTTAGAGCAGAATGCTATACTATGACGTTTTTAGAGTGACATGCTATACTATGACGTTTTTAGAGTGACATGCTATACTATGACGTTTTTAGAGCTACATGCTATACTGTGACGTTTTTAGAGCGACATGCTATACTGTGACGTTTTTAGAGCGACATGCTATACTGTGACGTTTTTAGAGCGACATGCTATACTCTGACGTTTTTAGAGCGACATGCTATACTATGACGTTTTTAGAGCGACATGCTATACTATGACGTTTTTAGAGCGACATGCTATACTATGACGTTTTTAGAGCGACATGCTATACTATGACGTTTTTAGAGTGACATGCTATACTATGACGTTTTTTGGATGACATGCTATACTATGATGTTTTTTGGGTGACATGCTATACTATGATGTTTTTTGGACGACATGCTATACTATGACGTTTTTTGGACGACATGCTATACTCTGACATTTTGTTGAACGATATGCTATCCTATGACGTTTGTTTGTACCAAAGGCTATACTATGATGTTTTTTGAGCGACGTGCTATACTCTGACAATTTTAAAGCGACACACTATGACGTTTTTTGGACAACATGCTATACGATGACTTTTTTTGGACCAAAGGCTATACTCTGACAATTTTAGAGTGACATGCTATAGTATGACTTTAACGCTCTATAAAAATTCAATATTGATTTATTTTAAGATCAGCCACCTGATGTCTCGTTTTGACCATGAAAACTAACGAAAAAATATATATACAGTCTATGCACCATACTGTGTTTGGCTCCACACTTGCTGATGACCACTCAGAAAATGAAAAAACTGGCCTTTTTCGTTTCGGTCTCTTACTGATTTTACTTATTTGTTATTCTAAATATAAAATGAAAATCAAAGCATTTTTAACATTTCGTATATGTCTTTTTTATCACGAAAAGGAAAAATGCCTTGTATGCCAATTTTAATTTTTGTATTTTAAAACGAAAATCAAATAACCACTTGTTTTTTGTTTTTCAATACCTGTTTCAGAACGGAAAATCCAATTGCCAAAATATACACAGACTGTGAACCACTGATGTTTCAAATCAGCATTATCAATACTTAGGAATTTGGTTCAACAGCAGATAGAACAATGAAACATGTTGCTCAGAAATAACCCTCATGTGACCATAGAGACATTTTGGTCTTTTCATTTAAAAAAAAAAAAAAAAAAAAAAAAAAAAGCTCAAAACTGATGTTAGTTGAAATGAATTACTCAATGAAAGGGGAAAAAAATATTGATATATAATATTTTAAGGCACTGCTTTGGTGATAACATCTTTTGTCTTTAAGGATCTCTGGCTCAATATATAATTGCGGGACTTTTGGTATCATAGTTGACAGGTATCATAGTTGACACTTTTGCTGTTTTCAGGCCTAAAATCAACATAGCCACCTATAACCAAACACCACATGGCATTTTTACAGAAAGATTCTTCTAAATATTATATATACAATTGAGTAAAATTGAAATTGAAAGTTATTTATAAAGATATTGTAGTAAACATGTTGACGTGATAAATCTACACTTAACTCACACACTACTTTATATTAAATAACTCAGAAAGCCTTGGAGTCTTGCCAGTCTTTTCTTCAGGAGGAAATGACATCATGTGGAGCAGGTCATGTGATCTGGAATTAACACACTTCCTGGAGAGGTGTTTTTGTAATGGGTAACTTAGTTGAAAGTGATTTCTTGGACACAGATAAAATTTGGTAGTTTTCATATAAAATTTGATATATTAAATAATTATGGAATTTGTAAAGACATGATCATAATGAACATAAAAAACGTTAGTTTTTTTGTACTTTTAAGAAAAATGTATGCAAGATATATCCCATGGACTTAAAAGTCCCTCAATTATAAATTGACCCTTCTAACTTTCTTTAAATTGACAACAGTGAAAATTTTGGTTCTTACACCAAAGTAGTTTGTTTCTCCTTTTTAAAGAGAAAACTTTTTAGACAGCTTTGAAGTTAGAAACTCACTTGTGATCTGACCAAAACCTCCAAACATGTGAGCTGACATTAAAAAAAAGAGGTTTTCCTCTGCAGGGATTCATCAAAAACATTTAGCTGCTTGAACTGTGGCCTGTTTTCATTTGGCAGAGTAAATGTCAGAGCCTGACAGATAAAATATGGAGTCTCTCTGCTGCTGACTCAAGACTTTGACAGCAAGTTTCAACACTGATGTTGTTCAGATTTAAAAGCAGCCAGTTTAAGACTAAACACTCATAGTGTTCATATCTGAGTGCAAAGTGTCTCTGCGTATTATCTGAGAGGAAGGTCATCGCTGCTCAGTGAGTCACCAGGATGTGGAGACTTTTTAGTTGAGCTTTGTGCCTGTTTTGACTTCACATGTTATTATGACTTTATGATTCACAGCAAAGAGCTTTTTTTTCTATCTCTTGGTGTCTGGGACATAGTGAAACTTGAGATGATGAAGTTCAACCTCTGCAGGATAATCCTCCAAACCTCTGACTTTGTGTTTTGACTGTTGCCCTGCTGTCTGAGGTGTTTGTGAAAGCAGAGGTTGTGGACATGGGATTTTAACACTCAGTGATTTTTGACACGTTTTATCTCAGGCCATCTGTTCAAAGGTTTTAATATTTGCCATTTTGTTATATCTGGGTCACTGTGAAAAGAAAACAGAACCAAATGCAGCACAGCTTCAAAAACAAGTTGTTTATTTTAATGTCAAACAGCTTTCTTGGTAAAAATGAACACTCACTGTGTCAAAGTGTAAACCAGTTTCAGAATGGTGTTATAAAAATATGACTATATAGGGATTATTATGATGCCATACAAAGAGTACAAAATCTCCATCACCCATGTTTATGCTGGAGTATTTAGAATCCCTGAGTCTGCAGAAATGAATTTTCTTGTTGAGAATTGATAAATCAGCCACGTTCCAAGAAATCCTAAACCAGTGACTCCCACACAGGGAGGCCGTCTGAGTCCTGACTGTGCAGAGAACTTAAACCAGTGTCTGAGTCGTCGTCGTTCACACTGTGAGCCTTTGACAGCCCTCTGGCCTGCTCCACCCATCCAACTCTCCTCTCCAAAGTGCTCATCATCCCCATCTTATCGTCTGTCTCCTCTTTACATCCCTCCTCCCAGCCCGTCCCTTCCTCCATGTCCAAAGTGTTGACTTTCTCCTGCAAATCCCTGATCTCCTTCTCTCTCGCCCCGCAAATCTGCTGGGTCAGCTCTAAATCACTCCTAATAGCCTCTAAATCCGTGTTGAGGCGCAGACCGATGTATAAACTCGCATCTAGCTGCGTTTTGATCCGCTCTTCTTCCAACAGCAGCTCATTTTCGGATGTTGTCTCTGCCTCTGGGTTGGCCAGGGCCGCTGAGTCCTCCCAGTCTTTGCCCTGCAGCTCCTTTTTCCTGCGCTGCATCCAGCGGTGGTTCAGCTCCTCCTGGATCTGTACCGTGATCATGTCTATCAGGGCCTCCTGCTCCCTCAGCTCCTCCTGTAGTTGAACCACCTCCCCGCACTGCCGGACATGCTCCTCTAACTTGGTTAAAGTGTCCGGTGAACACAGCTGCTGTCCCTCTTGGCTGGAAGCTGCAGCTGCATCCATCAGATACGTGTTCTGCACATAGTTGACCCCGTGCCTTTTAATTCTATCAAAGTGCACCTTTGCCTCGCACCTCTCGATCTCTGAGTCGAGCTCTTGAATCCTCTGGATCTGCTGGCGGATCGTGTGATCCTGAGAAACCACGAGATGAACCAACGTTTCCATCTTCTCCGCGCAGGACGCGTCTCTGTGCGCCGCCTGCGCCCTCTTTTTGTTAATCTTCTCCAACTTTCGGAAGGCTTTTCTGACAATCCTGCGCTGTTTCTCGGGTGAGATGCCGCCCATGGCAGACCGTGCGGTGCCTTTGGTGACACAGGGGCTCTGTTTGCTGAGCACCACACGCGCCTCTGCGCTCCGGGCTCCGTGGTTCGCCAGAGACGCTTCGCTCTTCACCAACACGAACTTCACGTTGCTCTGCTCCTCTCCCCATGCGAGCCAAAGCCGTAAGAGCTTGGTTTTGTTTGGTAAAATCCTCTCGAAGCCTCTCCATTTCTCCACGATGCAGTAGGACTGCGCCGTGGAAAGGCCGTGCTGAGAGTTTTGGTCCTCCAGAAGCACTTTGACAACATCAGCGCAGGTTGTGCGCTTCGACAAGCCGAAGACCAGTTTCTCTTCTCGGCAAACCCACACTGAGATCTTACTCTCTTCCGACTCCATCGCAGATTTCTGCTGAACAGTACTTCTTGTAAATAAAATTAGTAGAAAGTCGTGATATAAACAGATTTATATCCGCATGTGTGGAGAATCGCGCAGCTGTGTCCATGTTCATCTCCAGTGTGATCATGCGCGCTGCGTCCCAGACGCGTCTAAGCTGCAGCTGGAGGCTCCGTGTGTCCTCTGGTGCAGTTTACTGAGGCCAAGTCAGGTTGACACTCAGTGCGCCTTTTTGAACGCCTCTGCTCTGATCACATGACCGCCAGGACTCCATATTGTGATGTTTGTGGAGCCATGATGACTTCGGGATTGCTCACCAGCTTCTATTTTCTGTGGCATCTTAGAAGTTATTGTGTTTCGAGGCTCATTGCATCCGTGGTTATGCGTAAGAAAGTCTTAGATTAAAAATATTCTAATCTATCTGAGTAGTATTGAGGAGAAAATATCTAATATATATATATATATATATATATATATTAAATATATAATATATATATATATATATATATATATATTAAAAAAATATTTTTTTTCTTTTTCTTGAAGCTGGAACAAGTAGTTTTAACCAAAGCAAAGTACTTTTATAAAGAAGCAAATCATTACCACAGTTAAATGAAATAATTAAAGTATAATAAATACAATAGAATAACATATACAAATAAGTTACATTTATTACAATGAACAAAAACATAGAGGAGCTGGAAGCATAGAACCTCAGGCTCAAAATAATTTAGGGCTTTTATGTTTTTTAGAAGTAATTTAACATTGACTATTTGTACAGTGCATCTCTGTTCTGTATCTGACAACTTATCTAGAATTTAACAGCAGGATTTATAGTATTTTTGTCAGATTCCTCTTCATTCTCAAGTTCATAACATGACATCATACAGCTTCACACAGATCATGCAGCTTTCTCTCATTCTGATTTTTTCAGATCAAATGTAGTTTTTTTAAAAAATGTTTGTCACTTCCTCAGAGCAGAGAGAGGATTTCCAACTAGCGACTACTTCTGGATCTACTTAGCCTTCTTACTAGATGCAGGCAAATATTGTGATTTTGTAAATTGTGTGGTAGAAAGACAAATATGCACAATCTAGCAGTTCAGTTCTGACTTCTCCTTTGACTGTGTTACACTTTGGGCTTGGAAATCTGAATATTCAGGAACACTTTTGTTGATATGAGAGAGGCCACAGATAAGCGTAAATGACTCTTCTGTGATAATTTGAACTTTGACTACAAACTAAGAGGACAAACTGTTCTTTAATCTTCAAGAAATGTCAGAAAGACGGTCTTTATCTCTGGCTTTGTTGGGTTGTCAGTGCGTCACACCAGTGGTTTGTTAATCCAAACGCTTTGTAATGAACTACTTTTACCTAAATTTGTCTAGAGATGTGACAGTTTATATGTAGTTGTTAGTGGAGCCCCTCTTTAACCACATCACATCACAGAGCTACTGGAAATAAAAAAACACTCCTGGTTAGGATCACACATACCTCCGATGATGTGCTCTGTCCTCTAAATTTGTTATTTCATTGTAATGCTATTTTCTCAGTACAAACATTGACAGACAGTCATGCAGACATTTGGAAAATACTTCAATTATGCGACTGTTGTAACTTCAAACAAGAAAAACTGACAAAGTTAGTGAAGTCGAACTCATGATCCTTGAATTCTGGCCAATAAAATGCATCATGTTCATGTTGTGTCACGTGAACGTGATATGTGGCTCACTTATAGGTATATATGCATGAAAGATGGCTTTGAAATTAAAGTTATGGGTGGTACTGAACATGTAAGGTGGTTTATAAATGTCCACATGGTGGTGCTCGACGCTTCTCAGCTGCTCAGATTTTTTCTTGGTCCATTCTCTCTGGTTAGTAGTTTATCAGATACCCTGCAGGAAGACTTCTGGTTTTCACCATGAGCATTTTGTAGACTCTACCTCGCCTAGATGAAACTGTCTCAGTTTTGAATCTGTGTGAAATCAGATTAGAACAGAACATTTACCACAAAAATCAAAACCAAAACAATCTGCTGATTTCATCTCCAGAGCCAATGACAGCTATTTGAGGACTATGTGCAAACTCAAGAGGAAAACTACACTAATACTTAAAAATGTAGCCACTAAAACACAATTCCAGCAATATCTGTAGCTCAGATGAGTCAACTGTTATCACTAGTTCTGCGTTTTGGAAAATACTTTTTATCACATTCACGAAAGTTTCTGCTCTAATGCTCAATGCGATTACACAACATGTGTATACAATATGCACTAAAAAGCCACTTTTTTTTGGTCATGTGAAAGTTAATGCAAACATATTCACACTAGTAAAACATGGCAGCTACAAAAACTTAATTGGTAGCTATAACGTAAAAGTGAATCATGTCACGATGGCACAAAAGAATAATGAAATAAACTAACCAAATATGTGTATTTCACATATTTTCCCTTTGGTTTGGGATGTAGTGGAGTTGCAAATGGCAGCTTGGTAAATGGAGCGCTCCAAATGGTGGAACCTCATGGCACCAACAGCTATACTCTATCTATCTATCTATCTATCTATCTATCTATCATGAAGATTCCACATTGTTGATGTTATCACAAAGGTGATGATATTAATTTATTATTGAGGTCACAGTAAGTGGTTGGTAAATGTCCTGGACTGCATTACTTTTAAAAGTGTTTCAAATATTTTGCTGTCCTTATGTATGTTAATGTGGTGGACAAAACACTACAAATACTCCAGTAAATCACCAACGCGTTAATAGCAAACATGAAATAGAAGAATCTCTATTTGATGTCAGCAGTAACTGAAAATGTAGAATTTATAGTGGAGCTACTGTATTGGATTGCAATGGATTGTATCAAAAGTTGCCTGTGAGTGGAGTTTATTGAGACTTCCACTTAATAAGTCAGGAAACCATGATGCCTTTAATTAAACAACGTCTCCCTCTAGTGACTATTTCTGTTACTACAGTGGTATATGATAAATTATGTTCCCTCATGTGAAACAGGGAGTTAAATATACAGCTCCATCTACTGTTGATCTGAGGTTTTTACAGTTAAAGAGTTAAACAGAGGCCGCTTTGGTCTAGATCTCTGACAATCATCCATACAAAAAGTTTAAAATACAGCAGGAAATTACTTCAGCAACAACCAAAAGGAGGCAATATTTTCCCGATTTATTTAACTTCAATATTGCATACATACAAAGTATCTAGAAAGCTACAAAATATCTACTATTGTCAAGAAGGCATCATAATGTTACGGAGCAAAGACAAGACCATATGCAGAACACAGAAACATAGCAGAGCTTCTTTTCTCTCCTTTGCTCCAACACTTTACTGTCATGGATATGAAAAGATATCACACATCGGTACCAAGAAAAGCTAAGATATAATTTTATACAAAGCACCTTTTTACAAAAAAAGAAAGAAAAAAAAAAAGAATCTGCACACAAAACCCAAATGTGTGAATGACAGCTATGTGGAGCTATGTCAAGAATCACTTTAAAGCCACCATCTGAAATGGTCATAAACAGAAAGGTACCAGTACCTACTCTTCATAAAATTACAAATAACAAGAGCTAAACTGCTGATATGTTTATAGCATGATTCCTCCACTCAGCCGTTTGATTTTCTATTCAAATGGTCCACCAGACATTCGAGCCATCAAAAGCGTCAGTCCTGCTGTTTTTTTTTAGTGTTAAAATGTCTAAATGTACCAGCAGTGCAGCAGTAACATCATTACCATCTTATTGGGCTTGTAATATACAGACAATGTCATCACACAACCAAGTAATACAGGTACGATAAGAAAACAGGAACATCTCACTATGTAATCAATAAACGTGAACAGATACACAGGGTAAACATAAGAAAAAAGCCTATTACAACTCCACAGTGTCCACAGGACTGTGGCAAAATACTGAATGATTGAACTTTATCTGCATCCACCAGAGACCTTGTCTGCAATTTATTTAGAGTTTCTTTGATTAAAATACTTCACATGATTATAATTTTTTTGAAGAAACAGTAAATATTTGAGTAATTATGGTCCTTACAGTGGAAGTATTAGCCTCGATGCCCTCGTCCACGCTCACAGAATTAATTTAGTTTCTCAAACAGGTTTTGGAAGCAATTCCAGATTTAACCACACAAATTGATTTTAGAGTTTGTACTGATGAATTCCTATTAAATAAACTTTCTTTTGCAAATGTTCAATAAATGATAAAAGCTTGTGTCAGTCCCTGCTTCGTCAACATGAGAGCTGCGTCTGCGTTATTAAAAGTAACATTGTTAAAGTCTGTTTTCTGCGGTTTTGATCACATGTATTCACGGGAAAGAGGAAATCACAATGTTTCCAAAAATTTTTTCTTAAAAAAACACTTGAACCTGCAAGTGCGGCATGAAGCAGACAGCTTCAGTGTTTTTGAGTTGACCTCCTGTATGCAGTCAGCGGCTGTACGATGTCAGACCCCGTCTTGTAAAGTCTTTGACCTCAAGCAAAGAAATAGTTTTTCTTCAAATACATAATTTGCTAAATCAATTTACAATGTAATAAAAATGAATATATCATTTATTTATTTAACCAGTAACTATCTTTCCCCCTGCTGTCATTACAGTCCTTTGAAAGGCAATGTGGTGATTGGTTTCACTCATGTCTTGCTTTATTTGGTCTAGCAACATTTAATTTTAAATTTCTGTTTGATCTTTTTGAAACTGGAATTTTTAAACCAAAGGCACTTCTTTTTTGCTACCATGCAGGACATGACAAAAGATTGACTGTATCTCTGTATTTTTTTTTGGTCTTCTGCAACAGGAAAGGCAGTCAGTCTGTGTTTATAGTACACTCTTAGAAAAAGGCTGATATTTTAGGAACATATTACAGCACTGGAGAAAAAAAAAATAACCTGTTCCCGAGCTTGAATTTGCAAACTTAATTTAACATAAGTGTACTGCCTGTCAAAACAATCAACAGAAACTGTAATTCTTGGAGTGTACCAATTTTAGGAAACATAATTTCTCAGATGAGAAGATATACCAAATAATACATGGGTAAGGTATTTTTGCCTGTTTCATCCACAAAACTGATTTTAGACTTAAAACAAAGCGAAGGGTAATGTTAGAGTATATTCTAAGGCACTGTACACTTACACTTTGGCAGATTGTATTGTGATTTTTTTTGTTTTTACACAATGCAAACACATAAAGAGTCTTCCCACACAGAGATCACAGTTTTAGTGGCATCTTTTGGACTTGACATACAGCTTCAATATGCTTAAGGCTCGGGATTGGTGCAGGGCACAGAAACATGTGAACGTAGTGTGACCATGAAGGCAGCAACACTCGGACTTGGAGTTATTACACCACGATCCCAGAGGGGAAAGATATTCTGAGTCTTTCAGAGGGGGGAAAAGCCACAGCATTCTGAACAGGCACGCCGTCTCCAAGAGATTTGTAGTGTCACAATAATTTCAAACGTTCTAAAACCACAGATCTAACAGAACAAAAGTAAGCATCACTAAGGCAAGCACAGGAAGGGGAACAAAGTGCTTTTGGACCAGATGAGAGTCCAATTGGAGTAATTTTAGCAGTATTTTCACCTGTCTAAAACCGAAAAATTCTCGTCACTTGTTTGCAGTACAGAAATGCTTAGCAGGCGGTAAGACTTCCTACATTTATGGAGCAGATGCAGGAAAAAACATTTGTAGTATTTTCACAGTGCATTCATTCTGTTGTTGGTGTCTAAGACTTGGAGTGCTTCAAACTGGGATAAATAAACTACTGAAAGCTGAGTTTTCTTTTTTTAAGAAATAGCAGTTCTGCAATATTCACAACAATTTGCTTTCGGCTAATATATATACATATATATATGTATATATATATATATGTATATATATGTAGTGTCCTTAGTTTTGTTTCTTTGGAAAATCTATTGGCTGTGGTGTGTCTGTATATCTACAGTATGTACGCTCACAAATTAGGAAGTACAGACATACAAAACACCCTCAAAACATATTACACAGACCACATCAGGCCACTGATAGAAAAGGCCTGCATCCTTTTTTTTTTTTTTAAAGTCTACATAACAAAGCAGAAGAAGACAGCACACATATTTCCATTTATCAAATGAATCTAGTAAATTCTTTAAGAACGGCCACATTTATACCCAACGGAGACCAACTCAACGTATTTAAAATGAGAATTCCCATATTTAAACATAAAAACAACTGTACCGCAATTCACAGCTGCAGTCAAATAACAAACACTTATATTAAAACAGATTTATAACAACTGACTTCACCCGACATCTTGACCAAAGAGCATTGCAGGTATGACTTTCTTGTCGAGGCACTGCCGCTTGTTTTGAGGTTGGTAAGTCTATTAAAAGAAGAGGGGAAGGTGGGAGGGCTTGGAGCCGATCATTCCTTTACCAGTCTGTAGATGTGATGCTGGGCGCCGTGCTCACTGTTTGAAACTTCAAACACACACGCCATACATAGCAACGTCTCCTGGGTGTCCCTATTCGTCACCACCTGGAAGAGAAAAACACGGTCACGTTCTAGCAGTGCAGCGCTGTACTTTCTGTCTGGCACGTTCCTGTTTTGTAAATCTCAATCACTTGAGTGCACAGGCCTCATTTCCACTCCTGCTGTTAGTCATGAATGGATGCATAAATGTGCTAATTTTTCGTTTACATACTAGAGCATCCGTGCCATTAATGTGTCACATGTGCTAATCATCATTATTAAACATTAGGAGGAAAATCAATTACAATTTTGGTGCCATTATTCCTACAGGCTTTACATAGAGCGTCACGATAGAAAATAAATGAAAAGATCACAAATTAAAAAACACAATTATGCCTTGAATATGAACGAGAATGCTTGAATTGATTACAAGAATGATAAATGGAAATATGTTCATAGAATACAACAACAAACATTATGTGAAAATGGCTAAGGAACTATGTTTAACTATCGAGGCTCCGTCTATCACCTGATGTGTCATTTCCACCTCATTATATTTAAAACTGTGTGCGCACCTGGACTGAAAGATTGTGTGAACTGTGAAGTGACAGCACATGTTTTGTTTTTATTATTACCACATTCTGAGGGAAATAAATTCTGCATGTCTTTTGAGCATAACCTTAGTTTATACATTTGGCTGAGGCACCCTGATTCCCAATATTGACTGTTCTAAGAAGGTAAAAGTGTTACTTAGCCCTCTGAACCACAAGCAGTTTCTGCCCATTTTCTGCTCCTGTCACATTTTTACTCACTATGGGTTTATTTTCCACTAGCAATATAAAGTGTATGGAATGCAGCACAACCATGGCTACAAATAGAGCTCAAAGATGTCTTTTGGACAATATATAAAACTACAATACCATAAGACATAAAAAGGGAAAAAAACAAAGGTTGAATTTTCTAAATTGTCTATTTTACTTAAATTTTACAAACCTGGATTCAACATTTGCAATCTTTTTCCAAGTGCCCCAAGGTATTACCAATACTGGAAAAAATTTGCAGCTCCACATGTAATTGATATTTTACTATTTATATTTTTAATTAGTTTTCCATACTTGTCTCCTATCTGCTCTGTGATTTTCTTGTGTGGCTGTTGGTCACAGCTGAGTCACTGATGGCTTCAGGGTTGCATCAAGGAGCAAAGAAATAGTTTTTTTTTCTTTATCTGGTGAGAGCTAACTCTGTATTTTGGCAAATTTTTTTAAATGACACAAACAGAACAAAGTTATTTTGATGAGCGCGACCTGCTTTACTTTCTGAAACGATTTTAAAAATTTGGAAGTTGATTAATTTAGCTGCAGTATAAGCCAATGGGTACAATCCAACGTTTTGTTAAGATTCGCGTCATCTAGTGTGAATATCACCGCCATTTATCACGAACAAGCTTTTAACAAACAACATGCCTACTAGGGATGTCCGACAATATCGACCCACTGGTATTATCGGCCCAATATTGGCATAAAAAAGTAATATTGGCCAATATCGTTATCGATATTTTTGCCTCTCATGAAAACTGTTATATTTCGCTGGCATTTACCAGCGTGCAAATGATCACATCATCAAACTGCATTGTGAAGCGTGGAAACAAGCCGTGTGGCTGCAGTAACAAGCGTGCTGTGCCTGACTAACAATATGTCTCTGGTTTGGAATTACTTCCAAGCCCACATATATCGGTATCGGTTGACATTGGAATCGGAAATTGAGCGTTGGACAATATCGGCATATGGATTATTGGCAACAAAGCCAATATCGGACATCTCTAACGCCTACCTACAAAATTATGAAAACTGCTCACATCACTAAAGTGTTATTTCTATTCATCAGGAAGTGGGAGAGAACAGCAAGGAAAGCGAAAAATAAATTGTTGGTTTTGATAAACTTATGAACATAGCCTTTAACAAGTGGTTGGAAGGTACTTCTTAATCTTTGACCGGTTTTAAAATCATATTAGTTCCTGCTTTTAGGAAACACCTCTTCAGCTTAAGAAGAGGTAAAATGGGTGTAAAGATCATCAGCCCAACGATTCTTGGAAGGAAACAGAGCTCTGGTTGCTATTTTGCATGCACACCCCCACGTATGGATCTATGTCTGTCTTTTTATTTCTTGCTTTCTCAGTAGTGGTGAATGACACTTTAAGACCCCATGTGATGGCTAATAACAGGGGTTCCTGCCCTCTCTTATCCTCCCTTTCCCCTGCAGATAATGAGGCTCCTCACACTGTGTTTCATCCCCTGTGGAATGAGAGGAATGTGAGACCAATGAGAGGAACTCATCTCAAGGCCCTGCCAAACCCCCCGTTTTTTTTTTTTTTAAAGCCAGCTGGAGTCACCAACACATCCTGACAGCAAGGAGAAGAATGAGAATCCCCGGAGAGGGACGTCGCCCACTCAGGTCAGTAAGGTGATTACCAATAAGATAGTGAAGTTCTCCAGCACACTGTTCATCATATATTTCTCTGGCAGATGTTTTAGCTTATGGATAAAGTTGATCATGTATTCACACATGGGAGACCGGCTTATCCTGTAGACAAAGCGTCCGTTCTCAAACCGTGCATACTCAGTCTGAGGAGAGAGAGAGAAAAAAACCCCGACATTTTAAAGAAGATAAAAAGCAATGCGCAATTTAGATCTCAGATTGCTCGGATCTCTGTGATGGGAAAATTAGTTCATACCTCGACTTTCTCGACCACCTGCTTTCCAAAGGAGCAGACCTTTGTTGAACATGTTATAGTCATGTTCTCTGAACTCTCATACTGACTGGTGACTCCGTAGAAAGATCCAGTATCATCCTGAATGTTGCAGTTTAAGTCGGCCTGGGGCAGAGAAGAAGAGCGACAGAACATGCATTTGTATTCAGGGTATTTATACAGAAATGGTTTTTTTTTGCTTGTCTAGAAAAATTATAAATAAAGTTCATTAAAACTTTGCTTACTGAAATCGAATGCTTCTAAGAATACAGGTGGTGAAAGTACAGGCAAAAAGTCGTTGCTATTTCATACAAGGAAAGTGATCCTTGCACACGTGTATATAGAAAGTCATTTAAGAAGATCGTTAACATTTAAGGTGCATTAACTGAGAAACTACATTTGTCATTGCAACCTATATTCAGGAAAGCAAAGCAAGTAAGAACAAGCTTGAATCTTGGTCTTGGTTTGGGTTACAGCCAATTCACGAAATATTGCTAAGGAACACAAAAAACAAACACCTGGAAAAACTGTCTGCAACAAAGCCATTCTATCATTCTCTTATCTAGCCAACAGTCTAACACATAATGTTGCTATGATACAAAATTACAGGTATGGTTTTTATGAAGTGGAACATTTTTACCTGTAAAATGTCTCTAATGGAAAAACTCCAAATCAGTGACAATGTTCCTAAAAGACCTCAAGTCTGGCATTTCTGCACAGTAATCTCTTGCTATTGCTTGGCTTAAACATCAATATATCTGTAATTAACTAATATCAGCTGAAATATGGGACTCAAGGGTAAGGGGGTTGTAAGACAGATATGGCTCAAGTATGATTTGCCTTAAATCTGGGAAAACAACAGAATGAAGGATACCAATAAAACAAAAAAATATCTGTTTGATGAACACTAGTCTCTCATAATGACACACAAAGGAAACAGAAGAGCTGTTCACAGAGGAATAAAGTAAAAACTAATTGGAATTAAAAAAAAAATTAAGCATAGCATACATTTGGTGTCTCTTTGTTAAATGTGCAATATTTTTCACCTCTTAACCATGTTCTTAAAGTTCACTGTTTTATTTCCATTTTTAGTCTCTACCAACTACTGGGTGAATCTCTGGCTCCTTAGCTTTTAAACGATCCACAATGGTCACCAGCTACTCACCAGCTGTGTCTGTAAGCTGCGCGGTTTTGGCTAAATAAAACTGTGAGGAGCTACTGATATGGAGGAATATTTTCTTTAGGTTTGTCACCAAAACAAACATTGTTTCCAGACTATAACTTGATGCTAAATTATAAAAATAAGAATGGTAGCCTTTTTAAATGTAACCGGTATTACCAAATGTCACTGCACAAGTATTGGATTTTTTTCTCAGTATAAAACTGTTAAGCATGTTGATTTCTTGAATACTACCTGGAAAAACAGTATACTGTAAAAGCGCTGTCTAAAGTTAGTATGTCGACTGAAACATGTCTGTCTGATCACAGAGCTGCTGAGATTATCTGTGTGCATCGCATACCAAATGAGAAGATCTCAGCCACATCTGAATAAGCATGTTAATGTGCCCATATTGGAAACAAGACTCTAAAGAGGATTAAATGAAGTTACGTTAAATGACTGATTTACAAGGTTGAACGGGCCTGCTCCTGGAGGGCAGCCTCTCTGTGCCCTGAACATCCTGTTCATTATGGACACAAAAAGAGGAGACATCCTTCTACAACATTTTCCTCCTTCATTAAGCAAAGCAGTTATACATTCATTATTGTGCAGATTCTGTCTTTCATTTGAAATTCAGATTTGCCGGTCACTTCAAAAGGAATTTTAAGGGACTTGGTCCAAGTGCATACGGTCCTACTTTGTTGGCTGCCGCTAGTTAGCATTTTGCATCAGGGAGGAAATACATGCAATGTTTAAACAGCCATTAGGAGTGCAACCAGGTCACTCCATTGTTTGGAGATATTACACTGAATTAGCGAGTGCTTTGATCAAAAGCTCTCCTGCTATGCAAGTCCAAATATAGCTGAGTGCATTCTGCAAACATTAAGAGAGCAATCTTCTCTGTGTAGACTGATTACACCCAATCACTAAACACAAACCTGAACACACCGCTACTGAACAGGATTCTGCCATCAAATGTTTCACAAAAGGTTACAATGAAATTGAGACTAATATATGTAAAACATAATCAAGCTGCAAAGCAGGAATTCTCTATACTTATAAATGTGGCTGATGAATTAAACTCACCCAGAATTTTATAAGAAAGAAGGAATTCTGGGGGCCTTTTCCGTAGAGCTCCTTCAGTCCTCCTTTCTTTTCTGGGAATTTATCATAAATCTGACGAATGTCCACAGACTCCAGCAAGGCGTCGCTGTAGGAATGATTTGTCTGCCCGATATGTACAAATAGATGTTTGTTGTACTGAAAGAATGAAACAAATAGTATTAGAAACACATTTGAAATATTTCATGTTGTATGTGTTTCAATTTGGATCATTTTGTGTCAGAATAATTTACAAGTCTGATTTTAATAGTAGTGTACATAAAATGATCTAAAAAAAAATATCTGTAACAGAATTTAATATCAATATCCAAACAGTCACTGGCACAGGAGGATTTACTGAAGCAAAATAAGCCAATTCTGACAAATAACCATCATAATAAGCCAGTGGTAGCCAGGATTAGACTGGTAACAATACATTCTGATGATGAGAAATAACACTCTGCAACGTTGCTTTTTATTTGTCTGTCAGAATGGTCTTAAGCAACTTTTCAATTTTATGATGTACAAATTAGCCAATAACATTCAGCTCCACTAAAACCAAAAACAAACTGATTCCCTCATTTGTATTAAACAAAGCTGGGAGACCGCTTCACCCAAATTCTATCAATGTAAGCTGTGATGCTACAACCAATATTACAACCAAGATGGATCCATCTCAAGCCTTAAATTAGGAAAAACCACACAGTTAAATAATTCATTTTCTCACAAGCTAATAGGACATGAACTTAATTCAGTCACTGCTCAAATAAAAAGCAATATTTCTGCAACAAAGACAACAAGTATCAAATTAAATTGACAACAGAATGAAAGGTGAGCGCTTTGCTTAAAATAACATTTAGGTTAGCTCTGCTTCTGAATCCTTCAGCAGAGAATATTTGGGTTTGGGTTTGCAAAGTGGATAAAAATTGTGGTCTGGTAAACCTCAGACCCGTGGTGCATAGCCATATGCAGATAAAGAGAAGCAAATCAGAGAGTAGCATTTTACTTTCAGAGGTTGCTTGGCCTCATTGTGACCGTTGTAATGCTGTCATGTGGTGCTGCACTTTAGTTTAAAACTCAAAGAGCAGCCTCTCCAGCATGTAGCCTGTAGGGCAAACGCAACAATTTCAAACATTAGGCTGCATGTAAGATTAACTGATGTTGTCATGCGATATCAGTCCCAATAGTGCACGGGAAAATGTAGACAAACATTCAGTTGCGAAACCAAACAAGAAAAGAGTCGGCTCACACTGCGAGTCTGTGATTTCTCTTCCTGAACTTTGCGGTGTAAATATAGATTTTGCATGCCTTTTAAGGAGCTGATTAATACACAGTCATTCATTATTTCTGCAGGTTTTCATGCCGTGTGTCGCTGCAGGCCAGATTTCACCCCTCTCAGCTTGTTTTGGCCTCCTCTCAGCTGACTCGCTGCCTGGGAAAATGTCCCAGTGTATTCATAGAGGAAAGGATTGGATGATAAGAGGTGGGAATGAACAGAATGAGATAGTGATATTTCATGCTTCGGTATCATGCTCTGCTTACTGAGTCTGGGTCTCTCTGCTGCTCTAGGAAAGCAGAGAACTCTACCAGTCGGAGTTTCGATGTACCGATGGAGCGGCCCTGCCATGCTGGTGCCGTGGGTCCTGGAGCTGCTGTGGGCTCGTAACCTGCAGTAACACCAGAACAGTAAAAGACTTACCCTCACTGTGGGCTGTTTTACAATACAGTAAGTTCATTCTGAAACACTGACGAATAAAACCAATGTTGTTAATATTGTCAGGAATATAGTAACTGGTTGCAAAACCCTTCATTTCAAATAAAAATGCTGAATAATTTATAAATTATACATCAAAACAAATTATTTATTCATATACAAAAGCACAAAAATGGTGAGAGCAATCTGTTGGTCTGTGCACATATAATACTCATGAATAAGTTGGTAAAAAGTACTGAATACAGCCAGAAACTTAGCTTGACAGGATAGGTAATTGATTGTTCCTTTTGATTAATAATATCACAGCAAAACGTAAAACAAAACAAAACAAAAAAAAAAACAGACAAAAACTAGAGTTGCTGAAACTAATCTTGGTCTGAAATCTTCGATCCCTCCCTTCTGAAGCAACACTGTAGATAAGGCGCTTGATGAGGGGGAAATGTAGGTTCAAAGTATCAAAACCCACCTTAAACTGCTATCTCTAAGGACACCTCCTTCTACAGGCACATGCATTCTACAGCAAGAAAGCAGCAATTGTTACTTCTCTTCCTTTAAACTTAGTGTAACAACTAAGGAGGTTCTAAAATGTTTCAAATGAATTGAAAAAGATGAGGAGAGGGACAGAGTGCACTCCCGTTAGTTCATTTACTACACTGTATAAGTTGTTGGGCACAGAAGTTAGGGTTAAGATGTGAAAAAAGTTGCTTTTCAAGGAGTTATTTCAAGGGTACAAGTGTGATGTTCCATTTTTGAGCACTGCATTTTGTGTAGTAAGGTAAATTCTCACTTGAAATGGCTGTTGTGACTGCTGGCTGGATGGGATAGGGTTGCTGGGTGAAAGGCTTAATACTGGAACAGAAAAAGACACGGTCAGGAATAAAATAATTCCATGTAAAAATATAGGATTTTTTGCTTGAAGAGAGACTCTTTTTCACACATAATTTTCTTTTCTGACAGTAATGGATGATACTTACTCTTGTGAGGATCCTGGTTGACCGGTCGATATCATACCCTGCCATAACTGCAGAATTAGACATATGAATACACAACAAAGAACAAACAACAAAGAACATCCAATTCTGAGTAGCTGTTAGCGACAAGATCAACATGGTTCTTAGCTCTGTGTTCAGTGGATGGAGTTATCTTGACTACCACTCCTTTTGATCATGTGCTTATCTGATAGGGGCAGTTGTGCAAAGCTGTGGTGTGTAATGTGATTTGGCCCAAGTGTTGGTGTGGTTGGCCCTATTGCTGCCCTGGGTGAAACTGGACAGGATGGATCAATAGTGGGGTGCCGGGGAGGCTCTTACCCCTGCTCCAGGGAAGGCTGGGCGAGGGATGCCTGGCAGACCGAGCTTGTTGTGAATAGCTGTGGCAGAGACTATCTGAGCCGAGGACATGGAGGCCATGCTCTGGAGGGCTTTGTCCTTCACGGCTTGGTCCTTTAATAGCAGTCACAAAAGGCTTAGCACTCACACAGATGGGAAAGGAGGGGCATATTGCAGCGGTAGCAACAATCAGTCTAAACAACACGCTGAAAGCACTACTGACCTCTCTCACAACAGTAAACAGCAAGCAGGTTAAAAGAAGCAGTATCGGCACTGCTATGCTAAGTGTAGTCTTTTTTTTTTAAAGGTATGTGCTAAACAATGGCAACTGAATTCCAATATACCATGGCAAGCACTGGTATGCACTTAAATGAAAGTTTGCCTGTTGACTAATCTATGACTAAAATACTTTTTAATTCATTCTGCAGCATTTTCATTCAGAAGCACTTCTATCAAGGTTGCATTTGTCTGTATGTCAAAACACATCACATCTACACATCCCAAAGAATTTCTCAAGTAAAACTGAAGGACACAAGTCCCACTTGGTCTTTTACAACTCCAGTGAGTTTCTTTTTATTTAAACTTTTACCAAAACATTTTTAAATTCTTAGGATATATCTACATTTTTTCTAAACGCCATGACTTAAATGTAATAATTTAAAGATTAAATTGCAGAGATAACTCTTAAGAAGTTACATAGTGGACGTAGTCTTTTTGTAAGTAATCTTAAAGTTATTCAAAGTCATAAATACAGCAGCAGAGTGCATACGTGGGCAACCCATACATACTAGCAAACCCATGCAGACTCACAGAAGCTACAAGTAAGCATGCTGGCAGTAGATACTGGTGGAGCAGAGTCAAACTACGGTATGCTCACAGTATGATGACACACAGACACACCAATAAATGGAGAAAAAAATGTGTAGCAGCCATTGTGTCACTATGGCAGGAGCATAAATGCAAAACTAGCAGCTGAAGGACGCAGCAGGCCCTAATTAAAGCAGACAGCATCACAAATACAAAATAAATACTCACCATGCTTGTAACCTAAATGCAAACAAAAAGGGTTTTATTGTAAATTTGCAATTAAATTGCTTTAAGTTATTCAAGTCTGAGCTATGCATGAAAGAAACTCAGCATTACAGCTCCAAACATCAATTGAAATTCATTCTGCTTAAATTTGAGAACATATAGTCTTCTTAACACCATACAACATGTGTAATGAACATTTTTTTAGGATTAGGACATTAGTATTTACAAATTATCCTTGATCTCTGTGGTGAAAGTCTTGCTCTCTCTAATTTTCACAATCTGATCAGTGTTCATCACTCGAGAGAAAACAACAGAACAGGAACGTAATGACTATAATTTTACTGAAAGGCCATGGACGAGACCACAAACAGCAGGTTTTGATGCCCCCCAAAATGAAGGACACACTTGTATTTCTCTTTACCACTGAACTCTAATTTGCTTTAAATGAGCAAAGACAGGGATTCATACAAAAGCTGTCTGTTTTTCTTCAGACAGCCGCCTGTGCCCCTGAAAGACCAGGCATTCATGTGGCTAGCTGCCTGTCTGACTCTGTCTCTCAGCATGTGCGCATGCACACGCGCACACACACACACGCACACACACACACGCGCACACACACACATGCACGCGCGCACACACACGCGGATTAATGAGGGGTCATTAATTTGTGTTGAATGCTGGGAGTGGAGCAAAGTGTGAAAGTCAAAACGTATAGTCGGCTCCCTAAGAAAAGAAGAAAATAGCACATGGGTGGAGTGTCCTTTGATATACAAGCATTACTTCATAAAATACCTTAAATTACAGGTCAGTATTATTCAAGATTACTTCTTTCACAATGCTCCTCTCCCATTTTAATCTGCCCTTCTGAAAAGCTTTCTTCAGTGATTTTAACAGATTTCACTATTTCTGAAATAACTGACAAGAACACGCTGAAATGACGACATCTGAACTGGGCGGAAGGAAAGCGACTGACAGCCATGGCATTGTGTGAGCCTTGAGTTATCAACAGATTGAAGGGAGGACAAGAAAGCAGAGGGGGCATTTCAGAAACAGCCAGCTTCACGGCCATTCTCCGCTCTGAATGTGCACCACCGAGTCTTTGACAGCGGGGAAAAGTTGGGTTATATTGTCAAAGGAGGTAGAGGTGTAATCTCTTCATTTTTAAACACAGACCCCCCTTGCCATGCCCCCTTTTTTATATGAAGTCTGCTTAGTAAGAGATGTAAGCAGACCGATTTTTTTCGGACCTTCAGCTCTCAGCCACTCAACCACAGCCAATGCCAGCATGCTTCCTGACATGTGCACATTTTGATTTTGGTTTTCCTCAGTCATTACAAATACACATAGTTTAAAAATAAGAGCCTGACCAGTGTAAGAACAGGGCCAATGCATTTGTTGTGGTGTTATGAACTGTACTGGTATATACGTCAGCCAATAATAAACGAGAAATGCAAAATATATTCTTGACCTACATTTTGACTTTGACAAGCTGTTATTTTCAGTCATGCTAGCGGCATGGTTCGATCTGTCCACCACTTTGATCCAGATGAAAATATCTCAACAAATTTTTAATAGCCTACTATGAAATTTTGTACAGACATTCATAGTCAAGGTTGAATCCTACTGACTTTATTTAAAGTCACAGTCAGCTTTAATTTTTCAGTTCAAAGTGAAATGTTTAAATAAAGATCACATCCGAATTTTATGAAATATGGTACAAACATTAATGATGCATTCACTATGAACCATAATAACTGCAGCAATTGCATGACTATCAGTCTAAAGTCCCTGTCACACTAGAGTTCTAGTTTGTTCAATACTTTGTTTCTATGTCCAAATACTTTCAAAATCACATCAGCCTCAACTGTACTTTGTGCTAATTAAAATGGGTGTGTGTATGTTAGCATGCTAATGTTAGCATTTAGCTTAAAGCACAGCCTCACAGAGCCACTAGCATGACTATAGTGCCTTATCTTGTTTAGCTGAAAAATGTCCAGCTATGCATACACTGTAACTTAGTCAAAGTTTTTTTTTTTTTTTTTTTTAAATTAAAAAATTAAGAGATGCAACTTTTTTTGCATTTATGCATCGTATGGATATTTGCCAATATACCAGCTTTTTATCCAAAATGTAGTATTGGTCAGGATCTTGTAAAAACAAATGAATCTATTTCATAATTGGTATTAATTCAAATGAAAAGCATGTTTTTAATTTTTTACAAAAGGTCATGGGTATGATGTGCAGCTGCTGACAATGCAAAGGCCCATAATGAAAAGTGAATGAATGCAGATGTAGACAGAACAGTGACAGCATGTCAGTTTGGACGAGAGAAGACCGAGAAGGAGAAGGGAGGTTAGAAAACACAGTACAGTCAGCAGATGATTTGGGTTTGAGGGAATCAGAGCAACAAGCATTCACTCTGTCACCACAGGAAACAGGAAGTTAAGACGCACAGCAACCAACAAGCCCAAAAGCAGAAAAGCGCATACCTTTAGCTTGGAATGAAACTCACGAGATTTCCTTCTGGCAAGAACCTGAATGTGACTAGACACCTGCGGGGTAGGGGAGGGGAGGAAAACAAAGGAAGAGCCTGTAACCATGGCAATGAAAAGCCCCCTGCAACTGGGCAAAGCCAGACGTACCTTAATGGCAGCTTGGATTTCTCGAACTTTCTTTCTTGCTAAGACCTGTATGTGACTAGACACCTCCATTAAAAAAGAGAAAAGGGAAAATAAAAAACAAGAAAATCCAAAAAAAAAAAAGAAAGTACAAAGTGGATTACACATTTCTTTGTTTAAAAACACTTCAGGGAGATAAGGTGCATAACAGAAGCATCTCCAAACCGCACACCAAGCTAACAGCCAATAAAGCATTATGCTGTGTTTTGTCGTCACTTAAGTGAACTGATTAAGGAGGATGCAGGCCCCTTTAGCACACATTAAGAGCACACAGATGTGATCTGCTGTGTGCTGAATGAAAATTGGCTTGTCTAGTATCCTTACGGGAGCTGGGCAAGGCATTTCACTGGCAAAGTTTACCTCTGATGTTTATACAGTTGAAAATTATTTTATATTCTCAGATGAAACACTCAGCAGTGCAAGTAGCAGTTGGAGAAGTAATGTGTGTTGATGACAGCTTTGAGAGATAGATTTACATTCTCCTCTGGCACTATTCACATTAAACACACCCAAGGTGAGTGCTCTACACAGGAATTCAGTGATTTAACAGAAGCATCATTGAGTGGTTTCTCTGCAGCAAAATATTTACATTATCCAAAATGCATAAATGCCAAACATCCTCTGAGAGGATTTAATTTAAATCCAATTAATTTACTATGAAAAGAATAACTGTTGCGGCTGCAATTCAGCTTGTTTTTTCCACAAGTATTGAGTTTACTATAATAGAAAAAAACAAGATGCTTGAACTAGTGAATTGAAGATCAAAATTACTGTTATTTGGTCTCAATTACCTAATCAGTTAATCAGTTACACACAGTACATGACAACCAACAACTGGAACAGATGTGTTAGTTTGTGTAGCCGCAGGTGAAGAACTCTCTCTCTCAGTCTGATTCAGTGCTGAAGAAAAGAGTCACAGAGAGGCAAACCACACGGCCTTTCTGCTCCAGACTGATCAATTCACACACACTGATCGAATGTCACTGTAGACGCTGGCTTGTTTATCACTGTCATTCAAGTCAGTGGTCATACAGGGAACTTCCCGTTTAGACGGAAGATCAGTGGACTTCACAGTGTTACTGAAGCACCATAAGAGCTTTTCAATATCTGGTCATGTGAACACAAAAAAATGGCAGTATCCTTTCATTTAATCTTGCACAACATTTTTTATGTGTCATACATACCAAATAAAGATTAAGTGCCTTGAATTCTACATTATCATGTTACATTTGTGTGACATAATACAGCACAGTTTGGTTCTGAAACCTGAGCTCAACTCTGCATTATTTTTTGATGGTTGGTACCAACGTATTAAGGCTTTCACCTTCCTATTAATGAAGGCTACCACTCTGGCCAAGTGCACAACCACAATGATTTAGTCATAAAGAACAATGTTTCTCTGTTAAGCTACAGTGGTAAGACTCTTCAGAGGAAAGTAATGCTCTTATATTTACTGTACGCAGCTTCGTTATTGTAGAAAAGGCTGCATTTTTAATAAAAGGCTGACATATTGTATGTAAAAGCATTTCAAATTAAAGAACTGTTTTTTTTCTCTCTGTGCACAAACCTACTAAAACTACACTCCTATGTGTCCTTATAAGTGCAAGAAAGAGTGACAATTTTGGGAATGTCATAATCAAGGGCAACACAGCAGTGACAGGGGACTTGTCAGCCTCTGAAGTCCCCTCAGCAGCTTAGAAATGTCATACTCTCTGTCTTGCTTTGTTTCTCCCAAACTGAAACAAAGGCAGCAGTCTACATTCAAATCTGGCAGCGTTCTGACACTCATGCAACAGAGACGTCTCCTCTCTCGTCTTACCTGCTTCCGGGTCCTCGTCTTCCCGGTCCGAAGCTTTATGTATCTGGCTATCAGCTCATTTCGACCTGTGGGAATAGGAAAATGAAGAAAAATAAATTTAATAAAAAAAACTAACAAAAATATCTCAATACAATACCCTTGTAAATACAACCTTTGGACTTCTGAAAATACACATTTTGAATGATTAAAATTTTGTTGTGTAGCATCTCCCCTAGTCCTGGAATAGTACACTAGAAAATAAATAAGAGCTCTAACCATATTTTTGAATGCATGCTAATCGGGAGGTATGTACAAACCAGATCCAGTTTCCCAGTGACAACACCATGTGACATTAGCATGAAAAAAACTCACAGCGGCAGCACAGCCTTTAAAATTAATCTAATTCAATCTCATTCTCTTCAAAGCCCAATGCTTTGAAAGGAAACAGACTGGGCTGTTCATACTATTACAGAAATAATGGCAACTGAATATATTGGGTTTAAAACAGTGCAGCTCTGACTAAATTATAATTAAAGCATAGCTTTGTAGAGATTTCCAATTAACAATGGCCCCTAACATTCTTCTGCCCTCAGCTCTGCTCTAATTGCTGCAGCAACGCACATGACCCCTGCTTAGCCCTTTCATATGGTAATAACATGCCGCCAACCAAAACTATTACACAAATTATAGGTAAGGAGGCACTCTAATTATGTGTCCAGCTGTAGCCAACCAATGCCATGGATCTGCTTTACTCCTCCATGAAATTCACTAAACTCTCGTTAGAATAAAAGATTTTTCCACCTTTACTTCATTATCAATTAAAGGCATGACTATTGTTATGACACAATGGGACCACAAAGTACCACCCTTGTGTTAATAAGCTGTATCTTAGGGAATCAGACGGAAAGGCATTTTCGATCCGTGGCAACACATCAGGGATCAGAGAATGTGATAGAGTGAAAGAATAAATCTCACTGGCGTCAATGTGGATAACACACGGTGGATGGACCGCATGCCTGGAGAACAGAAAAAGATGTTTTCCTATCTGACTGTTGTTTTTACGATGACAACATAAAGTGGTTAGTTTCAAGGCTCAACTTGTGAGGCAATAAATAAAAAATAACCTTCAGGTGAGATGCTAAATGAGAGGCATTATTGGTCTGTGTAAAGTAGGATGAATGACAACCCCCAAGACACATTATGTCCATATACTAGGGCTGCAACCAATGACTAATCCACCACTTATTTTATCTATTAATCATTTAGTTATTTAGAAAATGTTATAAACTTCTCAGAGGCCAAAATGGATGTAAATGTTTTTTTTTTATCCACAGTTTCCTAAAAAGCTAACACCAAAACTGGTAATAAAAGTTGCTGCAAATCTCTGTTGTCACATTTTTAGAGTAATGAATTAATGGAATTGTTTACCACATAAAAAGATGTCCTTTATACCATCTCTTTTTTGAAGCTAAAAGTCAATGGATGCAAGAAAAGTTCACAATGGAACTACTTAATTCTTAGTTAATTAGTTGATTTTATTCATAGGAATATTAAAATTTGGCCTGTGAAAGGGGGATTTTCCAGGCTGATAAAGCATTTCATAGCCTCTTGAGCTTTACAGTAAAAGGTCAAGTCTTAGCTTTCATTAACGCTCTGTGAGTTTAAATAAGAACACCATATACACCCTTCAGCAACATGAGCTCTTTGATACTCGCAACACCTGGCCGTGTGCCACACCTACATATTATGTTGTGCAGCGGAGAGGGAAAGGTGTGGCTTGACATTGAGCTGCAGTTTGTAGTTTGACCCTGAAGCTCTTTTCACACTGAACATTTCGGCGAGGCCAGCCTGAGTGAAAGCAGTCGTGTGACATCACACTACAAATAAACAACATCTGGGGATCTACAATTCCAACATGCCTGTCCAGTGTGCCTGCAGTGTAAACTTTACCAGATGAAACAGGGTCCTGCACTATTTTCAATAATTCACACACTGTGAAAACACAACATGACAATACAGGCATTCATGCAAACTCCTGATTCCTAGATCAAAGCACACAAATGGCCAGCTGAAAGCTTGCTTACTGTTGAATAATTCATTCTTTTCACCAGGCTGGAAAAAAAAGCTCAGTGGGTCCTGGCTAGCCAGCATTCTTTTTTTCTTGCCTGTGTTTGTGCTGCAAAATAACAATTGCTGAAAAAAAAATGTGACTGTCCACATTAAGGACTCAAAATGTTTTAGACACAGCTCTGTTTTTCCACACATGAAATTCATGAGGTGCCAAATTTTCCACAAGCTAACAAAGAAATTATTGTACACACACAAAACCGCCAAAATCGGAAAAAAAAAAACCATAGATCTTTGCATCACGTGGGAAGTTGGCCTAGTCCAGGTAGATTTTATGCAGATTTTCTAATTTGCAAATCTACCTTACATTTGTCCTCACAATTCAAGCTTATGTTCGATATAATAATCAACAATCACTGTTTAACTGAAGTCCTTGTGTTAATTTCATTTATAATTTTATGTAAACTTGTGCTCTTGTCATTATATCAAATCACTCATTCATTTATTTATTGATAGACTAGAAAATAGGGTTAATTCTGTTATTAATAATATAGACAATGAATTATGAACAGCTGGTCATCTAAAAATATCTGTGTGACAAGGTTACTGTAAAGATTTCATAAAATTGTACAAATTCAACAAATGTGCTGATATGCATTAAAGGTGCAGGTGCTGGAACAGTGCTGTGTGGATTTGTCTGAACCATTCTATTTGTGAACCATGTACAGAGCAGGGCTGCATACTACAATCATTACTACAATCTCCCTACTGTCAGTGGTGAGAGTATGTGTGTGTGTGTGTGTGTGTGTGTGTGTGTGCGCGTAATTGTGTGTATATATGTAGGGTGGGAGGGATGGGTTTTCTTGCTTTTAATCTTTTTAAATGTTGTAAAGCACTTTGTGTTGCATTTTAATTGTATGAGAAATGCTATATAAATAAAGTTTGATTGATTGATTGATTGATTGATTGATCGATCGATCACTGGATGTTTTTCAGCGCAGACATAGAGCAGATAGTTAGTAGACTAAAGAGATATTCGCTGAAAATGACAAAACATTGCATTCGATTAGAATTACATATGCCTCCTTTAGCACTATTTTATAAGATTTTATAGCATTTCATAGAATAGAACTTTAAATTTAAATTATCTGTAATTTTTGTCAATCAAACTTTAACTTAAAGTGATAGATTAAGCTACCACTATGCTTTACACGATGTATATTCATTTAAAGGTTAGACTTTTAGGACCAATCTACCTGTCTAATAATGAATATATGAGCTGAGAGGCAGTATACCACTGTTACGATGTAAAACGTTTATTGGAAATAAACATCAAGGCAGAGCTGAAGAGTTTTGCTTAGATGTCTATTTAAAATGTTTTCTTATTATTACTTGTCAAAGTCTATCCCTGGGGGTTAAGTAAAGTCTTTGTAGGAAAGCCTGGAGAGGGCTGAGAAAATTAACTCTTCATGGGGTATTCCTGTCACTCAAAGCAGCGGGACAAGGATTAAATATTTAAAGTGTTACCCTGAGCAGATTTGTTCTGTTCAGCTGCTGGAGGATCCCTCCACCTGGCCAGAGTGAGCTCTCTCTCTGAATCTCAATGACTATGGAGGATCCGCCACATATGAATGGCACTCCAGCAGCAGCCCCACAAAGAGATGGTGGCTCAACTTTCTCCAGACCATCCCCAAGTAGCTCATTCCTCATTCAGTCAGAAATCCAATTTGGCCCTCAGCATCCGTTCTCCAAGAAACCTGGGACAGGCTCCCTCTGTTGTGTATAACAATGGAGTGTATTGTCACAGTCCATGGTGGACCAACCTCAGAGATACCACACCCAAAGATTACTTCCCATAAGACCACCACTATCTAAATCCACATTTGAAGAATTGAACTACAACTATAAAACCACACAGTAAAGACTTAAGTGAAACTGTCACTGCTTATATGGTATAATTTGAATATTGCATAGCTTCAATACTGCCTCTTCTCCTACGACTTGGAAAAAAAATGGAAAAAATGTGAGTTGCACATAAAAAATGAAGTCCTTCTCAGTAAGGCTGATTATTATTTTCCTGAACAATTAAAATGACAGAAAACAGCTGAACTGACTATCACATAAGACAAAGAAAAGAAGTAAATCTTAACAACGGAGATGTTGGAACTGAGGAAGACGTTTTGGTTCTAATTAGTCTTTCGGTGGACATTACAATTGTGAGATTCATCACATGAAGGACTTCAGATGTTCTAAGCGGTTGATCATTTTTCAACAAAGTATGTGATGTAGATAGAATTAAATGTAACGTCAGCGCATAAGCAATTTGCCATATTGGTCAACTATCACAGTTACAACACCATGACCTATTTCTAAATAACTTCCCTTCAATCACAATAATCTCAGAATTTCCTTCTACATTTTTATAGTGGTGTGTTATTTCAATTATCACTCACAATTCTGGGCCACATACACACACAAAAAGACACCTGTCATGGTAAAGAAACCGATTTTTGGACATATGTGGAATCGGTTCATACAGCTACCAAAAGTACGAAAAAATTCTTTCTCTTTTCACTACCAACTCAAGTCCAAACCAGATATAAAAAGACTGTAATTATCTTCTCTGCAGATAAAGGTGTGCTTCAGTGTAGTTATGTGGAAAATGCATTTATACCCTTGGATTCTGAAACAACTATGTTCAAGCATTAGTCACTTCAAATGTAAAAGCCATTAGAGCTACTACAGGGCTTCTTGTTACATTATTTAATTTTTTTTTGGATATTTTCTCCATCATGCTGTTGATAAGAGCCTTTGCAGTAGAAACGAAAGCTACATGGAACAGAGATTTTCCAACGAGAGTTGTAGTTTTTATTGTATTTTTGATATGTTATGTTTACATCGCACTATGGTTTATTAAGGTTTCTGTCAGTGAAGAAAACGGCATAACCCGACATTCCTACAGTGGACTACATTCTGCAAGATTTTTTAAAATTGTGAGTCCAGACTGTTCTTCAGTTCAATCAAACTCTATTGTCACTGCTCCATATATATCTAAAGACCCTAAAACCTACTATAAGTTATGTTGTGTTGCATGAGCACACATTTTCTTTGTCAGATGTTGATTCTTTATATGAGAGAACTTTTCATTTGTTCTTTTATCTGAGCTTTTGCCACTGGTTTAAAGAGAATGGTTTGAAAATGTCATAATTCTGTGCACCAGTTACAGTGGGTTAAATTAGTTTTTGGGTATTGAACTAATAAAATATGAGTAAATAATACCTACAGAAAGGTTTTATAGACTTAAACTTTGATTGATGTGCATTTGGTCATTATCGTTTAATGTTGAAGAGAAATACATGTAATTTTAAAGCAGGGTTTAAGGAACTCTAACAACACAAGGTGGAAAAATACATCACCAGACAATAAAATGTGCTTAAGAATAAATAGGATTTGTTTTATACCTAGCAAATATTTTCATAATCTGTTAACTGGCTGGATATTTTCTCAATTAATAAATTAATCGTTTGGGTGACATATTAATATATTTATATTAAATATGTAATCTTCAAATCACGAAGTGTGAGAGATTGTGACCAATATTTCTGTAATTTAACTGATAGATTTTTAAACATCTTATGCTGCAATTGATCGTAAAGATTTTTAAGATGATTTTACAGTCATCAGATACTGAATGAGAAAAACTTTCAACTTTAATAGCACTTCTAAAAAATGTGTCTTAGTGTCTAGTATTATTCTGAAGTGGTTGATCAGTCAACTCTAACCAACTATTTCTTATCAGTATAAAAAGAAAACTGATATAGAATTAAATAAAAGAGAGCTACCAGTCATATTCATACCATAAATGAATTTTTCAGGGCTTGTTTTATCATCTCTGGTCTAGATATTCACAACAAATGTACATTGGTAATCATAAATAAAGCCGTGTTTAATTTCCACTGGTATGTAAACACTAAGTCTTGTCATTGAATTCAATGCCAAAGCCTTTTATGAACCTGTGTAGCATAAATACTGGAGCTAATTTAAGTAATGGCATATTAAACTATTTAACTGGCTTGAGTGGCAAGAACAATAGTTCACTGCTCTGCTTGAGTTTTTTTTTTCTCTTTTCTCTTTTTAAAAGCTTTCATTTCCTGTAACAGTGTTTTTTTTTCTTCTAATGCAGGCACAACCACAGTCACATCTGGCCCAGTACTCTGCCATGAGACAGCGCCGGCCTGGCCGAGAATCAGTCGGCAGATTGCCTACATGCGTGTGGCTTCAACCACTCGACTTTCTTTGTGCAGGGCCTGACAAGCAGAGAGCAACAATGTGACACTGTCCAGCACATACAGAAGATACATCATTAATATTTCATTAACATGCTCCACCTTTTAATGAACACTTCTTAGAGTTTTATTAAACAGTGAGAAATCTGGTACTAGAGGCTAGGAATTATCAACAGGTACAATAATGAGAACGGGAGATTACAGTTTAAGATGCTACAAACTGTAAACAAATTTATCCAATGTTCTTTCTTTCAATATTTTGAGACAGCAGAGCTACAAAGAGTGAATAATTGATCGGTTAATCAACAGAAATGATTAATTAATGCCATATAGTTTGATAACCAACCACCATAATTTAAGCACTTTTCTCACACGAAAACATTTGATGGCATCTTGAATGTAAGAATATGCAGCTTTTCTCTGTCTTAGCATTAACTGTAAAGAGAATTTTTTATTTATTTCTTTTTTAAACTGGTGGTTGGCATCAACTTTGAGCTCACTGAAAAAAATTGCTGGGTATTTTCAATGAAAAGATTGAACGATTATAAAAATAGTTTGTCACATTAATTGTAGTTCAATAATACATGCCTGAATAGCAAACGATACTCATTCTAAAGAAAGCAACTAATATACTGACAAAATATTTAATCAGTCAGATGAGAGAGAAAGAAAGTCAACGGTTTAACAAAAATAAAAATGCATTGCTTCTCTCTTCTTTATACAATTGTACATTAGCAGTTTTTCAGCCAGTAATGTGGAAATGTTACCTTGATCTCTCCAAATTTACGATTTGATAAGTGACATTCACAAGTTACACCAGTTTCCACTGTTACTTAGAGACTACATAATTAAACCATGAATCAAAAAAGCTGTACAGTTTTAATAGTCATTAAAGCAAAAAGTGGTGTCAGTTTCTCCAGTGTGAGGACGATCTGTTCCTCTCTGTTTCAGATCACTGTAAACTGACTATTTTGTGGTTTTGGACCAGTGGTCGACCAAAACAAGATATCTGATTACATCAACAAGACCTCTGTGATGGGCAGTTAAGAACAATTGCTGAAGCCTTAAACTGTTCATACTTTCTAACCTAAGGAATATTTCTGCAAGATTATTTTTCAATTTTACTAAACATTTTATTTAGTTTGTTGGTAAGAGCCTTTGTACTGATTACTTAAGTAAACCACTGCCCGTTTGTGCTTGTTTCTCTGTGTATGTGTGTGTGTGTGTAAGTGCAGTGGGCCAACACAATGGCCCCAGCTTTCCTGTCATCCGTGATAGATGACTCAAGGGTCTCAGGCAGACATTAGCATCACAATAGACTAAACCAACAATATGAAGGCATTCGTCCCAGGTTTTGGGAAGAGAAGGCAGGGTAAGGAAGCCTTTTACTTGAAATATCAATGGAAAACCGCAGCTTGCCAAGTGAAGCAGAATCTGTGACTTGTGGCTTCAAAGAAAAATTGACAGTGTCCTTTCTGCAGGAAAAACAGCACGCTATCCGTTTAGCATTATGTTATCCCTGGCTGAGAGGTCAAAGACTATGCTAACAACCTGTGTGATGAAGAATTTCCCAAGAATAAATTGCACACAACAGATATGGCGAGAACACAATATATCAGTTATGTAAGCTTAAAGAATTACAGCTAAGTATAAAACGTCAGCAGGCCCTACAGGTGTTTCTGAAGGAAGGTGTGCCACCAGTATTTACAAGTCTGCTTTGTCCGTTTGTTAATAATCTAGGCCAGTGCTCTTGAGTATCCAAGCTCCTTCAGCACTGGAATCTCTAGTGGAAGACAGAAGTTAATGTCTGCTGCTCATAACATCTGACTCCAGTCCACCAGCTGCTGGTTACAAGTGCTGTAACTTCCTACATTGTTTGGTCCTCACACTGGAAGTGTGGGTCCATAAGAAAGACTTCAAGGCTAGACGTTGCATCCGTGACGCCACAATGATCACAAACACTACTGCTATTCTGTGAGACACAAAAGAAATCCCTCCCACTCCTACACACTCACACTCTCTATCTCTCTCTCACACACAAACCATCCCAATGCCTGTATGCTAAAAAAAAAGAAAGCTTTCAGTTTTATCTTCTCATAAACTGACTCTGTATGTATGTGTTTGATTCAGTCACTACTTATGTGGATATAATAACCAGGCAGTATACCGTACACACATAAATATAACTCTGTATTGTTGTAGTATGTGTGATGTATTTTTATTTGACTTTGGCCTACAACTTGTTAGAATTTTACACTTTCTTGATTTAGTGGAAGGTGATTATTATGGCAATCTCTTAACATGCTCTAATTTACACACTGCAGTCTTTTAATGTCTCATAAAACTCTCAGAGGCTCTTTCAGTTCTGGCCTCACATGCACATGGGTGTTCCTCCCATATCCACAGGAAACAACTCTATTCAGTCCTCATTTAGACAAGAAAAGCAGGGATGTAAAAACAAGAAAGCCTACAATTAAGAGCAGTTCATTTACTTCAAAGCCTGAGAAATTCTGAACTGAAGATGGATAGAGGGAAAACACTGAGAGGGTTTTCCCTTTTGTGTAAATCTATTTTGTATTTTTGATTAGAACATTTCTTATACATTGAAGCACGGCTGAAGGTTTCTTTCCTTTGTCATGTGTGCTTTTATTCCCACAGAAGGCTGATGCCTTTTGATCTAATAATAATGAACTGGTAAAGAAAACAGAAGCATACAGTGTTTATTCTGCTACATAAAGCATGTTTCTAATTGTCATTTTATATCTATGCTCTAATACACAACAGTTCAATAGGGCATAATTCTGATCAGCTGTAATAACAGCCAATTGATTCACCCTGTTTCCATTTAAATATAGTGCAAATTTGAAATAAATTTCTTGCAAGTTGTCCAAAAAAAAAAATCTAACGAAGGCATAATTTATGTCCACCACCGTTATTGTGAGTAGATATCAGGAGTTGTGGACACTGATGTAAACTATTGGCGGCAATAATTCTCCAATCGGTTCCATTAAACCACACGGCAAACGAAAGCATGAAGGAAAGACATAAAAAAAGAACTCCAGGCAAACCACAAACAAATATATATATATATATATATATATATATATATATATATATATATATATATATATATATATATATATATATATATATATATATATATATATATATATATATATGTGTGTGTGTGTGTGTGTATATATATAAATATATATAGATATATGTGTGTATATATGTGTATATATATATGTGTGTGTGTGTGTGTGTGTGTGTGTGTGTATATATATTTTTTTTTTTCCTCTTTTTTTCATATGTCAATTTGAGGAAGGCAACTGTCTCTGCATTGCTCCACACAGATTTATTGTCTATTCGGTGGACATTTAAGCAAAACTCTTCATGTACATCACAAAAAACATGCAATATTTCTTTCCATTGCACTGTTTTCCCCTTCAGCATAGAGTAAAAACTTTTGGGAATTTTTAGCCTTTAGATTAAGGCTTTTTATATCTAAATCAAAGCTTCACTAACAAACATTACAGATGTTTGGACTTTAAAGTAAATTTATGATTCAAAAAATAAAATCCAGTCACGAAAATTAACTTCTCTTTATAATGCAGTGTGCAGCTGTAATTAACAGCTCTTTAAAAATCCATTTTTCTCTGGACACCAAAAGAAATCAATACTTAACTTCAAATGACCTTATTGAGCTAGATAAAAGGCTTTATTGCAGGGGCTGGGTCAGGAGCGGTTGAGCTAATGTGTTAGCTGAGCAATGGGGGATTAAAGGTGAGGTGTTCTCTCAAAATCTTACAAGACATCACAAAGCAGCAGGTCACTAACCTGAGCCTTCCTGGAGACACTGAGGGGATTACAGCAGCCAACCTCTGCTGAACTGTGCCTGTATTCAGACATAAAGACAGTCTCTTTATCACTCAGCAGGTCCAGTCCATTCTATTTCCTCTCTTGCCGCTCTACGCCTCTCAAACAAGGCCAGAGCTGAAACCTGCTAGTCCCAACTCTGTGCAATATACTCACAGGGGACCAATTTGCACAGCCAGCCCTTGTCTGAATCACTCTATCAATTAGGAGCCACTGTGTTTATCATCACATACATTATTGTAGAGGCTGGACTGGTCATTGTGTTGAGGTCTGCCTCTCAGGAGAGGGAAAGGGATGAAATAAATGACCAGGGAGCGAAGCCACAGTTGGACAGGCTGCTGGACTAATCTGAAAGGACGGCTGTAATTATGAGTCTCCCGAGGAACTGACTGTGTGGCAAGCCCAATGTGTGAACATGGCAGTAACAGTCAGGAAGGTGCACTGCCCCCCCTTCTCCACAGCAAAGTAAGACACTGAGTCAAATCAATATTTTCAATCTCTCAGGATCAATTCAGCGTCTGAGTACAAAGGAAGCCATGTTGGCTGTGACCAATATGTATAAATGAAAAGTCAAACTTTGTGGTCATAATGGGCTCTTATGTCTCACGCTATTTTGCAATCATGAGCACAAGCTGGAGGAGCATGAGTGAATGTCAGATTTTATTCCACGTTTGGTGAAAGGCAAGGTACCAAATGGAAATAATCCAGATTGTCACAACATAATAAACATGCTCAGCTTTAGGCATGATAATTTTATAGCCCTGTTTTCTTTCATTTCTAGGAATGCTGTTCAGTACTGAGAGACCTTTGTCCATTCCAGTAGCAGCAAAGAAAGAGATGACAGTCTGTGTTAGCACTGGAGTGTAGTCCATGTGCTCTGGATGAGAGCAAAACAGTGGCATTCAGATTCCATTCATATGTTGATTATACAAAATGGTCCCATCAGAATGAGATGATCCCATCAGAATAAAAGTGTTTCATCAATGGGATATGATGTAATCAGCATGAAACAGATGATTTTTCCTGAAGAGAGCACAAAAAGTGACACTGCATCTTTAAGAAGCCCGGAGTCTCACTGTGTTTTAGTCAAACAAAAGCAGCCAATTGGGAACATGCAACCTGAAACCAGAAGCCTGGCTCACAGGGCCTCACACAGACCTCAGAGCAGGGACACACCCCGTGTACTCCTGATTCAGGCAGGCACAGAGCCACAGCCTGCTATCTAACCATTTAGTGCAAACACTTCCACACAGACAGTCAGAAAATCTCAAACTGAGTCTCATGGATCAGTTTGTTTAGTTTCTTGCCAATGCAAATCTGGAAATGCATGCACTAAAAATCTACAATCTACTGAGAATGAATTTCTGCACAACTAAATGTAATAAAAATGCATTCAGCAACAAACTTAGAATGATTGTAAAAACATTACCCTCTATTGGGGTGAGGTACTCCATCAACTCTCAGCATAAACTTGCCCTCTACTGCTTTTTTCAAACATTGTTGCATTTAATTTGTGGTGCATTTGATAAATATTGATTCAGCAGGTCCAACGTGCAAAACAAAACAGAATTTCTGTCAACTCTTGTTGCATCAGACCCTTTCCCCGTAACATCTCCTCACTGTCTGGTCAACGTCAGTGCTGCTTACACCTTGATTTCCTCTATTACCACTGTGTGTGGAAAGCAGCCCTGTTAGGCATGGACCCCTGACAACATGAGTCTGTAGGCAGGAAACTGGAATCTCACACAAGTCACAACAAGTTACGCTTGGTCACCACAACATGGACATGAGTTAGAGCTGAAATCTGCCCCCTGAACAGACTGCAACAAAATAATATGCACTTCAGAATCAATTCTGCTGCTCAGCAACAGGGGAGTTCTAAATGTAGATCCATTTTGGGGCCAGGTCTCATTAATTGCACAATCTCAGAATCACAGAAAAAGTAATGAATTATAAGCTAAAGATATGTAGGTAAACAAAGTGAAAACAGTGAAATAAATCGAAGCCTAAATCATCTGTTGTCTGGATTTTCCTCTCAGCTGTTGTCTAAAGACTCTCACTGTGTCTACTGGGCATACTAGACCCATGTGTGCATCTCATTCATAGTGCAAAACAACATGTGCAGATAGACCATCACAGAAAGGCTTGTTGAAAGACACAAAGAAAGATCACATAAAACAGACGTGAATTACACAAGTCAACTGTTCTGTGTGCCTTTGAGAACTGTATAATGCATCAGTCCAAATTAAAGAGTATTTCACACTGTAGGAGCGACAAGATGTCAAAGTGATAGACTTTTCATGCCTCAGTTACAACACTCTCTAATGGCAGGCTTTCAAGCCATACAGGTCAATTATATGAAACTGCTTTCACTGGCTAATCTCTCGAAGTCTGCTGTGTCCATGCACATAAAAAGGCAGAATTACGTAGATTTACATTACTCAAAACATGTTTTCACACTCATAGTCTCTCCGTCTACCCCTTTCGTCTCTCTTTAGATTAGCCAATTACATGAATATTAAATTAACATCAATGAAAACTAAAATTTCCATCCATAACAGAAAAGCCTGTCGAGTAGAGCTATGCCTAACATGTTTCTTTTCTCTCTACAAAAGAGAAGT